>NC_134137.1:113936439-114239469 GCF_033958435.1 Carettochelys insculpta | reverse complement strand
CATCTCAACTATTATAAGCATGAGAGTGGCACATTTTCTCATCTGTAGTGTTATATTCTAAACTGTCACTAGGCATTAACTCAGTCACTGGTGAAGTCCTACCACCTAGAGTTGAACTCTGCCCCAAAATGATGTTTTCCACTTCACTGGCACTCGTATAGCAATTACTGGGTCATTAATATCATTGCATGCAATTAGTGACAGGAGAATGAGCAAGAGTGGGCTTTTTATTTTGTTTTTGTTTTTTTGAATATAAACATTTTACTATAACCTTTTTTTCATCCAAGGGCTTCAGTCATAAAAATCAAAGAGGTTTTAAAGGCAGGCGCAGATTTATAAGGGAACCTGTTGAGTTTGCGTGCTACAGAAAATATTTTCCTGTTTAATATTAAAATACAAGGTCTTGTTTCTAGCCAGCCCATTTGTCATTAGGGACAATGAGTGTAACCTGAATGCTAACTAGTTCTATTAGCTCTGTTCAGCTGAACTGTTAAGCAAAGCACATTATGGCAATAAGGAGGTATTTATTTCTATTGATGTGAGGCTTTTGCCAGCAGCAGGCTTGTAAGAAGGGCAAACGGAGTAAAATATCTGTTTTTGTCTGTTGAAGTTAGGTATCCAGTAGTCTGCTTTGGAAAAAGTTCAAACTAGCGTTAACCATTTTAATTAGCAAGCTTATACCTGCTGTACTGTTTAGTTCATCACCCATATATTCATAATTTCTTTATGTAAATAATAGGCAGCTGTGTGTGGTACCTGCTCATAGCTGGATCACTATGGCAAAACCAAACAAACAAAAAAAAATTCTGTAGAGTATTCTTTATGAAAACCTTTTAATGGAAATAATGTTGGGGAAAAAATAACTCTATTTTAGAATTACCAAGAATAACTTTTTATCAATAAATCCTTGAGCGTTGTTCTCTTTAACTGACTCAGAACCTTTACAACTCATTTTAAGACACTTGAAAACAGCGAAAAAATAGTTTTTGGTGGAGAGGAAGAGGCAGCAACTATGGAGGACACAAACAAATTACTCTGTATCACCCCACACCTTTCTCCAGTCTCCATTAATAGGAAAGGAAGCAATTTAGTCTGATCCTGCTTCAGCTGTAGTCAGGGGTTCAGGGGTGGTGTTGCTATTAACTTAAATGTGACCAGGATCATGCATTACAGACATCGCTATCTGAACGTCATAGGAAAGAGCAGATAGGCTGGTTAAGCATTGCTAAGGACTTGTTGTCATCCATTCTCTGTTGCATTGCTGTGGATAATGACTGGCAATGACTGTGTTTTACAAAGACAACCGTGGCCGCTGAAGTGCCCGCTTGCTAAATCAAGATGTTTTTCTGGATCAGATGGGGCAATTGTGGCAGAATTTGTTGTTTACTGCACTTCACCCCGGTATCCACTGATCCAAAGAGGAAAGTGATGCTGCCTTTCTCTTCAAGACAGAGATGGAAGCAAATAGATTCAGAGCTTACAAGTGGCATTGGACTCAGCCTTGCTGAATGTTACTTCTCTTAAAAGGAAGAGGAAAGACTTAAGTTTAATGGTAGTAATAATTAATAATAGAGGTCCATGTCTGTCACCCATACTCAGGTTGGCTGGGTCTACACGGAGCTCTGTCCAAAGGCATAAGGGACTGGTGACAGAGGGAGGTTTAGCTGGCAGAGGCATGACCACATGGCCTCTGCAGTGCCAGCACCCGCTTCCGCTGGCACTGAACTCTCGCGGGACCATGGTAATGAGTTTCACGAGTGTGCATATGGGCCGCCATTTGCAATCCTGAGAAGCTCACTTTGCATAGTTCCACTGGCAGCAGCGCTGGGCAGAGCTCTGTGTAGATGTAGCAGTTCTGTCATAGGCAGCAGGTGAAGGCTCAAGTAGGGAAGGCAAGCTCCAGCTCCACCCCTTCCACAACCTTTTCCCCTCACCATGGAGCCAAGTCTTGCTTGACTCTAGCCCTCCCTGGTGGCTGGGGAACTGGGCTGACACGCCATAGCCCCGTCCCTCTCCAGCGACCCCAGCTCTTCTCTGGCTGGCTGGGGAGTATAGGCAATTTTGGGAAGGTAATGCCTTCACTTGCTTACATTGCCCACCATCCATGGTTTGTGAAGTACTGTATCCCACTGGAGTAAATGGCATTATCACCAACTAAGGCACTACTGAATAAGAAAAAAGTTGGAAAAATTGTCCTATAATTTATTCCAGGTAGACACATTCAGGCTAATTTGATTTGGGGAAGCTACTCATATGTTTAAAATTATGAGTGGGGTATGTACTTCCAATGTCAGGGTCTAACTCTGGGACCTTTTATGGATACATTAAGGAAGCTGATTCCTTCTCTGAACAAGCCTCAGTTCAATAGATTTTTTTTTTTAAAATGCGTGTTACTGTCAAGCATATGATGTGTCTAACTACAGGTTGAACCTCTTTAGTCCAGCACACTGTCGCCGGATGATCCCTTATCATGGGTGTGGCCAAGTTTCCTGTGGTCCCATAAAGTTTGTTTACAGCTACCAATCCTAGCTTTCAGTGTTCGGTGCTGTTATTTAGCTGTAATTTATCCCTAACTGTCTTCTAAGAGCCCGGCAAGCAGTGGAAATGTTGGTAATGCTGCTAGACAATATTGGCATCCTTTTTTCCAGAACATACTCTCACTCGGCACCAGTCAGGTCCCGAAGGTGCCAGACTAGATAGAGGTTCAACCTGTACAGGCAAAAGTAAGCTATCAGTTACCTGTAGTTAAAATAGTTAAAATAAACAGATTTTATTCCCTCTGCAAAATTTCTTGCAGACTACCAGACTACCTGGTGACTTACTCATTCTTTGGTTAACATATCTGAATGAGTTTCTTTAAGTGTTCCAGACTCATGAAGATCTGGCATTGTTGCTGGGTGAAAAAAAAGCAAGTCCAATTCTATTTAATTAAAACACTCTCTTTATATCTCCTCAGCTGCCTTATTCATCACTACGGTGGTCCTAGAAACAACCTTCTTGATTTGTGCTTTCTTGGAATGTGGTCCTTGGTGTTCTTACACCTGTCTCGTAAATGTAGATAATTTATGGGGGAGAATTATTTGTCTGGTGCTTTACTGAGAAAGTCTTTAAAAAGACCAAAAATAAATGAAAGCAGCAAAAGCATATGTACAGGATGCTGTGGCAAAGGAATGATCTTTTATTTAAAAAGCCATGTACTTAGTGTTCCTGTGAGTGCATATTAGTTTGTGTGTACCACTGTAATCAGAATAGCTTCTTATTACAGAGCTACAGCAGGATTTATTTTTTTATTGCGTCTCTTGGATTTTTCTGTTCCTTTTTCTGTCTTCAAGGAGAGTGCTGGGTTAAAGCTGGATCAGAAATGTGTAGGTTTTGGATTTGATTTCATTCTAATTGTGAGAACCCAAATGTCAAAGGCCTGGGTAGCGACTTACGGTATAGTTCTGAGCAAGAGGCGGCACAGAGAGCTCACTACCCCAGGAAGATCCCTGGGGAGGCTTTGTGCTTCATTAGACCCTTCTGAGTCACATTTCCTTCCCTGCTTTGTCCTTACCCACTACCAGCAGCAGAATTACAACAGCTTCTGCATCTGCAGTGGTGCTGGTCTTCACAGGCGCTCCATGTGCTCCCCCACCCAGTTTATGAAAGGGAGGAAGCAGGCACTCCGCAGCAAGCACTTGCTCATCGCTGCATGCCCAGACGCAAGGTCTGAGAAGGAGGAGCGGGCATGCTGGGAATGGGTGTGATTTTTACTTCCCTCCGTGGGGTTGTGTAATCCATGTCACAATCCAACCCTGGATTAAATTGGTTACAAATTTGTGTTAGGCTAAGGGATATGTCACTAATGTGGCCTATTTTGTAGCTTAAAAGGCACTGAAGTGTGTGTAACTGTGGCAGATAGAAAGGTAATTATGATCTATAAGGGCCTCAGACTTTGTTGCAGAAATATTCACTTTGAAGTAATGGTGGTGGAGTTTTTAATTTTGTACTGTATATCTATAAAAATGAATGAGCCCTGATTTTTGTGACTTTGCCTTCATTTCTAATCTCCTTGTGAATGAAAAGCTATATACAGGCACAAATCCAGAAGCTTAATTCTCCATTTGATTAGAGCAAAGTCACCAACCTGATAGGTTGAAAACAGCCAAGATCCAAGGAGCGGCTTAGCCTCCTGGGAGGCTGAGTAATAACAATCAAATGAAGACATATTAAAATGTAATATTACTTCCTCTCCATGGGGACCGTATAGAAATCATAGTTAGGAACTATTCTTGTCTGCTGATTCTGTTTCATTCCCTACCTCTGCATTTAAGGCTAATGCATTTCACACAATAAACAGGGATTGTGAATTTTTTTAAGCAAATAAATGTGAAAGATCAAACACTGATTTATGACTTCCAGTGGATTTTTATGTATTTGAAGCCACAGAAGGCAGAACTAGAACTGGATGCTTTGGTCTGTATAATTTAATCACTTCCCCTGGCAAATCAGGGGACATATTGAGAATGTTATTGTATAGCTCCAAATAGACACATTCATTTCCCAAAAGCAAGAATTAATCAGGTTTCTTTAACGGCCACTTCTTAAAAACCCAGTGACACAAGACAAGTTCACTTTGAGCCCAACCCTGCCTTCCTTGCACTCTGACATCTCTGACAAAATTCAAATACTTCTGACTCAGACTTCCAGCATTGGGCTCAAACAGCAGTGCCAGTTTATTGTTGAAAACTTGTTAGCCTTAAACTTTGGGTAGGTACAGGTGGGCTTCCTAGAGATTTTAAGCATTATTTTGTTCAAAGCCTGGATATAGGGTCTTGCTGACCAATTGCTTTGTTCAGCATCTGTCCATAGTCAAGAGAAGTTTTGCCATTGACTTCAGGGGAGTATGATTGGACTACAGAAGCTCAGATGCAGCTGTCATCCAAAGGAAAGGATGTGCATGTGGAATGAATACTATTTTATCCAGTTTGCATTGTTGTGCTTGGTTCAGTGCACTGGAAGAAGCTGGTGATATGATATAACACACCTCGGGCATGATCCCAAAAACACAACTGTGAGCAACTTTAAGTATGTAAATCTTTGCAAAATGATGTAGTTCTGATGATAATGTCAATGTGAGTGAGTGTCTGGGCTAGACCACACTGAGAATGCCACACTCAGGGCAGATTGGAAGAAACTGGACAGATAGTCACAGAATCACAGTCCCTCCAAGCTGGTGGTTTATTCTATAATTAGGTTCACCAAAGCAGTAACAAAGGAGTTTCTATAACATTTAGTTAATCAGAAGCCAAACACAGTCAGTCCCCTTTAGCATTCTAGCCCTTGTCTCCCATCCAGACAAGTAGGTGTAACCTGGTAAGATGTTACTGAAAACGCTGTTGACCATAGATGAGTTTCTACCAATCCCAAGGAATCAGATACTTACTCCAAAGGTTAATATATATTTCAGAACTTATCCAAAAATTGTGCTGTCACCCAATCATTAGCAAACTAACTAGAGATTTTATGCATGAAGGAAAAGAGGGGTATTGAACGACACACAGATGAGTGATTTTCAATGTTTGTAGATGAGGATCATAGATGACCATAACACTGATGAAAATACTGCTGGCTTGCAAAAATCTCTTTGGTAACTTGCAAGAGATTGGAAGGTCCTCTGTCCATAGTTCAAAATACCTCTTTTTCATTCTAAATTCACAGTCCAGAGAATTAGAGCAGAAATGAGGGAAAATGGAGATATCTCAGGTGTCTCTTCTGTTCTCTGCCTGGGGTCGCTAGGTGCCTGGCTTTTGACCAGAAAGTCTGGTAAAAGAATGGGTACCTGGCTTTGTCTGGTAAGATTTCTATAGGATGGTTCAGGGCAACTGCCCTGAGCCCCAGACTTTGGAGGGAGTGGGGCTAAGGACAGCATTCGCTGGTAGTGGCAGGAAGCCAAGCCACTTGGCCCCAGCCCACTCTGTTCTGTTGTCTCCCAGTGTTGTTCTGGAGGAGAGGGGGAAGAGATGGTGCAGAGGCAGGAAGGGGTCTGGGGCAGAGGAGGTGGGAGTTGTTCCAGGCACCACATCCACCCTGGATATACCGATGCAACTGCATTGCCATAAGATCTCTTAGGTAGCTGCTCCCGTTGACCTAATTAAACCACCCACAACAAGGGGTGGCACCTATATGGGTAGGAGAGCATTTCCAAATGACATAGCCTGTCCACAACAGGGCTTCTATCTGTGTAACTTACATTGGTTATACAGTAATCCCTCAATTTAATGGACTAATGGGGGAGGGGTGTCCGTTAAACCCCAAATTCCCTTAAATATGAGGATTTACTGCCCACCCACCCCGCCAGGCTCCCCCAGCCCCCTAGCTCCCCGTCCCCAAAATGCCAATGACTCACCAGAGCCGCTGCTGTTGGAGAAGCCACTGAAGCCCGCCACCATTGTTGGAGGAGCCACTGGGGCCCATTGCTGCACGGGACTGAAGCTGTCAGCCCACCACACCTGGGGCTGCCAGAGCGGCCCTGCTGCTGCACAGTGCTGGAGTTGCCGGCCTGCAGTGGCTGGAGACACCAGAGCCTGCTGCCATGTGGGCTGCAGTGGCTGGCCCACTGTGCTGCCAGAGGGACTTCCATGTGTCTCCCACCAGTGGTGGGGCATATACACGAGTGCCATCTGCCCATGTACGCACTCCACCCTGGTGGGAGGAGTGTGTGGCAGCTCCAGTGGCAGCAGTACGAGCCACGGTGGAGGGTTCAGCAGTGGTGGCTCAGGTAAGTCCCCTTACGTTTTTGGAGGTGGAGAGCAGGATTTAGGAATTCATGGGCCACAGTTAATCAGACCTGGGGAGCAACGGGGGGCTGGCAGATGTCCGTTGTTCCCACAGTCTGCTAAATCAGGATCCGTAAAATCGAGGGTTTACTCTATGTGCTTTTTCACACCTCTGAGTGACATCAGTTTTATTGACCGAAGTGCTAGTGTAGAAGAAGCCTACGTTGTGGGTATTACCCCAAGAACAAGCACACTTGAGAAACAAATACAGAGCCAATAGCCATAATTGATGGTACATGTATTTAAGCAGGGTAATCATACTTGACAACTTGTAATTTTTCTGTTGACACTTTGCATAATCCCTTTGTACAAACTCTGTTGCAATTTTATAACAGTGGTAGCAACAGTGATACAAATGGTCATCTTCAATCATACAGCATCACAGTCATCATTGAACTAGAACGGGGGTCGGCAACCTGTCAGACGTGGAATGCCAAAACTTGACCTTTTGACCTTTATGTACAGTCGGAGTGCTGGTGATACTTTTTGAAGTCTCTAATAGTCCGTGGTCCTGCTGAGAGGGCAGAGGACTGGACTCGATGACCTCTTGAGGTCCCTTCCAGTTCTATGAGATATGTGTATCTCTATATATGATATGCCCTACTTACAACAGCTTCATTAATAAATAAATTAAGCTGCAGAGCTTCTCTGTTTAGGTGGAGGTAGATAGTATTAGCTGTCTTTTGTTAATCCACAGGCGGCATGGCTTTGAGCAAGCTCCTGGCTGCGTAGGCATGGGCCTGAGCTCCCACCTGATGTGCTGATGAAAATTGGGTTGCATGCCACTCTTGGCACCTATGCTGGGGGTTGCGGACCCCTGAACTAGAGCCTAATAAATTAAGTATCCATTGCTCTTTCTCCTTAGCATGACAGTAGGGTGTCATATGAAATAATTGGAGGAAATGTTTCCAAAACAGATCAAGCATAGGATACGTCTTCACTACGTGGAATTTTTATACTGGCATGGTCAATCTTTTGGAATTCAGTTTAGTGCATCTGGTAGGGATGTGCTAAATCAGTCTCATGGGGTGTACCTGTTGACTGCTGTACTGCTCCCATCAACCTACCCACTAGGGCCATGCTGGAAATTTGATTTTGGGTATGTCAACTCCAGCTATGCAATTCTCATAGCTGGAGTTGATCTTAGGTTGAATTTCTTTTATGGAGTAGACCTGCTCATTCTTTTTTAAATAAACTGAGAGGAGAATTTAAGATTTTGGTTCAATATTTTATAATTACACAAATTTCAGATTACTAAGGCTACTTTGAAATGCAGGTAATTAATTTTGTGATTTCTGTTTGTGATCATTGCCTGTAACATCAAAGAAAACACCTTTTAATGATTTTTAAATAATTGTTAGGAACCAGGATGCAACATTAATGTGATCAGAACTGCAAAGACAGTGTTACCCACCTCAAGTATGTATGTTTTAATAGAGGAAGGTTAGATTACCATAGGTGTAATTTTCACTCAACGATCAAACATAAAAACAGCTACAATTATTCCAGGAAGGAATATTTTGCACTTTTTCCCTTGTTTGACTTCTTCAGACTAAGCTTTCAATGGGAAACAATGTTTTCTCTGATACCTCGTCTTGTTTTTCTCTCTCAGTGAAAATTCCTATTTTCTTGATCTTAAAACTGTTTAAACTGCCCCTTCCTCCCCACACACACATATATGAGGTAATATCTTGACAGCCTTAATGAAATTTTTCAAATATTTTCCTCCAGCAGCCTTGGCTAATTGTTAGTTTAATTAAGAGGAGAAGTTGCTTTGCCACTGGAATATACACTTCACTGAATACTCCTCATTCCACAGGGTATGGTGTTATCTCCCAAAATTGTAACACCATCTTTCAGAAAAACCCTGTGGACTGTGGAAAAAGTGAATACTCCTGCAAATTTATTCACCCAGCATCAAAGCTCCGAAAGCTTTCTTTTATTAAGCAAACAAGGCCCTTTGAACTCTTAAAAGCACAACACACCCACTTCATTGTAATGTTGGACCATCTTAATGGACACCAAGGCATTGTAGCAGGGTTTTGCACTCCAGTTGCCATCTTACTTTCTGTGTATTAGACTGAGATTAAAATTGTGGGTCTTCTGATTTTATTGTCATGTCTGACACTTTTGATTAAATCAGACATATTTTTAAAGAGTACTGATATTGAGAATGGGCCAGACTCTATTCAATTAAAATCTTGAGAAAGTGGAGTTTAAAGTGATATGAATCCCTGTAGCCTAGATCAAAACAAAAACCCACAAACAAAATAAAGTCAGTGTTTATTAGCTGTACTCTCAGATGATGCTCAGTTTTGATATTTCTATTTACTGCTTCTTTTCCTGTCCTTGTGCCTGTACATTGGCAAATAGGTCATAAAAAACACTTTCAGCAAAGACGCATTTGATTTATGTCCAGAACTAGTTCTTAGTATTGATTTTTTTCTCTCTCTGGAAAACAAAACAAAGAAAACCCCCAAACTATATGTCTCCATTATTTTCTGAGTCTGGCAATGCAATGGCACATTTCATATCTGCTTTTATCTTAAATTACTTATTGTGGTGTGGGTTGCTGGGGTTTATTATTTTTTTTATTTTGAAAACTTTTAAAAGAAAAGATTAGAAATAAAAAACTGAAATTTTTAACAACTTTCTTTGTGTGGTGATTATGCAGTCAGGGAGGTATAAATGTGATTAGTTGCAAAGGGGGAAAAACCTGGGAGAGTCCAAACATACAGAAAGAGAAGTATATGTGAATGAGTAATGGGTTCAAAATTTTACACAGTGGGAGGGAAATAAGTAACATGTAAAAGAGGCAGAAGTGGAATTACAACTAGAAGAGGCTTACAGGTTCAGAAGGTAGGTTCTATGTAAAGGGTTTACATCTTGCACAGCGAAGGAGAAGTTTAAAGTAGAAAAAAATATTAAAATCCTACTGGGAAGACACTGTAAAGGAAGTAGGAAATACACATAAGCTATATTAAAAGAAATTCCAGAGGAAGCTGAACGGAGAGGAAAAGGGAACTGAAAACAAAGACGTGGACAGTATGGGACCCTTGCTCAGTTAGGTTCTCCTATGAAAAGACTGAGAAGTTCTGTTTAATTTAAACAGATCATGGGAATTCCAGTGTGTCTATTTATTTATTTATTTATTTGCACTAGGCGGTTCTGTAGCAAAGTGTGTGTGCTTTGGGAAACGAAGGGAAATGGGCAAAAAGCTCATACAAATTATGAAGTGAAGGAGATTTAGAATCCTATCCAACTCTTCAATTCTGCATTGTTGTTAATGTATCTGGTTAATCTGCATTGTTGTCTGTCTGCAATATTGTCTGTCAGGAGCATACTTATAAGGATGAAGCTAGTAAGGGATGCAATACATTGTGATCCTAAGAATACAGTACAGCGCAGTGTTAGTGTATCATGGAAGAACTCTACACCTCCTCCCCACCCCGAATATTAGCAATAGAGTAAAATTGTGTAAACTCTTGATTTGTATGAATTCCTGAAGGGAATTGTGCTTCATATACAAATCAGATTAAAATACTAGCTAGCAGTGGGCTGCAAGTGGGTGTGCAGAGTTCAAGAAAGCACACAGACAAAAAAGAACAATTTAAACATTATGGAAGCTGAAGTTTTGGTTAAAGCAGAACATTCGTTTTAAGAAAACAAAGAAAAATAAGACTGTGTTTTAAAAAAATAAAATGCTATTTTCCAATCGATGTGGAATCTCAGATTTCACCTTGCCTTTTGTATGCATGCATTTCCTTAAACAGGAGATCTGTCACAGAGGAAGCAGGTGTACTGTGGTGATTATTGCGATGCTGTTTTAAAAAAAGAAGAGTGAATTAAGTACTTAGGTTCTTTGAGCCTGACAAGGGTTCTTTTTCAGCTGATTCCATTACCTTTATTTGGAAGGTGATGGCATTACATCCAGGGGCATAATAGTAAGTCAGTCAATTGTACATAGAAGAAAAAGTGGCTGTGTAAATTTGAAATCTGATAACTCATTCCAGCATTTGTACATAATGTACGACTTAGCAATGTATTCATTCTTTTGGCTTTCAACATGTCACAGCTTTTTCCTAGGTCAACCTGAGCAACAAGAACAGATTCCAGTAGGTTAAAGGAATCCCTTTTTTCATGCACTTATATTCACATCACTTTGCCTACTGATTTTCTGACATCTTTTTTTGTTTGTTTTGTTTTGTTTTTAATCAGCAACATCAAATGGGTCTTTAGAGGGCCTGGATAACCAGGAGGGAGGGGTGTGCCAGACAAAAGCCATGAAGATCCTCATGAAAGTTGGACAAGGTAAAGACCATCTGCTGTTTCACAAAATCATTTTGATTAGTCTCAGTACCCCACTTAGTGTGCAGGCTTCTTTTAAAAGCATAGAACAGTGCCAGCTGAGTCTCATTTGGTCATTCTTCCCTTAGATTTTGAGAGCAAAGCCTATTTTCTGTACCTAAGCTACTGACAGATTTCTACAAGAGCAGTGGTAGTGTAACAACATCTCTTTATTGCAGAGGTCCCTAGAAGAGAAGGACAGCCAGTAATAATGTATTTCAGTCATTTTTATTTTAAAAACAAAAACCACAACTTCACTGTTCAAATGTATTTGGAATAAATGAAAGGAGGGAAGCTAATGTTTCTATAGTTTTCTTGTTATGGATTCTAACTACAGAAGAGGTTTTTGTTCATTGTTTCTTTTTGAATATAGATAACCTATTGTACAGAAAGAAAGAATTATTCTTCTAATTAGAAGTTGGTTTAGGAGTCACTCAACTTGCTCAGTTAAACTGAAATGTCATCTGCAAAGCTTTTCTTGCCAATTACAGGAATCCCTATAGTTTCTGCAGATGGCCTCAAAGTCTAAAACCTCTGGGGCGGGGGAGCAATTTTGCTTTAAAAGGAAAATTACATTCTTCTATCTCATAGCCCTTTGCATAAAGAATCTTCTATTCAAAGCTACTTCTGCTTTATCATATGTGGCAGCCTTATACAGCTTAATAACTTCAGTTGTCTAAATCAATCATTTTCCTTTCTTACAGATCCCAATTCTGGTGGATCACCCCGTAATACTGATCCAACTAAACGTCCAGAACAAGAAGCTGGTACTAATGGAAAAAGCTCTACAACGAGCCCATTTGTCAAGGATAACTCAGGTACATGCTAGAATTTTTTTTTTTTAGTTTTGGTTTTGGGAAGTGCCATCATAACATTTTTTAATTGTTTTTTGTTTTTCCTTCGTCATTACTTCAGCATTGGAAATTGTTAAAATCAAAGATTTGCATAGGGAAATCAAACAAAATTGTGTTGTGATGCACCAGTGGATGGCAACTAGAAACTGTATTCTTTGGCCAGTGCACACATTGCCTCACCCCGTTTTGCAGAAGGAATAAATTACATCTTATAAGAAAATCATTCGTTTCCAGGAAAGTTTTTGGGTAGTAGTTTCTCTGAATAGCTTTACAGAGGAAAGTGCTGCCTTATGCTCGTACCCTGGCAGATGAGAGAATATTTCTCTCTCTTTCTCTCTCTCTCTCTCCCTGTCTGATCCATTATCAAGTGGTTCTTGACAGTCATTTGTAAGGTTTATTTTAACACATGTATAATTGATGCTCTAATCTCTTAGCTCTTCAGATAAAGTCTGGAAATGACCGATTGAAACTTCTCTAAATTTAAAGGTATTTTTAAAAGGTATCTTTTTGATATGAGGAGCTCATGATTTTCAGACCTATATCTTCCAACTGCATTTAATTCTCAAAGCAAAAATATAAATTGTAAAGGTCAGTGTGAATGAACAAATTTAGAACATTACAAAACCATGCTGGTTATCGGTCGACTCTGGGTTCTCAACAATGGCTTCAGATCTTTCCTCACTGGCTACATTATTTGCTACCCTGCTAATGAATCTTTGAGCTGGCAGTTGTTGAACAGGCATCAGCAATTTTGTGCTAAGGTTATTGTAGACATGGTTGATAGTTACGTGAATTTAGCATCTGCAGCATTATTCCATCTGGAACTGTGCATTGGGAGACGGAAGTTATTTCAGGCTTTCTAAGTAAGAAAGTGTCAAGTGAATATGTGTTGAATCTTGTGACAATGTCATGATGGCACGCACACAGCAGGTTAGTCCGTGTAAGAGCTTTTTTCTGCTGTCCAAATACGTATATATATATATATAATATCAATATATATATAATATCAATAAATATTATTTAAATACTAAAAACTGGTTTAGTCATAATTTTTTTATCTACTTCCCATGCTGTCTCAAGCCTCCTTGTTTTATTAATAAGAAAAATATATAGACACTGTCAGTGGTTTAACTTTAACTAGTATTTGAAAGAGAAAGTAGCAAAACTATGATACCATAGTGTCCGCTGTCCTGAGACTTGCCATTTCCCTGCTTTTTTTTTCACCTGATTGTTGCCTTGAGCCAGCCGGCATCTGTTAAAAGATGCAGAATGTATCAAAGGCTGCCTTGTCAGTCCCAGGCCTTGCTACTGATGGATGATGATATATGAAAAGAAAACAGTGCGGATAGGGAGCAGCATAAAAGTAAGAACAGCAGACACAAAGTCTTGTTTAATATTGATTGCTGACTTCAGCTGTTTGCTTTTAGCTACCTAAGAAGGTAATTGGTTTGCCAAAGCTTAGCTGCCACTTCATTCTTCCCATCCTGCTGACTCGTCACATTTTGAACCACCATCACATGGTCACAGGGCAGCAATAACTTTTCTTTGTGCTCTCCCTTCTTCCTAGGATCCAGCACAGAGGGCAGCAAAGCTGGGCACTCCAGTATACTTGGTTCAGAGGTGGCCTTATTTGCAGGAATTGCATCAGGGTGTATCATTTTCATCGTCATCATCATCACTTTGGTGGTTCTCTTATTGAAGTACCGGCGAAGACACAGGAAGCATTCACCACAGCACACTACGACTCTGTCGCTCAGTACGTTAGCCACCCCAAAACGTAGTGGCAACAACAATGGTTCTGAACCCAGTGACA
Organism: Carettochelys insculpta; assembly: GCF_033958435.1. NCBI lineage: Eukaryota > Metazoa > Chordata > Testudines > Carettochelyidae > Carettochelys > Carettochelys insculpta. Next base: position 114,225,637 of record NC_134137.1, on the reverse strand, counting down.
TTATTATCCCCCTAAGGACTGCAGACAGTGTTTTTTGCCCTCACTATGAAAAGGTCAGTGGAGACTATGGACATCCAGTGTATATAGTTCAAGAGATGCCTCCTCAGAGTCCAGCAAACATTTATTACAAAGTCTGACAAACTGTGGTACTTTTGAGTGATAGAGGAAACTTACTGGTCAGATGCTTTCTGTGGGGGTTGGTGATGACCCCTTGTGTGCTAGTACTGACTCAGGCACAGTGGGGAAAGGCAGCACCCCTTTCTCAGAGAGCCTTTTTGAGCTGGACAGCTTATCTAGTCTGTAGAATTCCTGTCTCCGTGACCAAACATTCACTAAAAGCTGGAAGACTTTCCGTAGAAGATACCCGTTCTCTGATTGCTGTGTTCTGGTTACATTTGTCATCTTCAGAGCCATGTGCTGCAGATGTCTGGGCATGTACAAAACCAAGGGAAGATGGAGTGATTGGTGGATGTTGAATTGTTCTAGGCATCCTGGGAAGGTGCTCTAGGACATCAGGCTCTAGGACATCAGGCTTGAAATGCAATCTTACGACTTTTTGTGAGTCTTTCTCAGTGCAGACTGGAGTTGTCACACAGACCTCGGCATATAAGTAAGACTTTTAAAGTTCTCTTGCTTTTAGTCTGTCACTGTTACATTTATTTCTGTTGTCCAGGGTTCTGCCATCCTTCACATGAGATTTCCTTTCACTCCACCATCTGCATCACTAATGGAACGTTAACGTTTGGAGTTCCACACTCCATCCATCTGCCACAGCAGCCTCTCTCGAATGGGTAATATATTTATAGAAACTATGTTTGCTAATAAGGAGCCTTCCAGCCAAAAGCTAGGCTGTCAGTGAAGTCAAGACCAGGACTGGGCGGTAGCAGGGAAGGGCCAACTGCAATTGCAGTTGAATGCTGCTGCCTCTGAATTAGAAGATGGGAAGAAATATAATGTAGGTAGCACAGCACTTTGGTATGCTAAGTTTTAAGAGGCAAGTAGGAGACACAACATGTGTAGTGGATTAGGGCTGCATTTGAAGGGGCTCATGGTTATCAAATAGCAATGTGCAGGAAAAAAAAAAGTAGTACCTTCAATACAGTAGGACAAAGGGGTATTGTTAAAACAATTGCATTTGGAGGACAAGACAGTAGTAAGCCGCTGATGATGTGTTCGGGAAGAACTGTTGTGGTACTGGCAATAAGATATACAGCTCGCAAGCTGTCACAGAATCTTGGTCTGCTTTGGATGACCTTTAAGCGGACTCCGCTGCTATACTTAACACATTTTATTAAACACAGGGAAAGCATTTAAGAAAATAGCAGAAAGCCAAATCTGACACAGAGGATTATAAGCCAATGGGTCAAAAGATCTGTAATTCCATCACTAATGAATTATTAAATACTTTCTTCTCTCTCAAAATAGATCAGGATTTTGTATCAGATCAAGCCTTTTGACTCTTTGGTTTATGGTGAGACTATCTCTACACAGTGTAGTGCAGGTACGGTGATTGACACAGCAGTTCATTGGTGCTCTGTTTCAACATTAAAGCACATATGGTAAACCTCTTACCATAAGGATAAAATAAATTGTGACATGGAAAGGGAGAAGGATGATATGACTTATTTATAATAGGTATATAGAACACAAGAATATAAAGTGAAAGATTGCTTTCTAATATATATTTGAGATTGCACAGAATCTACACCAGAAGATGTGAAATTAATTTGTGTCAATTTAATGGTTTTAATTTGATAGCATTAAAAATAAAAATTGGATGACTGTTTTTAGAAAAAAAACAACTTTGTTCCAAAAATAACAATAATCTGAGCAAATGCAAAAATAACAAAGCCCTGTGAAGACATCTCTCATAACACTAGCCTAGGAAATACAAGCCCAGAAATCCAGGAAATCAGTGTTAGCACATCATATATTTAACAATGACAAGATGTTCCAGCATTTATTTTCTGTGTTGTGTTTTCCCTTGCCTTATGGACTGAAGTGTTCTGTATATTTCAGCAGGTCACGTAGCAGGGGAGTTTCAGGTTAAAGTTTTTCTGCTTTAGCTTGTTTTTTTTTTTCCCTCCCCTCATCCTCCAAGCTGAAAAAATTCTACTTTTTATGTGCTATGCAAAATAGACATCTTTAACATAGTCATGTTACTATGGTAACACTTTGCTTTCCGAATTGGAAAGAAAATGTAGCAACAGCATTTTAAGGTTCTCAAACCTCCAGCAAGCATCTGCAAAAAAATGAACTGTCATAGAAATGATTACTCTCTCGATTTTCTGAACCTGAAAATGATGTTGGTCAAAAAGGAGGGGGGGGGGAGGGAAGAAAAGAGAAGAAAAAAGCATGATTCTGTGGAAGGTTACCATGGTGACTAAGTAGAGTACATGTGTAATTCTTTCCAACAACCCCTCCTATCTGTGAATCCATCAATACAAGATTTTCTTGTAAGTTATTAAGATTTTATTTTGAAGGAGTGGGGAGAAAGGGAAAAGATAGGCATAGTGTGTCTGATTTTAATTAAATCAAATGTGTCTTTCATCAGTTGGTTACATTCTGGTTATGTACTAAACTGTGAAAAAAATCAGAGGAATTGATGAAGAGCGACCTGCAACCAATTGAAAAAAAATGTACTGTGCTTCTGTTTTGTGTTTGGTGCAGCATTATGACAATCTACCAACTGTTCCTTTATTTGACGTTGGTTCAGCTTTGAAAAGTTACTGTAAATGCCTTGCTTGTATTATCATCCCTAGTCACCCAACTTGGAATTTGCACCATCATGTCTAAGTGAAGATGCTGTAAATAGGTTCAGATTTACTGTATATGGATTTGGGGTGTTACAGTAGCCTTATTCACCTTTTTAAATAAAGAAAATACACATGAAAACAAGATAGAAATGGCTTTTCTTAACCAGATTGTGTATATAGAGCAATGTTGGTTTTTTATAAAGTCTAAGCAGGATGTTTTGTATAAAATTTGAATTTTGCAATGTATTTAGCTACAGCTTGTTTAAAAGCAGTGTCATCCCCCTTTGCACTGTATTGAGGAAAAAAATGGTATAAAAGGTTGCCAAATTGCTGCATATTTGTGCTGTAAGTGTGTACCATGAATATTTATTTAAGAATTTCTTTGTCCAGTTTGTAAGTAACACAGTATTACGCTTCAGTTATAAATAATTTTCTTTCTTTTTTCTTTCTTTTAATTAGCCTGTCATAGGTTTGAAATCTGTTTTAGTTTCACGTTGCAATTAGCCCCCAGAAAATGAAAACTATGAAAATCACATTCCACCTCTGTTTCAAGCTGACTTTGTTCTTAAAAAATAAAATATTTTTTTCCTATGGAAATCTTGCCTTCTAAGTATTTTCTTTGGTTTTTGATTAGTTATTTTTTTCCTTTTTCTTAGTTTTCTTTTTCTTAAAAAAACAAAAACAACAACCTCTCTGTAGCTACTACTACTTTATAGGGGAAACTTGTCTAATTTCATTTCAAATTAGGGCCCTGATCCTGCAACCTGATCCATTTTGATTATTATGCCAATGTGAAGCCCCTCTGAAAGGAGTGGCTGCCATTAAGGTGTAACATAGATCAGCTTGCAAAACAGGGCCTAGTGTCTGGCCTGCAGACAATTAATTCGAAGTCAGTGGGATTGCTCACAGTCCCAATGCTCCAAATACTTATCTACATGTTTAATTTTACTGTCAGTGACTAGTTCTAATGAAATCAATGTGACTACTCACATCAGTAAAGTTAAAGAAACGTGTAAGATTTTACAGGATTGGGTCCTATGCCATACAAGCTAACACAAGCCTTAACATAGAATATGTGGATGTGCTGCTCTATAATTTTCACTAAAACATCTAACACCCACATTTAACAAACACTGTCATTTTTTTTCACAAAGCCCAGCCACCATGAAAGCACGTAATTTGAACAATCATCAGTAGAGTAATATGTGGGGAGGTCTGAGGAAGGGGAAGATGCCTTTGTCACTTTAACAATTGATGCCAAGTTGCCTTAAGAGTTTCCATTCGAGAAAGGCAGCTAGTTGTTCATAGCTTTTGGCCGTGTAATTCCCATTTGTCAAATTATTTGTCTTTGCTGAATAATCAGGGAAAGAATGGTTGACAGGTAGAAGGTAACTTTCATAGTTGAAGCATGTGTTGCAGTGGCACATTTTTTGATACGGACTTAAGGGACACCTGGAGAATGTCAATGATTTTAATTTGCTGTGCCATAGACACCCTTTATGACCTTGGGCCAATCACTTGGGCCCTGCTCCAGGAAAGCACTTAAGTTCCACTGACTTTTCAGGCAAGTCACTTCTGCCTGATGCTATAAAATCTTATGCATTTGTGACTTTACTTGGAACTACTCATGCTTAAAGTTGCTGGGATGCTTTGCTGGTCCAAAGCATTGATCTCCTTGTCTCCCTTCCCTAGTTGTATATGGGAAATGCTGTACTGTTCTACTAGAGTACCATGGGAGTATGCATTCACCATTGTGAGATGCTGAATACAAACAGGGTGGAGGCATATAAATAAATAGGGCCGAGGCATATCAGTAAATAGACATTCAGTCTATGATGTTTCTTTTGGTGAATGGTCTGTGCCTTACAGAAATACAGCCAACCTAAAACTGCTGACTTACAGCTCATCTTTTATAACATGCAGAGAAAAGAAATGTACTTGCATTTTTGCACAGTTGCTGACACTGCAGTATTAATTATCAAACAAGCACAAAATCAAAATTTACTGCCCTCATTATGAAGCCTGGATCCCCAGTAGGAGTCTGTCTGAGTCAATAGGCTCTGCTAAGTGGCAAATAAATTTATAATGTACAGTTGTTATCCATCTAAAATGGAGTGAGAATCTATTACGTGAAATATTGTCTCACAGAGTAAACAAAGCAAAATGTTGCTTCCTATGACTAAAATGTTCTCTCTCTCTTTTGAACATCCCAATGGTGCAATGATCAAATGCTTAGTGAGTGACACGCGTTGATTGTGTGAACATTGTAAATTTCCTTTACACAGAAAAATTTCTGTTCAAATACTGGTGTAATGGATAGCACAAGAAATGAGATAAGTCAATAAAATGTGGAAAATGACTTTTGAGGATGATCTTGGTCTTTATAGCCACTAAAGGTAAAATCAGAGGGGCGAGGGGGAATGCAAATCTTGGTGGGGGTCAAGTACAAAATACGCTGGTGGCACAGTGGCTTCTTCAATAAAAGAGCATCAGATTACAAGTAGGCTGATGACTTTGGGGAAAAAGAAGAGAGCACAGGTGCTGGAATTAGGAATGCTGCAGCGCTCCCTGGCTTGAAGTGGTTTCCATTAGGTACAGAGCGTACAGTTTAGGTCAATGACTCTCGGCATGACCACGTGTAAAAATGGTTCCAGCTCACCTGGAAAGGAGCTGGGAATTAGATCTACTTGGTGCTGTTGTCACTGAAGGACTGCATAGGCTTGGCTTGTTGACTCTTCTCTTGTTAGCAAAATGAGATTATATCTACATACAGTTTAACTCAACAGGCACAATATGAGGCCTAATTAATCAGGGCTTCATGTTCCTCTTAGAAGTTGTTAGACAAGTAAATTCAGTGGGGATAGGGATGATGCAAAGAAGGATGAAAGGAGGTGTGGTTTTCACATGGCATTTTCCTATTCATGCTTGGAACATCTGCCTAGGCTAGAAGTGGGAATAGAGCCTAACATCCTTGCCAAACCTGGGCAAGGTTCTGCCGAAACACAACGGAGATGGGGCAAAGGACAGCGGGCCCTGCGGAAGGATGGGGCGGAATCACACTGGGAAGAATTTGAACAGTTTTAGGAATGGCAGGAAGAGATGCAGAGAAGAATCAGTAATTGCGAGAGCAGAGGGGAGTGAAACTGGACCTAGATGTCAGACCCAGTTCTGGTGGTACTGGAGACAAGAAATGTCATGGGTGGTGATGATGGCTTGGTAAAAGTTTTGGAAAAGATGTTGCTGAACTGAACATAGAGAAGAATGCTGACCCTGGGAAGGGAAATTAGGACCTTCAGGTGATGGCTTGTATTATGAACAGGAGGGTGGGGGGGAAGCCACGTTCTAGTCAGTTCTGCCGATGTCTACTGAGAGGAGAGTGGGAACCAGCATTCAAATATGCCACAGACAAGAACAAAGTGGAAACCAGTGGCATATACAGAGTCACCAGGAACTGGACTTGACCAGATTACAAAAGATCCAAAAGTGCGAGCCTGCTTGCCACTTGGATTCTGAGCTGTACAGGCCTAGTCTGTGTTTTTATACATGTGAAATCCAGAAGTGCTGAGAGCACTGACAAGGGGCAAGTGACATCTGCTCTACAGCCTTAGCTAAATGCCCGTCTGCTTTTCACTCATGTAGTAGAGAACCACAGGTCTTTAGCCCCTGAGGTTGTAGGTTCAATCCCTCCTATTCATAACCAGAGTTTGTGGGCTTTATGTAAGTATATAAACAATACCAGTGGCTGGAATACAACTAAATTAAATAATTAGTAGGGTGGGCCTCATGTCTCCAGTCTTTGAGTTTCAAATGTGGGAAAACAACAAGAAGTCCTTGGTACTTATAGGCTAACAGATATTTTTGTATTGCCTGAGCCAGATCTTCAGCTGGTGTAAACTAACATGGCTCAGTTGAGTATCTGCTTCAGTCTTCTCACAGTCCTAAATTCTGCATTCATCGACAATGTTGGGATAGGTTAGATTGTCTTGGGGCATCCCAACTTCCTGGAGGGAGAGGAGGCTTTATAGAAGTGTCACTGCATGTAGCACTACAATATTGGCCTGAAAACCATGTGAATGGCAATGTGTTTATAAGTGATATTTATTTATATACATATATATAAATAAAAATAATTGGAGGTACACTTCTCCTGGGACTAGAAGGGACCTTTGGAAATCATTGAGTCCAGTCCCCTGCCCTCTTAGCAGGGCTGAGCACCATCTGTGACATCTATTTGCCCCAATCCCTAAATGGCCTCCTCAAGGATTGAGTTTACAACCATGGGTTTAGCAGGCCAATGCTCAAACCACTGAGCTATCTCCCACCCCCCCCATGTCAAAATTGTAATCTGTATTTCACTGGATACTGACAGCAGTTTGCTACTTAATTTTATCAAAAATAGCTGTTGTAGGCTGGATTATGAGCAAATGTATAATAAAAATAGTTTCAATATGAATGTCTCTTTTTATCCTCTCTGAATACTTAAACTCACTTACTGTGCCCAACTCTGCACCAGGCACAGTATCAACCCATCAGATGCAGATGATCTGTCCCCTCTCTGCTCCAGTCAGGCAATCCACCCACCAAGTAATCTGTCCCTTCTCATCCCTGCACACTCTGCACTCACACAAGCGGCCTCTGCCGCCATAGTTACTTTTACAGTATCTCTTCACTTGTACATTCTGAGCTTCCAGTGCTGCCAACTATTGCAATTTTATTATGAGTCTCATGACATCTGTTGTTTTAAAACGTTTCCTTCTAGAGCATTCTTTCTTAAAGTTTTTGAGACCATAGAGCACCAAACAATAATATATTTTTATGTGGAACACCTTTGAACATTTCCTTTAAAAAAATTGGCAGATCAAAAAAAAAAAAAGATCAATATGAGGTAATTTAATCAGGTATCATAGCAATGAAGAAGTAACATTGTATCTGGTTTTAATAACAGAAAATATACACCATCAATGTATTTTTCCAAACGCTTGTGGTACTCCTGCAAGTCGTTCACAGAACACCAGTGTTCCATGGAACATAGTTTAAGAAACACTGTTCTACATTTGTGGTCACAAGGGAATCTCAACTCTTTTTTTATGTTTTAATATAAGTTTGTAGTTTTCCTGACTGCAAAGGAAGTCTCAAAACAACCAACCTTGATGTCTCAAAAGCCAGAGGGCAAATAAGCAGGACTCCAAATTTATTATTTTATAAAATCTGCAATTCTTAAGCCAATCTAATGACTTTGGGGGGCCCAGTTCATGAATTTTGAATTTGTGAGGTTGACGCTACTGGTCATGCGTTTCTTGCATATGAGCTACTACTCACTTTCTCTTACCTTTCCCTCCGTGCATAATCCCCTTCCCCTCATCAGCGTGTGAGACAGATTCTCTCTGTGCCTGGTCCACACAGGATGTGAGTCTGTTACCAACCCTAGTGACAAAACCTGCTTCCTTAACCCTAGCTGTAAAGAATCATTCTGTATCTCTGGAGGGTTCTCCAGTTCAGTTTCTGGTGTCTGCCAAAATGGTGTCATCTTATATACACATTATTATCTTCCTTCAGCTAAATTACGTTCCATCGAGCTGTGTCCCAGTCACTTACCCATTGTTCCAGTATTGCCAGCTCCAAGACAGAGTTGGTAGATGTTACAGGAAAAATCCTTCCTGGCGTCAGCAGGTAGGGGAGCAGGAACAGTGGTCTATGTATCTTCTGATCTAAGAACTCGTGTGACCAGAACACATTCTCTGGTTCAAACCTACAGATCAAATTGTGGGGTGCATTTTGCTGCTGCTTTGTAATGCACCCCCCATTACAGTCTGGTTGCTAGTCACAGATGGACTCATGTTTTTGCCATGACCGTGCTTTCTTTTGCTTGGGATGCACTGGCCAGTGCCCTTTGTTGTTTTCCTGAGGTGACATCATGCCCTGCTGCTTCCAGCAGGGGGAAAGAGATTCTTTAAATTCACATCCCCAGAGGAAGATCTAGCCCAAAATAAGCTCCAGTACAAAAGGTGCCTAAGGATGCAAAGAGAATGATTCCCTGTCAGTCTGAACATAGAATTTCTTCCATGTTGTATGACTGAATCTGAATGACACTTCATCAGAATTTTTTCTTGAAAATATTCATGCTTTTCTAGCACACCCCTATTTTTCAATCTCCACTAACCTTGACTTCCATGTTATTTAATCAGATACTTTAGATTTATTAAATTGAGTGTCTGAATAAAAAAATGCATTCAGTGAAATTCCTAAGTACAAATTGAAGATGATCTCATTTGATTCAATTTAGCTGCATCTACATTTGCCCCTCCCACCCCCAGCCTCTGGAAGGGGCATGATAATGACCAGATGGGAAGATGCTAATGAGGCACAGATTAGAATATCTCATGCCTCATTAGCATATCCCTGCAAAATCTTGCTTCTGGAAGATTCTCTTCTAGAAGCAAAGCAGCCATGTAGACGGGGCTTGTTCGGAAGGACACGGGGCTCCTTCTGAAGGAAATCCCCTTTTTGGAAGACCCTTCTTATTGGACTTATTTATATGACACTGTCCACTCAATCTTTTATGACAAACAATGATAAAACTGAAATCTGGGGCTGTGGGATATCAGCCAGTGTAACCTGTGTAATTACACACAATACAAGAAATCTATACCAACACAGCTCCTCCAACAAAAACATAAATTCCCCTTCTCCCCATGCTAACAGTCTGTTACAGCAGGGCATTCCCCGCCCTTTCTTTCCACCCCTAAAAGTTAAAACACTTTTAAGATAAAAATAGTGCCTATTGCATTTGTCAGAAATGTGCTTGCACACACATTTTTATTTCTCCATGCAACTGGCTGCTTCTAAAGTTTGCACAACATTCCCTCACTGAAGACACCAGAAATACATTGATGCCTAGGTACACGTGAGTGTTAGGGCAACTTACCTGTATATGTAGCTTTCATACAATGGCTTTCAGGAAAATTCCTCTGTTACATTTCACTGTGCCAAATCGTCAAGGGACCTAGATGTTAAATATACATTTGTCTATAATGAGTTCTTCTCCATATCTTGGGCAAATCATTTATAATTGGATTTTTTTCTTCCTTTTTTCCAGTCATGATTTGATGGTGAGAAGTAATGCTGAGTCATTCATGAGCTCCAACAGAGCAAAGGGTTATGCAAAAGGCTTTTTTTCTTTTCAATAATGTGCCAAAACAGCCTTGTGTTCTTTCTGGTCTAAGCTGAGGGATCTCAATGGAGATTGATGTGTCTTGGGATCTGTCTTTTTGTCCTTGGTCCTGGCTAAGGTGGGCAGGAAATTTTGGAGATTTCAGGCATGTTTACCAGCCCAAATCAAGACAAGAAGTCTCTACCATTTTCATAAACTCAGAAACTGAAAAAAGTTTCGGTGTGTTTTGCCATATGAAGAAAGATGAAAAAGATTAGGTCTTTTCAGTTTAGAAAAAAGAAAACTAAGGATGGACATGCAAGAAGTCTATATAATCATGACTGATGTGGAAAAATGAATAAGGACAAATTATTTACTTGTTCTCATAACATAAGAACCGGGGGCGGGGGTCACCAAATGACATTAATGGGTAGCAGGTTTAAAACTAATGAAAGGAAGTTTTAATTTGTGCAAAGCGTAATAGGCCCATGGAACTCTTTGCCACAGGATGTTGTGAAGACCAAGACTTCAACAGGATACAAAAAAGAACTAGATAAATTTATGGAGGTTAATTCCATCAATGAATATTAGCCAGGATGGGTAGGAATAATGTCCCTAGCCTCGTTGTCAGAGACTGGAAATGGATGACAGAGAGGGATCACTTTGACGATTGCCTGTTCTATACACACTCTCTGGGGCATCTGGCATTGACCTGTCTTGGAAGACAGGATACGGGGCTAGACGGACCTTTGGTCTGATCCAGTATGGTCATTCTTATGTGAGTCAGCTGAAGCTTTTTGTTTTGACAATTTTGAAACATTCCATTTCAGATTTGACCCTTCTTCCCACCCCCACTCCTTTTACACTATAGTTACTAAAATTTTGAAAGAAGGGTTGTTTCAATTAGAAAAAATGTTCATTTTCAAGAAATATTTTCAAGTTTTCTAGCGCCCAGCCAGCAACCAGTACCCTGCAAGTAATCTCTTTCATGTGTTGGGCCCCAAAGACATGCCTGGTTATAAAGAGGAAGCCTGTAGCCTCCACAAGTCCAAGACTGGTTGTGTTGTTCCAGTGATTCTGTGGCTCCCTGTGGCAAATCCAGGCAGGGCTGAATCTCTAGGGATACTTGTACTGAGCCCCTTCAGCACGTCACATTCTCATTATTTGTAAAGACATGAGCTGCCTTTTCAAGGTGGGGTAAGCATTATGAATCACCTGGCACACAGAACATGAAAGGTCTTAGCACAGAGAAATGAAGGTCAAAGCCTAGTCCGTTCTGGGTAGTTCAGAACTTGACCTTTCTAATTACCCACAGTGAGACGAACACATGTGCATATACCCGCTCTGTCTCTCAACCTGCCTTGGCAGCTAATGTAGGCCATGCACATGTGCATACTTGGTTCTTTGTGTCAGTGGTGCATGGATTGACCAGGAGTACTTGTATTGATGTGTTGTATTGTGCTCCAGGGGGAGGCCTCCCATTGTGTTTTAGGAAGTTTTGGCAATGCATGATGGAACCAAATTGAATTGGGCAGGGGTCACTGCAAATCTAGGGGCAATGCTGCAAATGAACAAAAGTTCTTACTGGTATGCCAGGGGGAGAGTACACTTGCTAAGTGTGGGGCCACTTGGCCTTCCCATGTGATCCCACCCCATGACTCCATCCTGCCCCCAGCTCAGAACCCCCATGCTCTTCCCCTCTCTTTCACTCCCAAACCCACATTGCCTGAGGGCACGCTAGGGGCAGGCAGTATGGTAGCCAGAGGAGCCCCTACCAGTTCTGTTCCTTTTCTTGCCGCCCCTCCCAGCAGGGAAAGGAGCAGAACTCTAAGCCCCAACCCCTGCCCAGGTATGGGGTGGAGTGTGAATGGTGCTGGCAGTTCCTTGCCTTTCCATGCTGGGAGGGGCAGTGAGGGAATGCAGCACAATGCTGGCGGCTTCTCTGACTTCTGTAGAGCTCCCAGGCACACTGCACAGCTGTGCACAGAGATGGGGCAGCCAGTGGAAGGGCCAGGGAATGACCAGCAGGCAGTCTTTCCAGTAGGCCATATCAGGTAAAGTAACTTGCCAGTGTGGTAGGCTGTATCATACCAGCCTACTTGCAGCACTACATGGGGGTCAACTAGCTCCATCCCATCAGGTTAGATGTATCTCATAACTTTTGTGCCCTTTTTTTTCAAAATCCCACAAACCTGTGTGGCTCACTGTCCACCTTCTCGAACAGAAGTTTGGAGCCTGCACAGATCATCATAGTTGCCGAACTCAGGGCCCAGAAGCCTGCAATATTGGTCATGCTTCAGGAATAACCAAATGAGGGAGGACCACCAGTTCTGCATGGGAGAAACAAGCATTGCTTGGGGAGGGTGAAATCACATCATCGTCATGCAGGTTTGGGGTGACAAGCACAGGCTGCAGAACGTTGGGGTGTGAAGGCCATATTCATGGATCTGTGTGATGAACTCAACCCAGCCCTTTAGCACAGGCACAGCAGATTGAGAGCTGCGCTGACAGTGGAGGAGCAAGTGGTGATCACGCTGTGGAAACTAGGAACTTCAGAGTGCTGCTGGTCAGCTAGGAATAAATTTGCAGTCAGGCAATCCACTTCAGGAGCCATTGTGATGCAATTGTGCAGGGCCATTAATCACCTCCCACTGTGCAGGGATGTGATTCTTGGCAATGTGTAGGATATAGTGGATGAATTTGCAGCAATGTGGTTCTAACACTGTGGTATGCTGATAGATGGCCTACATAGCCTTATTTTAGCATCAGACCTCCTTGCCACTGAGTATATCAAAAGAAAGGCCTACTTTTCAATAGCTATGCAAGTATTGGTGGATCACTGGGCTTGTCCAAGAAAGTGCACATACCTTTAAGAATGAAGGAGTCTTCACAAAACTACATCACAGGTTTTCTTTCCTGACTAGAAGATTGCTACTGGCAATATTGAAAAGCCATTAGCAATCCCAAGGGACCCAGTCTACCCACTGCTCCCTTGGCTCATGGAAATGTATACTGGCCATTTCAACAGAATCCAGAAATGATTATACTACTGGCACAGCAGGTTCAGAAAGAGTTGAATATTTTTTGGTCATCTGAAAGGTCACGGGCAGTGTTTACTCACAAGAATGGACTACAGTGAGAAAAATATCTGAATGGTTATATCTGTCTGTTGTGTCCTGCGTAATATATATAAGTCCTATGGGGAAAGATTCCACCAGGGTGAAGGTGGAATGGCCATCTGCTGCTTTTGAACAGCCAGACGCAAGGCCTAGTAGAACAGCTTAACATGGAGTTCCATGTCTCAGGGAAGCTTTGAAAGATCATTTTAACAGAGAGCTAGAGCAGAGTGTGCTGTTGTCATGTTCTCTATCTGACTCTACTATTTTCTGCCCTGGTGTTAATTGTCTGGCTCATATAATCCTTGTACATGCAGGACTATAACAAGGTCAACGAAACTATTAATTTTGTGAATGATCATATGATTGGCATGACGTTGTGCTGTAAGAGGTAATTGTTTGCGTTCAGATATCTTGAGCACTCGACAGCATGTGGTTTGAAATATTAAACTTGTTCCAAATGATATAATTTTATTTTGCAACAAAACCACTGTAAAAAAACTCATGCAACTTTAAAACAAATGCATCAAAAATCAATAAAACTTAATAACTTAAGAGAACAGAACTTAACAGGGGAAAAGAGCGTTCATGTCCGTTTCAGTTACGCAGGCAGCAACCATGGCTCTCACAGGACACGAACGCTCTTTTCCCCTGTTAAGTTCTGTTCTTTTAATTTATTGTTTGCAGTGGCTGTCTCTATAGTCCGCACCTGGTGGAATGGTACTGCAGTGACCTTGATGCCTCATGGAATGATGGGCGGGGAAGATGTATAAGGAGGTCCTGACACAACAACTGTGGTCAATAATCAGAGGGGTAGCCGTGTTAGTCTGGATCTGTAGCAGCAACGAAGGGTCCTGTGGCACCTTATAGACTAACAGAAAAGTTTAGAGCATGAGCTTTCGTGAGTTAACTCACTTCTTCAGATGAAGAAGAAGAAGAAGAAGAAGTGAGTTAACTCACGAAAGCTCATGCTCTAAACTTTTCTGTTAGTCTATAAGGTGCCACAGGACCCTTCGTTGCTGCTGTGGTCAATAAGTGTCCCATGGGCCAGACATGGTTCACCAGAGTTAGCCCCTGGCAGGTCCCCAGCTATTTTGTTGACCTGCATGTCCACAGGTACAGCCACTCGCAGCTCCTATTGGTCACAGATCACCATTCCTGGCTAACAGGGGGAGTGGGAAGTGGTGCAGACTGGAGAACCACTTCCCTGAGCTCCCATTGGCTGAGCATGTCAATCCGCAGCTAACGTGCTGTGAGTGGCCATATCTGTGGATGCACATGTAAATAAACATCTGGCAGTATGCCAGTGGCTAGCTCTGTTAAACTGCGTCCAGTCCATAGACCAGTTATGATCCCCTTCTGTGATATGAAGTTCTCAATAGGCAGTAGAAGGAGGTGTACTCTGGATTTTAGACTCTGCGGGTTCACTATAGTCTGCTGCTCCTGGTTTTGTTTTGTTTTGCTTTTTGTTTTTGTTTTGGTTTTGGTTTTGGTTTGGCTTTTGCCAGAGAAGCCCCATTATGTCTTGGTGCTTCTCCTCTCCTTTTCCTGCTGAGATTCCTGGGACTTTCTTCTTTTGGCTCTTGCCTTCTCCAGGCTGTCTGCAACGTCCATCCTACAGGCCCTCAGCTCACAATCCAATGCAACATAGGGCCATGTTGTCTTGAGTCCACTTCTTTCTCCCCCTTCTCTGGGTCTGGCCTGCTGCATGTGTGGAGGGAGACACTCTGAAGGCTGCAGTGGCAGCAGCTAAAGATAAAATACACAGTGGTGCTATTGTCAGAACAGCTGCTACAGAAAGCAGAACGTGAGATGCTGAACTCACTCCCGTTAGCCCCCAGAAGTTTAAGTGGTATATTCTCGTGCCCTTTTGGGATTGCCTGTGCGTGGCACTGGCCACTGCAACAAGTATGCTGAGTCTGGCCTGCCCGAAGTTGCAGAAATGAGAAGGGAATTACTTGTTTCCATGGTTCTAGTAGCATATCGCAAAGTCAGTGAATATGGGCACTGTTTTCCGAAGGTCACATAGAGAGAACCATGGGCAGCAGATATAAGAGGCTGGGAAAGGCATTGCCTTCCTAAACTGCCAGTCTGGCCCCACCCACACTCTAACCAGAGCCCCCTCCCCTACGCCCTGGGGCTGCCGGCACTTCAGCCCCACTGAGACTAGGGCTGTGCTGCCAGCACTTCTGGGAATAGGTAGGTGGGGGCTCAGTGTCACTTGCACTCCAGGGCCAGGGGGACCTCCCCCTGCATGCTGCACCCTCTTCCCTTGCTCCAGGGGCCAGGAAAGGCTGAGTCCTGATGCCTTCCTGATGGGGTGGGTGGGGAGAGGGGGTGGTCTGCCCTTACAGGTGGGGCAGGACTTGGCTTCCTTGGGTGGCAGGGGTGAGGCCTTGTGCAGAAAAGGCTGACTGCAGGCTCACCTCCCCACCATCCATGGAGAGAACGCTGCTGCTGCTGCTGCTGGCATCCCGAAGCTGCCTGGGCCTGTATGTTGCCAGCCCATGTTCTGCAGTGGTGCCTGCTGAAGTTACACTGAGTGACATGGGCATGTGGCTGACTGCAGTAGAAGAAGGAATGCAGCCTGCTCTGGAAAATCGTTTTAAATGCTACAGCACAAACCAATGGAGGTTACATTAATGCCAATCTCTACTGGAGACGGAATGGAAAAGTATTTTCCTTCCTCAGTTTTTAATTTTGCCTCTTCTGATTTCCTTGTTATTGTGTTGTAATACTGGAATAACAGCAGCTGTGACAGTAGCTTCTCTAGACCATTCCTTAGTTTGTATCAACAGTAATTCATAAGCACGTCCCCCGAGCTAGCTAAGATGACGGGAAGAATCCTTTAGCACCAAGGATGAAATTGTGGACTTACTAAAGTCAATGGCAAAACTTCCATTGACTTGTCTGGCACCAGGATTTCAATCCTAACGTGGAAAATGGACATCCTTAATCTAAAAAATACAGGAATGCTGGATGAGACAGCAGATCGAGGGCCAACACCCAATCCATCCTTACTGTAAGCAGGCATGATTTTAATTGATTTCAAGAAGAGTACTGACCTGCCAACGTCAAAGCTGTATTTATTCCTTGGAAGTGAAGAGCACATAATTTACAATGCTCAGCAGCAGCACAGCTGATCAACAAAGAAGTAATATTGATGTAATCAGTGCTTGGCTATAAATCTGACTATTCTAACACAGAGTTTTGATGGCAGAAAAGGAGATTGGAGAGGGAGAATCTGTGGGTTTCAAGAACCTTTGTGTTTTTGTTTTTGTTGTTAAATCTTGTGTTTTCCTGTTGTATCCTGTTGTAGCAAGCAGACAGGGTTGCTAGCTGGAAGTGATAACAATGTAGAAGAAAAGTTATCTTTTATACTTTGTTTCCCTTCTCTGTGCCAATTTCCACACAGAGAGAAGGCGCTCAGGGGAATTCCTCGCTGTAGGTACAGCTTACAGAATGCCTAAAAGGAGCATTAGGAAAAAAATATACCAGAAAGGGATCATGTAGCAGGGAGCTGTGGCAATCAGTGATGAGACCTTCAGTTTGTTAGTCATTTTAGGTCAGGATCCAGGTGCTGGGGTGTTGATTTCACTGCTGTTTGCCATCTCTGGCATTCTCCTTTAATGTAGAGCTATGAATTGTACTGTTTTTAGAGGCCCAGATGTTTAAAACTACACTTTTAATGCCCCGGCCAATAAAGACGTCTTTTTAAAATACAGATTTTTACACTCCAGGGTTGTCCCAGGAGGGTTCCTATATGAATATGCTGATTTTAGATGACATTTAAAGAGCTTCAGCAAGTTGAGTCCCATATATTCTTTGCTTATAAAGCAGTTTTACCCGTTTACCATATAACGACCCCAAATCTTCTGAGTTTCATCCTATTCTGAATGGGTTAAAAAAATGGGCAGTTACTGGAAAGGCAGGATCTTCTCTTTTCCCAGCAAGAGAAAAGGCATACAACTCCACAAATGAAAGACAGACCTGCATGTATCACAGCATTTTCATGTCCTGTTTCAGTCATGCATTTTCTATGAGGAAGAACTGGTTTGTCCGGTTTAGCCTACACAATGAACTTTCTGGCAATGGTGACAGTTCTGTAATGGACGATAGATCAAGAAAGTACTTCCCAGTGCAGTATTTCAGGGGCTTTTGGCTGTTTAAAAATAAGCCGGAAGTTTTCAAACTGAGAGGGATTGGAACTTGGGTCAAGTTACCATCCGAACAATGCAAAACAAAAAGAGAGAGAGAGAAGAGAGAGCTAGGAAAGTGTTGTTTGGTTCCAGGCTCCAACGTGGGTCGCAAGCCCAAGGGCCTCACCAGAGCTGGCATTAGACTTGCTGGGGGCTGGGAGGACAGCTGAGGCCTGCTGCCCCTGGCCAAAGTTGAAGCCTGAAGGCTTCCTTTCTGGGTGGCGGGCAGTGGTCCCTGTAAGCTGAGCACTTGGGTGGCAACTCAAGAGAGATTCAGGTGCTGCCCCGCTGATTAGCAGAGCGCCCACAGCCGGCAGCGTGTGTTGCTATTGGTGGTGCCCGTCCACACATGCGTTGTGACACGTCACAAAATTTATGCGGCCCATGGGATGTTAAAAACGAGAGGGGTCACTGTTGGCAGGGCTCAGGTTACAGGACGGGGGTGGAAGCCCTTGGGCTTTGGCCCTGGGCTCCCCTATGCAGGGGTGGGAGTTGAGTTTTGGCTTGGGCCTGTCCACTGGATGGCAGAGCTCAGGCCTCGGTCCCCTCTCCTGAGGTCGTGTCCTAATTTTGTTGTCAGAAGGGGGCTGTGGTGCAGTGGAGGTTGAGAACCTCTGGTCTAAGGGCTCAGCAGGGAAAAAAAGGAAGTGTATTGGAATTTAAAACAATCAGTCCCATGAAGATACATAAGCGGTGCTCTAAAGAGCACGCCTGTGCTGCACAGGACGTGGTGCTGGAACTAGAGCTGGGGACACACTTTGCTCTGTTTAGCACTCCACCAGCCCCCCTGAGGAGTGAGTTCTGTGCTGCTGAAGAAGAAAAATCAATGGCTGTTTGGCACCTCTGTACCTTTGACCAGCGCCTTTGTTTGCAAAAAAAGAATGTAGCACTCAGCTGGCTCCCTGCCCCCAACCCCCAGCCGATCCCATGGCTGGGGCTGCTGAGGCACTGGTACTCCATACCAGCATGTACCTGCACCAACAAAGCACTGTCTTTGAGCCTCTGGGCCTCATGTGCCACTCACTAAGGATAAGGGGTGGCAGGATCAGCCCCCCAGATGATTAGATGATTTTTGTAGCTTGGTGTGTAGAGACCCCTAGCTACACCCCCACCTCCAAAAACATATAAAAGGCTTCTCCCAGCAACTAGTCCCTTTCAAAGAGGCTGAGCTGAACTAGATCAGTCCAGAAATACTGTACATGGCCAAATTTTTTCTGGTGAGAATTCCTAAAATTAACCCTTTCATTCCTATTTAGACACATAGCAGCAGTCTGGTTTTCAGACATGTTGATTTGATTGACTTCGGTGAGAGCTGTGGGTTCTTGGCACCTCTGAATTCAGTCTGTTTTTAGCCCTCCACATTTGACAATTTGGCTGTATGTACATAAGGAGTTTGCTGAAATCACACCGTGTGCAGTTACCCAGCTGTCACATGCAAAACGTTGCATGCCATGTTTAAAGGCCAAATCAAAAATATGACCCTTATGATCTTCACCCAGTTTTAGATCCCTTAATTTCTTATCTTGGACATGCCTAAACACTGCTCTCTTCAGTCTGTATACTTCTGTGTTTCCTACTTCAAGCTGACATTTTTGTCTTCTTTCTTTATTTCAGATTTAAATTATCCTATGGAGTGAAAAGCTCTGTTCCTTGTCTATTTCTTGTAATTCTCAGGAGTGTTCATTGCTTGGGTGTTTCCACACAGCTTCTAACTCCCCTGTTATGCTATGGGAAAGATAAGTCCCCACACATCTCTGGTTTCTCTTGCAGTTTTAGCATAAATTCTATCAGCGAATTTTTCCCTCGCTTCTCCATTAGTACAATTTTCATTTGTTTAATGCAATGTCAGCCATTTTCCAGACAAGGATGTGGCCCACCCATCAGTGTCCTGACAAGTGATTGATTTAACCGATACGTGTCTGTGTGCAAGCTACTGCCAAAAACTTAAGGATAAGTAAACTAATTAACATACTGTGTATTTTCATGGCAACCAGAACAAAAACATCACAAGGTCAACACTGCCCCATACCCTTGTCTGAGGAAGCCTTATGGATCGAAGTGGCTTGGGGTAATGCTGCCCTTTTATTCCTATGCCGTTTATAAGAGAAATAAGTCTCCTCCAGAACTTCCTGCGCCAACCTCCTCCTGCTCCAAGGCACTGCTGTGGAGAGGTGTGTACACTCCCAGCAGGTTCCTTCCATGTATACCACCCACCACTTTTACTGCAGAAATACACCAGTTCTATTAGGATGAGCTTCCTAGCTGTGGAAGTGCAGTGCTACATTGTCCCCTTCGACACTCTCCCCAACTAAAACACATATAAACACATGATTGTAACTGGAAGATAAGAAAGAGAGGATGTGTGTCTTTAATTGTTCTTGTCTCAGGTACCAGGGCATTGCAGCAAAACTCAGCCCAGGACAGGGGAAAACCATCCTAGGAAACTATCTAACTGGTCTAGGGTTTCTGTATTCCTAAAAAGGCTGCAGCTGGTTCTTTTCTCCATATGCAGGTCTGGTTACAGCTTCTACCTGGCAGAGGAACCCACAAGACCAGGGAAAGCAGCAAAGACATGAGGTAGCTGAGTCTAAAAATCAGATGTATTTAAGAAGGTTGGGGCAGTAAAAGAAACATCAACGTATCAGGTTAAGGACATATAGCTGTATCTCTCATCTATCTTTATATCACAATCAGCATTCTTAGACCATGGAGTGGTGCTGACACTACAGTTTGGATTCCCAAGGCGTTCTGTCGACGGGAAATTGACAGAATGCAGCACTTCTGCAACAGTCTTCTCCTGCTCCCCACAAAGTACAACACCTGTGCTGATGGAGATCTGTTGACAGAAAACTGGTCTGGACATTCTAGGGAACCCTCTGTCGACAGACAGAGTTTCTGGGACACTGGGCAGCCCTCTCTGCTGTGCTTCTGGTTGGCTGTTTTGCTGATAGAGCAGCTGGGCAGTCCAGCCACTCTCTGTTGACAGAATGGATCAAAAGAGCGATCTGCTTGGCAATCTGGCTGTGATCTGTCCACAGAAGTTTGTCAGAAGATATCTTCAGACAAAAACTTCTGTCAACAAGTTGCTGTAATCTAGACATAGCCTGTCAGTTAAATCAGGATTTTGGACCATAGGAATTTCAGGCCTGAAAAAAAAAGACAGCAACAACAACAACAAACAAACAAAACAAACAAACTGATAATAAGATGTAATTTAGGGTTTTACCAAAAATTGATATATTTTCCAATAGTCAGATTTTTTTTTCAAATTACCAATTAATTTTGTAGCCTTTTTGGTTGTGTGAGGAAACAGCAATATAAAACCAATGCACTGGTATCTCCTTGGACCAGAAAGACAGAAATAAGAGACTCAGATGTCCATGACCCTTTCATGTTTTTTAAACCACTTATCTTGCAAGTTAACTATGAACACTATGTTGCTAACAAATGAAGGTAGGTTGACCTAGTGTCAGACCTCAAAATGGGAGTCAGTACAAGTTGAACTTCTCTAATCTGGAACTCTCTCATCTGACAAATTTGGTAATTTGGCATGATTTTGGTTAGACAGATGACCACTTATCATGGGTGTGGCCAAGTTTCCCATGGTCCCATAAAGTTTGTTTACAGCCACCAGCCCTGGCTCTCTGTGTTCTGTGCAGTTATTTAGCTGTAATTTATCCCTAAATGTACTCTAAGAGTCCAGTAAGCAGTGGAAGTGTTGACAATGTGCTAGAAAATATTGACCTCCTGTCATGTGGCAAATTGTCTCATCTGGTACTGATCAGGTCCCAAGGGTGCTGGGTGAGACAGGTTCAACCTGTATCTTAAATTGTAATGCCAGTTCTGTCATGTATTCTTTCTGTGACACTGAACAAGTTGCATAATCTATGTGCCTAGAAATCCTTAATGCGAAATGAAAGTAATGTCTCTTTATTCCATCATGTGAGGAGACTTATCTGTGATACTGTCTGAGGATTGCACTGTATTTGTAAAATGTAAGGTTAGCATTAATTATTAAGCATAGTGAAAACAAGAAACTGTTGTGTTTGGTTACTGTATCAGGGTATCTGTAAAGTTATACGTACAGTCTAGAAATGCTGTAAAAAGATATTCAGGTAAATTCAGCTATTATTTATACCCTTTGAAATCAGTGGGGAAAGATTGGAGAATTAGATGACGTAAGATCTGGGCCATGGCTTCTAAAAAAAGGTGTATGTCACTTTAGGTTATTTTTCTGACAAACTGGATGAATAATTAGCCTGCAGCTGCATCTCTCAGGGACCAGACTGGATAGAACTTTTTTATTTTCTGCCTTGCAGTTAGAAATGAAAACCTAGAGGGAGAAGCTAGTTGCTATTCACTTAGTTTAGTTGCTTGAACTGAAGACAGCATATCACACCAAAGAGAAAGAGCCAAGCCACAACTAAACATGTAGCACTGGGATATTTTAGGAGCAGCAATTAACAAAATGGTGAAAATGGCCAGTGAGAAGCAGAGAAGAAAATTATATATTTATAACCCCCACATTGTACTAGGTGGTTTACAGAACATACAGCCAGATACAATCCCTGTCTCAAAAAGATTACAGTTCAACGGCGGATGTGATGGGACAAGTGAGAGTTATAAACAACAGGAGGGGAAGTAGGAAAATTGGTGGAAGTGGATTATGAAAATTCTGTCCTGTTGTTATTTAGCTGTGATATAAACATCTTATTTTAAACTCCCACCTCCCCGTACTGCCACCTTCCCTGCATTCAACTCGCCTTCCAAGGCATAATACCTCACTTTCCACCTCCTTCCAACTTCTCCACACCCACTACCTTCTGACCGAAGGCAAACACCCTGCAAACCTTCCGCCTGCCATTTCCTATGATAATCAGACACGCCCACACTGCACATATGCCACCTGCTACGTGAACTGAGTCCTGCATCTACTGACATGGGAATAAAATCAGAAAGGCATTGAATGGGACACTGTATTGTAAACTCGTAGGAGTAACACATGCATGGGTACAAGAATGATTTTTTTTTCTATTTCTTAAAACTTTGCCCAAGGGGGAAAATACTTTATCTTTTCTGCCACAACATTAATTTTGTTCAGTTAAGACAAATTGTGAATTATAATTAGCTCACTACACAAGTTGTTATACTACTTCTTATATCATCACAATACACCCATTTCAATGTGTGTTCATAGAAATAAGGCTGTATAAACTGTGAATACACCAACAGTAAAATATTCTACTTAGTAGTCTCCCTTACTTATTAATAAAAGGCCCAATTCTTCCAGCCTTAGTCACCCGAGTATTACATTGCCCTATAAGCAATTTGATTAGCTCTACTACCTTACTATGATATCCCAGTGAAATCAATGGAGCTACTTGAAAAGATAGTATGTATGGCACAATTAGGCACCAAATGAAGGTGACTAATAACATTAGAGTAAATTGTCTTTACTCCTTATAGTACTTTCAGCTAAAGTTGAGAGTTATCACTGTCCAAAGAATAGGACATTGATTCAGAAATTAGAGGACCTAGGCTCTGTTCATGGCTCTGAAACTGGTTTACTGTGAAAACCTGGACAAGTCACTTCACTTCTGTTGCTTCTCCAACTTTTGTCTCTCCTAACAACTTAGACTGCAAACATTTACAGACCTCTTTCCTCAGATACCATTTTGGAATCCCAAAAGAAATTACATAATCTACTTAAAGAAGTACCTGCCTCTACTCGAGACCACATTCACTCAGACACGCCAGCCGAGCCCTGACTTGGATTATTCTATTTACTGGCTAAAATCCACAAACCTGGAAAGCCAGAATGCCTTATCATTTCATGTATTGGCAACCTTACTACTGGACTGTCCAGCTATGTAGACTCCCTCCTCAAACCTTACACCACCAGCATTCCTAGCTATCTCCGAGATACCCCTGACTTCCTGAGGAAATTACAAAACATTGCCACCCTTCCTGACAATTCCATACTTGCTACCATGGATGTAGAGGCTCTCTACACCAATATTCCACATGAAGATGGACTACAAGTGATCAGGAATACCATGCCTGATGTTACCACAGAAAATCTGGTGACTGACCTATATAACTTTGTTCTCACCCATAATTATTTCCAATTTGGGGACAACTTATATCTCCAGATTAGTGGCACTGCTATGGGCACCCCCCTGGCCCCACAGTATGCTAACATTTTTATGTCCAACTTAAAACAATGATTCCTTAGCTCTTGTCCCGTTACCCCTCTTTTACTTATGCTACCTCGATGATATCTTTATTATTTGGACCCACAGTAAAGAGACTCTGGAAGAATTCCACAGAGATTTTAAGAACGTGCATCCTACCATCAAAATCAGCCTTCAGTATTCCACACAAGAAATACATTTCCGGGATACCACAGTGCAAATCACTGTTGGCCACATCAACACCACCCTCTACCAAAAACCCACTGACTGCTACACTTACCTACATGCCACCAGGGACCTACACCACACACAGGATCCATCGTTTACAGTCAAGTCCTTAGATACAACCGCATCTGCTCTGACGCTACTGCAAGAGACTGAAGACTACAAGACCTTTACCAAGCATTTATAAAACTGAATTACCCACTGGGAGAAGTAAAAAAACAAATTGACAGGGCCAGATGAATACCCAGAAACCAGCTACTTCAAGGTAGGCCCACGAAGATCAACAACAGAACACCTCTTGTCATCACCTATAGCCCCAATTCAAACCCCGCAATGCATCATTAAAAATCTACAGCCTATTCTGGATCAAAACAAAAAAGCAGGCCAGTAGCACTTTAAAGACTAACAAAATAATTTATTAGGTGATGAGCTTTTGTGGGATAGACCCACTTCTTCAGACCACAGCTATACCAGAACAGACTCAACATTTAAGGCACAGAGAACCAACAATACTTAAAGGTTGACAAATTAGAAAAAATTGTAAACAAGGTGGGCAAATCAGAAGAGCAGAGGGGCGGTAGGAGGAGGCAGAAGTCAAGAGTCAGATCAAACAAAGTACGTAAAAGAGTCCATACAATGACCCAGGTAACTGGTGTCCCAGATCAAGCCATGTGTTAATATGTCGAATTTGAATATAAAAGAGACCTCGGCACTCTCTTTGCAGGAAATTCTTAAACTTCCTTTTCAGTAAAACATAGACTTTCAGGTCATTAACAGACTGGCCCACTCCATTAAAGTGCTGGCTGACAGACTTGTGAGTTAAGAGCTTTCTCATGTCTGTTTTGTGTCCATTCATTCTTTGTTGAAGTGTGTTTACTGTTTTTCCTATGTACCAAGTATGTGGGCATTGCTGGCACTTGATGGCATATATGATGTTAGTAGAGGAACATGAGAATGTGCCCATGATTCTGTGAATAACCTGGTTAGGTCCAGTGATGGTATCTCCAGAATACATGTGTGGACAAAGCTGGCAATGGGGCTTGTTGGAAGGAAAAATTCCAGGATTTGTATTATTGTGGTATACTCTGTGGTTGTTATTATGAATAAGTCAGACAATGAAGAGGAGGCAGCCAGACAACCGACCAACACCACTTTTTAGGGACCTCTCTCCTCTGATCCCACTTTGGAACTCCAAAAGAAAGTACAACAACTGCTTAAGGAACTCCCTCCTGCTACGTGGGATCTTATTCACTGAGATACACCATCTGAGCCCCAACCTGGATTATTCTATTTACTTCCCAAAATCCACAACCCTGGAAACCCTGGACGCCCTATCATTTCAGGTATTGGCAACCTTACCACGGGAATATCCACTTATGTAGACACCCTCCTCAAACCCTGTGCCACCAGCACTCCCAGCTATCTCCAAGATATCACTGAGTTCATGAGGAAAATGCAAAACGTCGGAAAACTTCCTGACAACACCATCCTTGCCACCATGGATGTAGAGGCTCTGTACACTAATATTCCACATGAAGATGGATTACATCCCTGGTGTCACCACAGCCAATCTGGTGTCTGACCTCTGTAACTTTGTTCTCACCCACAATTATTTCCAATTTAGGGACAACTTATAGCTCCAGATTAGTGGAACTGCTATGGGCACATGCATGGCCCCACAATATGCTAATATATTTATGGGTGACTTGGAAAAATGATTCCTCAGCTCTCTTCCCCTATTACCCCTCCTTTACTTACATCAATGACATCTTTATGATTTGGACCCATGGTACAGAGACACTATAAGAATTCCACAGAGACTTTAACAATCTGCATCCCACCATCAACTTATGCCTTGACCACTCCACGCGTGATACATTTCCTGGACACTAAAGTGAAAATCAAGGGTGGCCTGATCAGGACCACACTTTATCAGACACCCACTGATTTCTATACTTGCCTACAGACTTCAAGCTTCCATTCACATAACAAGATCCATTGTTTACAGTCAAGCCCTTAGGTACAATCACATTTGCTCTGATGCTACTGACAGAGACCAAAAACTACAAGATCTCTACCAAATATTCATAAACCTGAATTATCCAGCAGGAGAAGTAAAAAACCAAATAGACAGGGCCAGATGAATACCCAGAGACCAGCAACTTCAAGATAGGCCCATAAAAACAACAGAACACCACTGGTCATCACCTACAGCCCCCAACTCAAATCACTGCAATGCATCATTAAAGACCTACAACCCATCCTTAATCAGGATATCACACTCCAGAAGGCCCTAGGTGACAGGCCTGTTCTCAACTACAGACAATCCCCCAACATTTTGAGGATTCTCACCAGCAACCACGTACTACACCACAATAATACCAATCCTGGAACTTTTCCTTGTAGCAAGTCCCGTTGCGAGCTTTGTCCACATATCTATTCTGGAGATACCACCATTTGACCTAACCAGTAATAGAGAGATAGCCATGCTAGTCTATATACTATCCAAAAAAAAACCAAAACAGTCCAGTAGCACTTTAAAGACTAACAATTTATTAGGTGAGCTTTTGTGGGACCGACCCACTTCTTCAGACCATAGCCGTACCAGAACAAACTCAATATTTCAGGCACAGAGAACCAAAAACAGTAATCAAGGTTGATAAATCAGGAAAATATTATCAAGGTGAACAAATCAGAGAGCAGAGGGGTAGAATAGGGGAGTCAAGAATTAGATAAAGCCGAGTATGCAAAACAGCCCCTATAATGAGCTAGAAAATTCCCATCCTGATTCAAACCACGTGTTAATGTGTCGAATTCGAATACAAAAGAAAGTTCAGCAGCCTCTCTTTCCAAACTGTTGTGAAAATTCCTCTTCAGTAAAATGCAAACTTTCAGGTCATTAACAGAATGGCCCACTCCATTAATGTGCTGGCTGACAGGCTTGTGAGTTAAGAGGTTTTTGATGTGTGTTTTGTGTCCATTCATTCTTTGTCGAAGTGTGTTTACTGTTTTTCCTACATACAAAGTATGTGGGCATTGTTGGCACATGATGGCATATATGACTTTAGTAGAGGAACATGAGAATGTGCCTGTGATTCTGTGAATAACGTGGTTAGGTCTAGTGATGGTATCTCCTGAATAGATATGTGGACAAAGTTGGCAATGGGCCTTGTTGCAAAGAGAAGTTCCTGGACCTAACCAGGTTATTCACAGTATCATGGGCACATTCTCATGTTCCTCTACTAACATCATATATGCCATCAAGTGCCAACAATGCCCAGATGCTTTGTATACGGGACAAATGGTAAATACGCTTCAACAAAGAATGAATGAACACAAAACAGACATCAAAAGGCTCTTAACTCACAAGTCTGTCAGCCAGCACTTTAAGGGAGTGGGCCAGTCTGTTAATGACCTGAAAGTCTGTGCTTTACTGAAAACGAACTTTAAGAATCACCTGCAAAGAGAGAGTGCCAAGCTTTCTTTTATATTCAAATTTGACACATTAACACGTGGTTTGAACCAGGACGCCAATTACTTGGGTCATTGTATGGACTCTTTCACATACTTTGTTTTGTCTGAGTCTTGACTTCCCCCTCTCCTACCGCCCCTCTGCTCTTCTGATTGGCCCACCTTGATTACAATTTTTTCTGATTTGTCAACTTTTAACTATTTTTGGTTCTCTCTTCCTTACATATTGAGTCTGTTCTGGTATGGCTATGGTCTGAAAAAGTGGGTCTGTCCCACGAAAGCTCACCACCTAATAAATTATTTTGTTAGTCTCTAAAGTGCTACTGGACTACTTTTTAAAATTTTTTTCTGATAGTATATAGACTAACATGGCTATCTCTCTGTTACTATTATGGATCAGGATGCTATGCTCCAGAAGGCTCTAGGTGACAAACCTATTCTTTCCTATAGACAACACCCAAACCTGAGAAAGATTATCACCAGGAGTCAGAGGCTACACCACATGAATATGAACCCAGGAACTTTTTCTTGCAACAAACTCCACTGCCAACTTTGTCCACATATTTATTCTGGGGATATCGTCACTGGATCTAACCATGTTAGTGACAAGATCAAAGGCACATTCTTGTGCACTTCTAGTAACATTATATATGCTAATATGTGCCAACAATGCCCTGACACTATGTTCATTGGACAGACTGGGCGAAACCTTCACCAAAGAATAAATGGACACAGAGCAGACATCAAGACTGTCAATACGTATTAGCCAGTCAGTGAACACTTCAGTGGAGTGGGCCATTCTGTTAAAGACCTGAGAATTTGTATCCTGGAACACAAAGAATTTAACAATTGATTAGAGCGAGAGATTTGTGAGTTAGAGTACATATTCATTTGACACATTAACATGTGGTATGAACAGAGACATCAAGTACCTCACGGATTACAAGGGCTGCTTCACTTCCTTTGATGCTCGTAATTATCTCAGACAGGACAGTTAACATCCCCCCACCTCTCATCCCTTTCCTTCAATCCTATTTGAGTTGTCAGTTTTTACTGCAATTTTTTTTGGTCCTCTGTGTTTATAAATGTTAGTCTGTACTGGAAATGAAATTGATCTGATGAAGTGGGTCTATTCCACGAAAGCTCATCACCGAATAAATAATTTTTGTTAGTCTTTCAAGTGCTACATTTCTGCTGCTTTGTTTTGTTGGAATACAGAACAACATGGCTCCCTCTCTGTTACTATTCTGCATGGAAGGGTCTGTCTCTTATGTACAGGGCCTAGCACAATGGGGACTCAAAATCAGATTGTTCTTCTAGATGCTGCTGGAGTCCACATAATGCATAGTAATAAATAATAAACTTCTGGCTGATTGACATGAGTCTTTGAGGAATTATGGAACTTTTGGATTGTCTTTACAACTTGGTTTAGCAGCAACAAAGCCTGATAGGTGAGCCTCTGAGTTAATATATATTCTTTTGATTGACATTCCTTTTGTTTTACAGTGACACCTGGTATTAAAAAGTACAAGTAAAGCCAAACAAAATAGCACCCCTGCACACATAATTCCCCATCCCCCCCGCAAAAAAAAACAAAAAACAGCTCTGATAGAAAAGATAAAGTTTTTTGTTAGCCTCATGCAGGTTTAGTGTAAAAATTCCTGAAAATTTTTTTTTTTTTGGTCACTGGGCAAGATGATTCTCTTGCTTTTTTTTCCAGGCTCCAAGAAATATTAGAGATTGTGCACAAGGCATTTTCCCCACTGTTAAGCAAGATAAATCAGTATTGTTCCATGGCTTTGTGAAAGCTGCACCTTATACTACATGCCAAATAGTTTCTTGTAATGTTCCTGAGTGAGGTATTGGGTGCAAAACCACTTGAAGGATTACATATTTGTCCAACAAGGATAAATCCTTAGACTGATATTAGATTTCTAGAAGCACCTGCAAGCTCAGCCGTGTCCAAACACCTGCATAAAATGGCTATTTTTCTTCTTTGGATCATGTGGATTATCTGCATTGTAAGCTGTGTTTAATAAAAAGCAGAGCAAGCACTTTCCCTCTTTGTATTAAGAAATAAATGGGAACTTGGATAGTTTGCTGCCTTTGAGGAAACCTTTATTAAGAAATACCAGATGTCACCATTCTACCAGGTGTTGATGGCAGCAAAAAGGGCCAGCTTCAATTTTCTAATGGTTTCCTTAGAGATCTACCTAAAACCTGCTCAAACCCTCACTTAGAAACCTGGTAAGGTTTACACACTACCTTGAGCACCCTAATGGGTGATTCTTCCCTGTTTGTAAGCACTTTTATGAGTCACTGAGTCGAAGGGTCCAACAGAGGGAATTTATTATAAGAGAGGGGGAGAAAATAACAGTAATAGAATGAAGTTGGGCAAATCAGCTATTAATAGTATAACACATTCTAAGATGTAAGACTCCTACCCCTTCACCCCACATATTTTACCTCAGTCCTTTGGTTGTTGTGAGTGGCTGCTGTGTTCTGGTTACTTCTCTGCTTTCCAGTTCCCCACTCACAGCTATGTGTCCTGACATGGGCAAACTTGAGGATTCTAGTAGATCTATGTTGCCTCAGGTGTTCTGGAGGGGTTCATGACCCCCTATGGAGTAATTTCAGCTTCAGTTTCTGGGAAAGGATGCTCATACCAGAGTCCATTGGATAGGCTGCTGCTATATTTTCAGTGTCAGACCAAGCTGCTTGGATGTCCCCAAAAAGATGCCTCCAACACTGCTGCTCTTAGATGTTCATCACCCCAGAGAACCTGTTGCCACTGCTCTGTGCTGTTCACCAGCAAGCTGCTATTATTGCCTCTCTTGTGCGTTATCCATGGTTCAGCAGTCTCAGTTCACCAAATCTGGTATCTAGGACATTTGACAGAGTCTTTACCACCAGGTGCATGTTCCCATCATCAAACAGGAGACCTTCTTTTGGCTCTTTTAATTTCATACAGGGTCTCTTACCCAATTGCACCTGACAGCAGTGTTGGCCAGATGACAACAGGTATATTCAGTGTCAAAGCATTTTGAGAAAAGTCAGTTGCATTTTATTGTCCCCAAACTCAAAACTTACCTGAATGTTGAGCAAAAGCCCCAAACAACCATAACTAAAATGCAAATGAGGCCTCACCTTTTCATTCAAGTCCCTTTTCTCTCCAGTAGATTCTGTCAGAAAACTCCATCTCCAAGGGCGTATCTGCAGTTCTTAAGCAGCTCTCTACTGCTCTTCTCCCACATCATGAACGGGTGACAGCACTGAGCTTTCTTCTCTCTCAGGCTCCAGGCCTTAGGGCTACTCACACAGAAGTAGAGCAGCATTCTGACCATCACTGGATAAAATATAACACAACAAATTTACATTAGGGGGAAAATTTATTTAGTGACACAATCCCCAGTGGGTGTTACTGAGCAGTAGAAGAAGAGTGGCTATGATCTAGATTATTTTCTTATTATTCACCGGAAGAACATTTTGCAGTAAAAATGGTTTAAAATGGATCTTTTGATTAATGGTAGTCTTCCCCCAAGCTTTGAGCAAGGCCTACAAGAAATTAAAGAAATCAGAGGCAGTAAACATTCTCTTCTTTCATCCAGAAGCCCCCATTGTGACTACTTTGATTTCATCACTCCACCCCACCAGCCCCAGCAAGGTCCCAGATTTGACAGGGGCATAGAGCCTTGAAAAACTCTCAAGCACGATGTGCTATTTCATTGCTTGTTGACAACGATGTCCTTACAGAGGAGAGTTTCATCGACTGATTAGAAATTCAAACCATGATGAGTCAAGGAGCAAATCTGCTCCTAAGGGGAGAATTTAGAAGCAACAGCTGGAAAGAATAGTGTGAAGTTTATGGATATGTTACACAGCAGCAATGCTGTCAAGGTCACAATGGACAAGGGGACAGGTGTGCATTTGTAGACAGGAAGGCCTAGGCTGTGGACCCTTCCTTATTCTTTGAATAATCCTACTGCAGCCAGTGGGGTTATGTGCTAGTATGCTTGGACTTCACATATTGTAAGAGTGTCGTCTCTGACTGATTAGAAGACATTTCCTTTAAATTCAAATCACTGTGATTTGAGGGAGACTCATTTGCTACCAGCTACAGTTCAATGTTACTTTGTAGTGCCTCTTCCCAAAAAGAAATATTTTTTATGTTGTATTAGCATAATTAAAGTATATGACTTTTCATTTCCCCCAAATTTTTTAGAGCTGAAGGTGACTTAACTTGGCACTTCTCTCCTCTGTCCAGCAACACTTACACAAATGCTTAAATTGAAGCAGAAAAGAGTCACACTGAATTCAAAGGCATTTACCATATTCCTAAGTGCTTTGCTAAATTTGTACCTACATTGTCATGTTTTTGCAGATGGATTGTAACCAGTGTGTTTGGGTTAATTTATTTTTCTGCTGTCAAGATCAGATGTGACATGTAGTCGTTGGACATATAATGCTCCTTTCTCTCTTCATTTTGTTTTCATGTCCTTCAGCTATGAAATATCATACAATTCAAAACAAAAACAAAGTATGAGAAACAATTAAAAAATAACCACTTGCAAATCTGTACTTTAGACTTGTATTTTTTATGCACTACCAAAACCATATATAGACAAAGTAGGCTTGTACTTAATCATTTATAAAAAAATCAAGTCAAGACATATCAAGACTTTCCTCAACTACCTGTCCCTTAAAGCAAAATTATTTGACAGATTGTTGTGCTGAATTCTGTGTTGCTTAAAATATTCTATTGCTCTGATTTGTTTTAGCAAGCTGCCCAGATAAAGCTGTCTCTTTTCAGATATTTGGCTGTTCAGCCTCATTTGATTTAGCTCATTGAGCGCTCCTGCCAGTTTATACATGGGCCAGCTCTGAAAAGCAAATTGCTAATTGAAAAAAGCCATCATTGCCCAAGGCTATCAGTTGACTTGATAGAATGACTGATTTTACTGACACTATTATCAGCTAAAGTTTCCAAACCAGGCTATGAAAATATGAATGTTCAAACTGAGGCATCATTGTGATACAATTTTAAAAGGTACTGTTTATTGACTTGCCAGGATTTAATAGCTCGTCAATGGCCATTTCAACTTTTAGAATCCATTGTATCTGTGTTACACTCTATTCAAATAATCACGTCATCTTAAACACTACAGTTGCAACTGCTATCTATTTCATAGCAGAACTCTTTCAGACCTGCGGATTCATCTACTCTGGAGATTTGTGCAAGAATTTAAAGAGAAAAGGTTCCTGGATTACTTCATAATTGGAAGGCCTTGTCTCACTTCTAAAGAACAGTTTACAAAAGCTCCTCAAAGTGAAAGTGCCAAGCTAGTGTAACCCCACACAGAAGAGGTGACAGCCAGTCACAAGGGGAGGTCACAGAGGTGACAAGAGATAATGGAATTTTGAAAAGCCTGCATAGGAGCTGCCTGACCCAACACACTGAGTGGGGAAATGAGCTCAGTGCTTTGAACAATTTAATGTCCCAGAGTAACAAAATGATAAGTGGGCTTCACACGATAGACCTGTTCATAACCATCATCACAATAATAATAATCATGTCCCTTCAGAAGAACTCTGGGAAGTTTTACTTAGTAGGTTTCAAAAATGTCAGTGTTCAGGTGCTCAGTGATAATTAAATCCACTGCATTATTGTGGCATATGGTGTAATCAGATGATACGTTGCTCAGAAAGGGCAACTTTCAGCATTCACGTTGATTTTGTCATTGCTGTAGAATATTAAGACTTGCTGGAGAGGAAAGGCAGTTTGGTCTAATAAGTATATGCCTCTGAATTTTATCTCAATCCCTGCTCACTTGATTTTGGACTTACATATTCATGATGAATAGTTACAGAGAGGAAGCCATGTTAGTCTGCATCTTCAGGAAACTAAAAGCAGTCCTGTACCACTTTAAAGACCAGCAAAATGATTTATTGGGTGATGAGCTTTCGTGGGACAGACCCACTGCTTCGAATCTGGAAATTCTGGAAATGATTTTGTTGATTTTTAAAGTGCTGCAGGATTGCTTTTTTATATTTATTATGTTTTGTGTCACTTTATACAATGCATTACATATTTGCTCTTATCATAGAAGTTAGAGATGGCAAATGCCTATTAAATAATCTAGCCTATTTCCCTACCAGAACAAATTAAAATTCCTAATTTCCCAGGGCTAGTTTGTGCTCCCTGTTTTTCATTTCTGGTCAGTATCACATAGGCAACTGTTAACACATTAAACCATATTTTTTCTAATCCCTCTATGTCTTTTTTTCTTACAGAAGTAAGCATTGGAGACATCTATCAGTGGAATCTTCCTATAATGTTGTCTCTTCTTGGTCACCACAGCTGTGGCTACACTACCCTTCACTTTTGGAAGGGGCATGTAAATGCAGCCATTCAAAAATACAAACAAGGTGCAGATTTAAATAGCATGCTTCTCATTTGCATACTCATGCAGGATCTTGATTCCAAAAGGGGCTGCTTTCAAATCACAAACAGCTGTGTAGCCGGGGTTCCTTTGAAAGGAAACCCCACTTTCGAAAGCACCCTTCTTTGCATGTTTTGGGGAAGAAGGATGCTTTTGAAAGTGGGGTTTTGTTTCAAAGGAACCCTGGCTACACAGCTGTTTGTGATTTGAAAACAGTCCCTTTCGGAATGGAGATCCCACTGGAGTATGCAAATGAGGCATGAGGTATTTAAATCCACACCTCATTAGCATTTTCAAATGCCTACATTTACATGCCACTTCCAAAAGGGAGGGGTAGTGTAGTTGCAGCCCATGTGTCAATTGATCACAGCTGTGAACAGAGGATTCAGGACAGACTAAAGAGATACAGGGCAGACTCACCCCAAATTCACAGTTATTCTTTCATTAGATTATACCAAGCCAGTAACAAAAGTGAACTTTTGCCTCTCCACACTGGTTAAGAAGAGGTCAAAAATGCAGTCTCCTTAGGAATTCCAGCTCTTGGCTTGGCACTGAAGCATTAGAATTTATGATGAGTGGCTACTGAAAACCAATTTAATCAAATATAGGTCCTTCTTATTGCAAGGGTCAGCCACTTAGGCCCATCAATGTATAACTCAGTTGTTATCCAATAATCAAGCTGAGGCCAAGCTTTTAGTACCTAAAACTTTAACAATAAATGAAATTAAAGACCATTATAAATGGTTAAAAGATCATAAATACATGGCAAATGATTTTTCAGTGCTTATATACTAGGATCATAGAAGTGATGGAATAAACTGTTTCCTCATCAAAGTTGCTCCTTCCCCCTCCTCCAGCAGCCCTTTTAATGGACCATCAGCACACAGATGTCTATTTTAGATGTAAATATTGTGTGATGGGTGTTACCCAGGAATACAACACGTGTGTAAGATATGAGTCAATAGCTAGTATTCATAATTTTAGCTGCAGATACATGGATTTCACCAGAATAATCATATTTGATAGATTGTAACTTTTCTATTAACACTTTACATGATATACTTTACACAAAATTTGTTGCCACTGTAAAACAGTGGTAGTGATAATAAAATAGCATAAATATAACATTTAAAGGCTAACAAAATGATTTATGCAGTGATGAGCTTTCATGGAACAGACCCACTTCATCAGATCAATCTCATTTCCAACACAGACTGACATTTATAAGTACAGACGGCCAAAAACAAATTGCGATAAAAACTGACAAATCAAGTAGATAGGATTGAAGTAGGTTGCAGAGGGATGGGTGATATTAAGTGTCCTAACTGAGATAATTACGAGCATCAGAGGAAGGGAAGCAGTCCTTGTAATGCATGAGGTGATTGGTGTCTCTGTTCATACCCCGTGTTAATGTGTCGAATATTAATATGAATTCCAATTCACAAATTTCTCGGTGTAATTTGTTTCTGAATTCTCTTTGTTCTACGACAAAAATTCTCAGGTCTTTAACAGAATGGCCCACTCTGTTGAAGTGTTCACTGAGCAGCTTATGTCTATTGAGATTTCTGATGTCTGCTCTGTGTCCATCTACTCTATGGCGATGGTTTTGACCAGTCTGTCCAATGTACAAAGTGGCTGAGCATTGTTGGCTGAGATAGATGGTAGGATGCAGATTGTTACAATCTCTGTGGAATTCTTCCAGAGTCTCTTTACCGTGGGTCCAAATGATAAAGATATCATTGATGTAACATAAGTGAAGGAGGAGTAACAGCGGTGAGAGAGAAGGAATTGTTGTTCTAAGCTGGCCATAAAAATGTTAGCATACTGTGGGGCCATGCAAGTGCCCACAGCCGTGATGCTAATTTGAAGATATAAATTGTTTCCTGATAGCTTGTAGTCCATTTTCATGTGCAACATTGGTGTAGAGAGCCTCTACATTCATGGTGGCAAGGATGGAATTCTCAGGAAGGTTTGCCATGTTTTGTAATTTCCTCAGGAAGTCAGGGGTATCTCAGAGATAGGTAGGAGTGTGGGTGGCATTGGGTTTGAGTAGGGAGTTTACATAGCTGAACATTCCGGTAGTAAGGGTGCCAATACCTGAAATGATAGGGTGTCCTGGGTTTCCAGGTTTGTGGATTTGTAAATAGTATCATCCAGATCAGGGCTCAGCTGGTGTGTCTGAGTGAATGTGGTCTCGAGTAGAGGCAGGGAGTTCTTTAAGTAGATGATGTAGTTTCTTCTGGAATTTTAAAGTGGGATCTGAGGAAAGAGGTCTGTAAAATGTGGTGTCGGAGAGGTCTCTTAGCTGCCTCCTGTTCATAGTCTGACTTATTCATGATGACGATAGCACCCCCTTTGTCAGCTACTTTGATTATAATGTCCGAGTTATTTTTGAGGCTCTGGGCAACATAGCATGCAGCATAATTGAGATTGTATTTCATTTGGTGTTGTTTGTGTATAGTTTCAGTCTGTGCACAGTTGTGGAAGCATTGTATATAGAAATCTAGACTGTCACTATGACCATTAGCAATAAGGTTACAAATGGCCATATTTTGATACACAGCAACCCACTGCCTCGTCAGCCTTATGTTACATATTCTTCAGTCTCAGACGCTTCCATCACTTGAGCTCCAGTTTGTCTGAAAATTCAAATCCTTTCAACGAGAATGAATTGAATGAGCATATCTTCACTTCAAGATCTGGCTTGCTCAACGAGATGAAAATGCAGCCTCTCTCTCTCTGTTGTCTCTCTCTCTATCTCTCGCCCTGTCTGTCTGGTTCCTACATAAGAATTTAAATGACTTTTCCAAAATCTCAGATTACATCTCTCATTTTGTGTATTCCAACATGCCCAGTCATAGCAGGCTCATTGTCAGGTCTCTTGTTTAACTCAGTCAGCTTAGTTCTGTGGAATCTTGTCCTTGATTTTTTTTTCTTTCCGTTCACATAATCTAGCCATTGGTGAAATTTACTCCTGTGTCTAGAAGCAGCTCAAAGTTCATAAATTACTTGCACAATATTTTGAGAGCTTAAATTCAATTTAGGTGCCTGTTCAGGGTTTCTGCAGAGGGATGGATTTCACTTATTAAGAGGGAAATTCCTTGTAGCTGAAAAGCCCACACATTGCTATGCATTCTGACAATTCAAATTTCCAGACCCCTTCACTATAAACGCAGCTCACAATGAATGAGTCCCCTGGTAAAATGATGTTTAGGATTAGCTTGTACAGCAGAATAGCAGTGGTTTGTTACAGAATTTCAGGAAAATCTGGATGACCATTTTATCCAGTTGTTTCAGTATGTGCTTTAAATGTAAAGATTTGCACATTTTAAAAAAAATCAGCAGTTTTGACAATAGCTGAGAACTAATTAAAGATGGGAAGAGGTAGCCAGAAAATAAATGTACAACTATACAAAAAGGAAATGGGTGACAGTTTTGGCATACATTACCCCTCCAAAAAGTGGCACCCTCTTATCTGGCAAGTAACAGAGAGATTGCAATGTTAGTTTATATACTATCAGAACAAAAAAGCAGTCCAGTAGCATTTTAAAGACTAACAAAATAATTTATTAGGTGGTGAGCTTTTGTGGGACAGACCCACTTCTTCAGACCATAGCCATACCAGAACAGACTCAATATTTAAGGCACAGAGAACCAAAAATATTAATCAAGGTTGACAAATTAGAAAAATTGTAATCAACGTGGGCAAATCAGGAGAGCAGAGGTGGGGAAGTCAAGAGTCAGATTAAACAAAATTTGTTAAAGAGTCCATATAATGTCCCACATAACTGGTGTCCCAGGTCAAACCATGTGTTAATGTGTCAAATTTGAATACAAAAGAGAGTTCGGCAATCTCTCTTTGCAGGTGAATATTAAAGTTCCTTTTCAGTAAAACACACTTTAAAGTCATTAACAGACTGGCCCACTCCATTAAAGTGCTGGCTGACAGGCTTGTGAGTTAAGAGCTTTTTGATGTCTGTTTTGTGTCCATTCATTCTTTGTTGAAGAGTGTTTACCGTTTTTCCTATGTACAAAGTATGTGGGCATTGTTGGCACATGATGGCATATATGATGTTAGTTGAGGAACATGAGAATGTGCCTGTGATTCTGTGTATAACCTTGTAAGGTCCAGTGATGGTATCTCCAGAATAGCTATGTGGACAAAGCTGGCAGAGGGGATTGTTGCAACGAAAAGTTCCAGGATTGGTATTATTATGGTATCGTCTGTGGTTGCTGGTGAGAATCCTCACAAGGTTGGTGTGTCTGTAGGAGAAAACAGGCCTGTCACCTAGGGCCTTCTGGAGTGTGGCATCCTGATTAAGGGTGGGTTGTAGGTCTTTAATAATTCATTGCAGTGGTTTGAGTTGGGGGCTGTAGGTGGGGACCAGTGGTGTTCTGTTGTTTTTTATGGGCCTATCTTGGAGTAGCTGGTCTCTGAGTATTCATCTGGCCCTGCTGATTTGTTTTTTTATTTCTCCTGGTGGGTAATTCAGGTTTATGAATATTTCGTAGCAATCTTGTAGTTTTTGGTCTCTGTCAGTAGGATCAGAGCAGATGCAATTGTACCTAACGGGCTGACTGTAAACAAAGGATCTTGTGTGTGTAGAATGGAAGCTAGAAGCATGTAGGTAAATATAGCGGTCAGTGGGTTTCCAGTTGAGTGTGGTCCTCATCAGTCCATCTGTCATCCAGCAGGGCCACAGATGCTCCTGGACCAGAGCCATGGGAGTGGAAGGGCAGGCTGCCAGCTGCAAGGATGTCAGCAGCCCAGGACAGAGCCCTGTGACTGCTCACATCAGAAAGGGTGAGGGCTAGAGCCCCCAGAAATCCAGAGTCAGAGCCTCCCATGGCCAAGGGCGGGAGCCCTGCTTCAAGCTGGGGAGTCCAGTGTAGAGCTGGAGCCCAGGAGTGCAAGGCTGGGGCTGGAGCCAGAGCCTCCTGGCAGCACCGATCAGCTAGAGCCCTCCTGCAGCCCGGGACTGGGGCTGGAGCCCCTTGGACGAATCAGACTGGAGCCTGACTGCAGCCCTGAGCCAGGCTGGAGCTCCAAGTGCAGGACTGGCGGGAACCCCGCTGCAGCCCCAAGGAGCCCTGGCAAAAGCTGGAGCCCAGTGGTAGGAAGGCAAGCACTGAGGCCAGAGCTCCACAGCAGGTGGGCAAGGAAGGGGCGGGGTGGGGGAAGCCAGAGCAGGCACTTTGGCGCCATGGCAGGAAACCTCCCCTGGTCCAGCAAATTCTCTTGTTTAGGATGGGTCAGGTCCTGACCATGCAGGACCAGGGAGATGCAACCTGTTGTATCTATTTATGTAATGATAACCCTGTATATTAGAGATGATTTGAAAAGAATTGATGAAAAATGCCTCTTTCGGGAAGTGGAAAGGTTTTAGTTCCTTTTAATTTTTGTTTTAATTTTTGGGTTCTGCACATCAAATTCTGTTTTTTTTTTTTAAACTAGACATTTCTAACAGTAAAACTGGAACACACCTTCCAAATTTCTATCCCCCAATTTAATTTTTTATGCAAAATATTTACAATTTTCTGCCAGCTCTACTATGGGCTGTTAAGATTTCTTTTTTTTGTTTAATTACTTGCCCCTGATGCTTGCATGCTGATAACTTGGCTATCAAATGTAAGGCTGAATGTGTCAGAATAGGGATAAGCTGTTCCCACCTCTTGTTTTCCAGCCCCCTACATGGCCCAGGTGCAACACTCATCATTTTTCCCTCCTTGTGGGAGGGCACAAGGGCATGGGATGTATGGCAGGAAAGAGCAGTTCAGGTGCTCCAGGAAGGGACTTTGAAGTACTATCCTCACTCAACCTTTCCATTAGCAGTGCAAGTTCACAGCTACCCAGGCCAGGCCAGTGCCCCTCAGGCACAATTTGGCCTTGATGATAACTGACAGACAAGGGTGGCCTTAATGGGAAACTTCATGGCAACTGTGCACGTGCTAAACCACGGCAGCTGTTAACTGAACACAGCTTCCTAACAAAGAGGTACACAAGACCCGCCGGAGAATAAACTGGAGAAATTTGTAGAGACATGGAGACTATTTCTGAATCATATAAGAAGAGGACCGAGATAATTAAACAACAAGAGAAGCAGCAAACATGGTGCGTTAAAGTCACATGAGAACTGAAGCGTCCTCAGTAAAATACATTGATTTATTGTTTCCTTTTCTTTTGTGAAAAAAATAAGGCACGTACAACTTTCCCTTCTATCATCCCCTTTTCCCACATGTGAAAAATACTTTGCTTACCTCCACTTCATTTTACTCTATCTCTTTCTCCTTTATTTTCCTGTGTTGTGCAACCCCATCCTGTGAACCACCATCAGTGATATCTAAGTGTGAGACCCTGCTACTTCAGCCATCCTTCTGCCACTCTTCTGTCCTCTCTTAATACCTGTCCACACAATTACCCACTCATTACCCTCTTTCATGTTATCCCAATTCTTCTGCACTTTATCTCCACTGTACTCATCTTTTCAAGCTGTGCAGCTGGCTCTTCTCTTCTGTCACCTCTTTGGAGTCTAAAACCAGTCATGTGTCATCAAAGAAACGCCACTTATTTATTGATTTTTTTTTCCCTGAGTACATCAGCCTGTCTCTTTAGTTCTGCTACTCAATCTCTCAGTACCATCAATGACATTGTTTGTCACTCTTCAATGTTCCTTCACCCACCTCAGCCCTTTAGAGGCAAAAACATTTTACACTCAGATTGCACTGACCTTACCTGAAAACCTGCTGCTGCTTCTGAAAAAAGTGTAGTAAACTAAAACTAATGAATAATGATGAGTTACTAGAGTCTCACTACTGATTTTTAAATCACTATTAGAAATCAACATTTGCCTAGAAATAACACATGGTGGTATCTGAGGAACCCACAGCTGCTTCTAAGCTTTCACTACGGGCTATGTCTGCACTAGAAGTACACTGATTCAGCTACGTCACTGTGGTGAATCAGCTAAAGACACTCTATGCCTCTGGCAGAGAGCTCTCTGATCTGTGTAACAAATCCACTTCCATGGGAGGCAGAAGTTATGTTAGTGGGAGAAGCTCTTCTGCTAATACAGCACTATCTATACCAGTACTTAGAATGCTGGAATTTACTTTGCTTACTCACACCCCTGAGTGACGTAAGTTATTCTGACATAGGTGGTAGTGTGTACAAACCCTGAGTAGAAATAAATAATAGAGTATTTTGACAGCAACCTGAGATAACTGATGACAAGTCTTCATTTTTAAGGTGTCTTTGTATCTCTGAGAGCTTCAGTATTTCTAAATGAGTGATTTTAGATGCCTTAACATCTGTTTTCAAAAACCAGGCCCTCTTAGGCTACGTCTACACGTGCATGCTACGTCGAAATAAGCTATTTTGATGAATAGCGTCTACACGTCCTCCAGGGCTGGCAACGTCGACATTCAGCATCGACGTTGGGCAGCACCACATCAAATAGGTGTTGCGAGGGAACATCTACACACCAAAGTAGCACACATCGAAATAAGGGTGCCAGGAACAGCTGCAGACAGGGTCACAGGGTGGACTCAACAGCAAGCCGCTCCCTTAAGGGCCCCTCCCAGACACACTTGCACTAAACAGCACAAGATCCACAGAGCCAACAACTAGTTGCAGACCCTGTGCACGCAGCATGGATCCCCAGCTGCCGCAGCAGCAGCCAGAAGCCCTGGGCTAAGGGCTGCTGCACACGGTGACCATAGAGCCCCACAGGGGTTGGAGAGAGAGCGTCTCTCAACCCCTCAGCTGATGGCCGCCATGGAGGACCCCGCTATTTCGATGTTGTGGGATGCGGATCGTCTACACGTTCCCTACTTCGACGTTGAACGTCGAAGTAGGGTGGTATTCCCATCCCCTCATGGGGTTAGCGACTTCGACATCTCGCCGCCTAATGTCGAAGTTAACTTCGAAATAGCGCCCAACACGTGTAGCCGTGACGGGTGCTATTTCAAAGTTGGCGCCACTACTTCAAAGTAGCGTGCACGTGTAGACACGGCTTTAGTGTGTCTTAAGTGTGTGCCCAGAAAGAGAGGCGTACAAAATGACTAGTCACTGTTGAAAAGAATGGTAGAGAAAACAGGGCTGTGAAGAAACTTTCCAGGCCTCTGTGCAAGGTGTGTGTGTGTGTGTGTGTGTGTGTGTGTGTCTGCGCGCGTGCGTAAGGGGTGGGGCATCTCTGTACCCCCGGAAGGATCAGGGCCTCAGGTGGAAGTGGGGTGGGGCTAAAGGCTAGCCTTCCCCAGCCCGCCCTTGGGCACCGCCTGGACTCATGCTGCCTGGGTGATTTAGATGGCCTAGAGCTCTGGCGGTTGCCAATGTAACAGCAGCAGCTGGGAGCCACAGCCCCTCTAATTGGCCAGACCCTGGGTTAGCTGTCTCCTCCTCACCTTCCTCATCCCTAGACCTGGAAGAAAGAAATTCTAAAAGCTGGTTTGGAATGACACTTACTTTCTGGTTAGCACCAGCTTTTCTGACTTCCTTCACTATGAAGATAGGAAAACCAGTCCTTTCTCTTTTGGTGTCCGTCAAAGCCCTTCAGGCAGCCAGAGATGAACAGTTAGATCCTTTCAGCTTCTGGTCAGTAGCTCCCTTTCTTGTTCTTGCTTCCCAGGGAGGGGAGGAAAAGAGTGCTTTTTGCTTTCTCCCTCTCTTACAAAGCCCCGGGAGAGCAGCAAAGTAATCCTAGAGCTATAAATTTCAATCTTCAGTACCTATGCACAAAAAAATCCTATTAAAAATCTGAAATATTGTAGCCATGAACACCCAGAGGAAAAGGAGATTGTTGTAACAGCCTGTATCATACTAAACAATAATGTTTCTCTAAGCGCTGTTCCACAGATGTTAAACAATGAGTTTCTGCAAAGGGAGATAGGCTTTTCAGAAAATGCAACATAGGGTTGGCTATGGAGAAGATTAGTAATTTTTATGTTTTGGCTAACAATAATTCATTCCAGGTCATCATTAATCTGTTCCATGAGGCAATTCTTAAGGGCTTTCTAGAATAGTGTTCTAATAAAATAACAGTAATTATAAATAAATAAACAATAACAACAATAATAAAACCCACTGGGATTCTTTTCTCCTTTTACCCAATATCAAGGGGTGTATCCTCCCTGTAGTAGGTAAATCTGCATTGGGGAGGGAGGCTGAGGCTGTAGTCAGAAAATCCTTGAGTGTAAGAGCTTGCACAATTTTAATTTTACTCTCTTCTCAAGGGAAAAAAGAGAGGTGTGATGTTTGGGTACATAGACTTGTACTTCTGGGGCTTAAAGATACATTAGGCAAACTGGGGGTCCTCCCAGGTGTGATGTAGAAGTTGTCTTTGCAGTGTAGGTCAGAAATCCACAGTTCTGCTATCAGCACCTAATCAGCTAGCGTTTATTGCTAACCCCCTTCCTGCAATATATTGCAGACACAGAGGGGATGTTAATGATAAAGCACCATTAGCCCCCATATAGTCATCTAGAAGGTATTTCTTAGTATAACCATGATTCCGATTGGTGCCACTCTCAACGATCAGCGTGTGTCTCCTCTTTGACATGTTGCATCAGCTCCGACTGACCAAAACAGCAGCTGTATCTTGCAGATAGATTTTTGTTAAAAATTTAAAAGTGTGATACATCAAGAACAAAGTCATGACAGTTCTGTAGCTTGCTCTGCCACTCTTTAAATTGTTTTCTCCTCTCCCTTCTTCCCAATGGAAAAAGCAGTCAAGTAGCACTTTAAAGATTAGCAAAATGATTTATTAGGTGAGCTTTCGTGGGACAGACCCACTTCTTCAGACCATAGCCAGACCAGAACAAACTCAATATTTAAGGCACAGAGAACCAAAAACAGTAAGCAAGGAGGACAAATCAGGAAACGATAATCAAGGTGAGCAAATCAGAGAGTGGAGGGGTTGGGGGGAAAGGTCAATAATTAGATTGAGCTTGGCTGTTCTGGTCTGGCTATGGTCTGAAGAAGTGGGTCTGTCCCACGAAAGCTCACCTAATAAACCATTTTGCTAGTCTTTAAAGTGCTACTTGAAGGCTTTTTGTTTTGATAGTGTATAGACTAGCACGGCTTCCTCTTTGTTACTGTTCTTCCCAATGGGAGTAGCTTAGAGCCCCAAACAATTTAATTTAAGACATCTGTCATACATAGTCATTACTGTATTTGCTGCTTGCCTTGCACTATTCAACTTTGTAATGATTTTGATGTTCTCTACTTTAAAACAATTAATTAAAAGTTTGATATCTTCTCCTTCTAAAAGTGTTTATTAAAAAGAAGCAGAGTAAAAAAGGCTCTATTTGCACTATGATGGACTCAAGATGTAAGGATCTCATATCAATAACAACCTTTTGGTTAATATTTTCATTGTAAAGTTTCTTTATTTATATACAGCATGAGCAAATTATTCTCATATATGTTTTCCCCTTTGTCTCAACTACAGACTTTTCCTGAGGAAAGGCAGTTGGCTTAGTTTTTAACCTTTCACCCCTTTCATTGTTATCTTTGGCTACTTGAATAGAAAAATTATTTTCTTTTAAAAATTAGAGCCAGTTATGTTACTGACTGCTCACATCAGACTGATCATCAAAATATAACTGCTACGAAAAGAAAAAAAAATCCCCTTACAAAAACTAACCAGTGAGCCTTCAGGATCAGTCCCTAGTTAAATAAATTAAACCTATTTGTGACCAATTAACTATATAATGGGGAAAGTAAACTATTATAAGTGTACATACTTCAGCAGATAGAATAAGAACAGGAAATAAGCCTCTGTCCTGAAGATCTTACAGTTTTAGTATGGATTTGATTTATTTCAAGTTTAAAGTCGAATCAATGCTTTGAAGCAGAACTAGCATACTTATAAAACTCTGAAGATTCAGTCCAGGCAATCACTGTCTCTCTCTCTCTCTCCAAATGCGTGCGCGCACACGCACACACACACATGCACACACACACACTTTCTCTCTATCCCTACAGCATAAAATGTTGTTTATTACATCAATTGCTTTTTAGAGGGGTTATAAACTTGACATCTTTGACCAAAAAGGATTATGAGTTAACATGATGTGAAATTTCCTACCTCCTTCTATCAATGCACTTCATGGAACATTATCAAAATAGAGCAGTATGCTGGGGGAATAGCTTAAAAAAAAACCCCAACCTCAGAACAAAATATAAACATCAAATTGTTTTGTCATAAGGATATTTTCCAGTTTGTCAGCTGATAAAATAAGTAAGTATGGAAAG
Organism: Carettochelys insculpta; assembly: GCF_033958435.1. Taxonomy (NCBI): domain Eukaryota; kingdom Metazoa; phylum Chordata; order Testudines; family Carettochelyidae; genus Carettochelys; species Carettochelys insculpta. The sequence goes on along the minus strand of NC_134137.1, from coordinate 114,180,832 downwards.
TAGATAAAAAATAGAAATAAAAATCAAAGAACATAAATAAATACCTTTACACCTATGGGAAAAATTATAAGTTTGTCATTTTAATGAAAGCAGTCTTCCATTTTAACATGCACACAACAGAGTGCAGCAGTTGTTTCATTTGCAAACTGGATGGCTTATTTCATTGGTGCAAAACAAAGGCTAATAAGTGTCTGCAGTGGAGCCAAGACTCCAGAAAAACCAATTTTGTATCCTCCCAAAATAAGTTAGAAGTTCAGCATTAGACTTGTGAGTTTAAATTCCCCACTGCAAGAAGATATTATAATTAGCCAGAAATCTCCAATCTTCAGTACATTGAGCAGACATGGGGAGTAAAAAAGCTAAGGAACACCATGTGAAACCATTTGAAGAAATATGCTTGATAAGTTACATGAGCATATTTAAGGTCTGGCCATGCATCCACTGAATACAATAGCCAATTTGCTATCGATGTCGGTGATTCGGAAACCATGAGGAATAAGAGTATTACATTTCAGTATTCTCTTTTCATATAGACAATGACTAGCAACAGGCCAACCTACACCTTTAAAGAGAACATCTGTAAAAATGCAGAAAGTAATAAAGAAAAGAATTTGGTAGCCGATTAGTAGAAAAGCCATCCCCACCTAAAATATTTTACCTTCACACGATTCCCCCTGCCTCTAGTTAGTAACAATTTTATGTAAAATAAATGTGTTAATAGTTAATAGTTAATAGTCGCAAAAGTGAAGAGTTTAAATGTGCTGCTGTTCAAAATTTTAGAGGAATTCCCCAAATAAATATCCTCAAAGCTACATTTATTGTATAGCCAGTGAAAACTTCTGAAGACAACAAGTGTTTGTTTTTGCTGGAACTCTTAATCAATTTTCAGAAAAAAAACACATTTTTTGGGTTTTTCTACAGCCAGACACACTTTCTTTCTGCCCTTTTCTATCCTTCCCACCCTCTCATAAAAAAATATTGATTTTGACTTGTGAAAACCCTCCAGATATGTGGTTGTTAAAAAACAAAAAAAAGGAATTTTCATTATTTTATGAAAACACAAACAATTTTGGTGAAAGTAGACATTTCTTCACAATTTCTTATCTGTGAGAAAAGTACTTTTTGTAAAAATATATTAATCAGTTTAAATGAGCACATGTATTTCATTGCTAATGCTTATCCCTTGCACAGTGTGACAAAAACCTGTTCTTTCCTGGTAGATGCAAAAAGATAATGTTAGAGCTGACAAGTCAATATTTTGATTTCTACCTGTTCAAAGGCTTCTGGTTAAAAATGCAACAATAACTCATGGCCTTCAAACCAAGGACATAAAATACTCTTAAAATCCCACCTGAAGTGCTTCACAAATGACAAGCAGTCCTGTGGCACCTTAAAAGAATAACAAACGCATTTCTTCAGATGAAAAAGTGCTAAGTGAAAAAGAGCTGAAGTGCTGAGCAAAAGAGAGAGAACCTAAAATGTTGGGATCACAGATGTAAGTATGCAAATCATATACGCTCTCTCAGTTGGCTCATAAGAACAGAACTGCCAACATCTAGATTGTTTTCTTGTTTTAATCCCAGCTCATCTGCTGGACGTTGAGGTCTATTACTTGTCTTGAAGGCTGCTTGGGTTTGCGTAAGCAAAGGGAAACATACAAAAATGTAGTTTTTTGTGCGGCTTTTCCATTAAAGATAGGCACTGGCTATTCTTATATACAGAAAAAAACTTTCAGATAAACACACTCCTCATCAACTAGCTGCACTAACTAGGCAGGATCAGATTACAAGGGCTATCAATCTTCATGCTTTAGGCCAGACATAAGTTGATCACCAGCTGGGCTCCAAAAGAAATTTCTCCCTGTGGCATAGCCTTGTACAATTAGATACATTATGGGGATTTTACAGCTTCCTTTACTGACCATTGTCAGACACAGGATATGCTGGAATAAGTGGATGATTGGCTTGCTCCAGGATGGTGCTTCCTATAGTCCTAAAATAGATTTCTTGCATGACATTAGCCAGAGAACTGAAACTATTATAATGCAGTTAGGCCAATCATCTATTCAGTGAGACACATCAAAGATCTTTGGAAGGCTATTACTATTTAGTAAACTTTCTAAGAGTAGAGCAGCATGAATAATTTGTCATGATTTAGGTTTTTGTTTTAGGGTGGTTTTGAACCAAATTTCACCTATTCTTTTCTGAGAACAATTACAGACAATCCAACCCATTGATTATTTCGTGAACCAATGTTGTTTATATTTGTTTTGTTATTTCTTGTTACTATTGTATAACTTAGAATTGGTCACATGATGTCACATGACATTTATGCTTCTCCCCTGAGACTAGTCTATTTGGTCATATAACTCATTTCCTATTGTTACCAAACATAATTCAGTGTGATCATATTATTGGTTGCATTTGAATATTCACATGAATAAAAAAATCTGTTTGGATGAATGATTGCAAACACAGAGAATAAAAATTATTGAAAATGCCAAAACCAAAACTCAGTATTGAATGTTCTAACTAGCTGGCAAATATTTTTCACTGCTGTTCACCAACCTCTGTTTAGGAGCATGAGATCAACTTCCTTCTTTTTTATTTAATATAAGAACTTGGGATTGAATCTAGCATTCAGAATATCTATAACACATCTCTCCTGTTGTAGCCAGAAACGGAGCAAAAAGGCCCAAGAAAATTAGAACACGAAAGAGCGTGATTGGAGGATAATTTCTTAAAAGTCCGGAACATCTGACCAGAACATTTATGTTACTTGTTAAATGGGCTTACCTAATCACCCAAGTCATTTTGTTGTTACCAGACCATAGCTGTCCATATTCAGTGCACGTCCATCTCAAATACTTTTACACAATACATCAGCTATTTAATAAATCTGCTTTAGAAGATTATTTGCAATTTTGTATCTTATAAAAGTATGACATCAGATTTCATGGTCTTATCCTATTTTTACTATGTGTTTCCTGGTTGCCTTAGCAACATAGTTGCTATGGATTACACAGTGGGAGTTGTAAGGGTCAGCAAAGATCAGAGCCCTGTCATTCTTCATTCAAAGGCAATTGTCCCTGAAAAATGTGACTTACTTCAATATTTAAGACCTGGACACTGATATTAAGCCAGAATGATACTTCTGTTAAAAACCCATAATTAACCTTGTCTTCAACTCTAGGTCACACATTAATGGCAATTTCATAAAGTGGACATTCTTCTGTCTTTCATTCTTGAAGGCCTAGATAGGTTTTAAATAATACATCTCCTGGAAAAGTACACGGGTAATCGTTACAATTTATTTTGTGTCATTATCTAAGCCCTTGAGACCTCACATTCCCAGCTCCTCTCCCCGACGTAATTGCATACATCTTGGGAATGTGTGAAATGATGTTAATATTCAGGGCACCATGTCTTTTCAAAGGATCCTAACTTTACAATGATGCACTGTCTGGATGGTTTTGTGCAGAACATATCTGCAAACACGTGAAGGCTATTTACTTGAGAAGAAGCAACTTTTCACTCCTCCCTGTTTTCCTCTTTGTGACTGGGGAAAGTGTGAAATAGATGCAGTTTAACAATTCACATTTTGTAATTTGATGATGCAAATAAAGCCAACTGATAAATGGTATTCAATTTCTTTTTCCCATTTCTAAACTATCTTAGCAATGCATTTTTTATCGAACCATATTTTTTTTGTCTAATAAATTCTTTGAAATACCAAATCACAGTCTGAAAAATGTGAGGTTTGACCGTGGAAAGATAGAGCAAACATTTGAGGATCAAGCCTGATCAGCTGTCGTGGTCCGAATTCTTCACTGCCTTATAGGCCGTGTCTACACTAGCCAAAAACTTCGAAATGGCCATGCAAATGGCCATTTCGAAGTTTACTAATGAAGCACTGAAATATGTATTCAGCGCCTCATTAGCATGCGGGCGGCCGCAGCACTTCGAAATTGATGTGGCTCGCTGCTGCATGGCTCGTCCAGACGGGGCTCCTTTTTGAAAGGACCCCGGCTACTTCGAAGTCCCCTTATTCCTATCTGCTCATGTGTAGAGTCTGGAAGGGAAGGAAGTTATATGAGGGGGATAATGGTTTGGTGTCTGGACTTGAGGGGGGTGGGGTACTGACCTGGCACCCCACATCCTGGGGCACATGAGACTCTGCATCCTTCGCTGCTCCCAGGCACCACCCTCTGCAAGAGGGGAAATGCCTCTATCCAAGCACTTCACTGCCCTTCCGTTTCCCCAGCCGGGGGGGAGGGGAGAGGAAGTGTGAAGAGCCACTCCTAGGTTCCAAACCACAAGTGTTCCTGGATCAGGGACACCAGGTTTATGGAGGTTCACTTGCACTGTCTTCTATAAAGTTAACTGTTATTGTAGCTTCTTCATTAGGGTCTCTGATTACCAGGGAGCTGACAGACTTGCTGGACCCCTGGGCAAAGTGTGTGGGCTCTCTCCATGCTCCTTGAAGCAGGGGGCCTGGGATGGAAGGTTCGGAGCTGGTGGCAAACAGCCCTCAGCACCTCTTGGAGTACACCACACCCCCTGCCTCTTGGCATCCCTCATTGGCTTCCTGGAGCACACCACAGTGGCAATTTAAAGGGCCCAGGGCAATTGCCCCTGTGCCTGCCTCTCGGCCTGCTGATGACTGATGCATTTCACAGAGGCATAAAATCATAGAAGATTAGGTTGGAAGAGATCTCAGGATGTCATCAAATCCAACTCCCTGCTCAAAGCAGGACCAGCCTCAACTAAATCATCCTAGGCATAGCTTTGTCAAGCCTGACCTTCAAATCCTCTAAGGATGGAGATTCTACCACTTCCCTTGGCAATCCACTCCAGTGCTTCAACACCCTCCTAGTGAAACAGTTATTCCTAACATCCACCCTAGATCTTGCCCCCCATGTAACTTGAGACCATTGCTTCTTGTTCTGTCATTTGCCACCACTTTGAATAGCCTGGTTCCATCCTCTTCGGAGCTCCCCCTTCAGGTAGTTGAATGCTGCTATCAAATCCCCTCCTCAACTGTCTCTCCTGAACACTAAATAAGTCAAGTTCCCTCAGCCTCCTTTTAAAATTAGAATAGTTACTTGGAACAGCTAGCCCTTGTCCAATATATTTTAACTGCTATACAAATATTGGTGCATGTAGCCTCACAACTATCCTGTGTAGTTGGCAAATATTAGGTAATTCCATTATACAGCCAGGAGAAGGGATGCACCCTGGTCTTTTCTTGACCAGGATTAAAAAGGTGGCTTTTAAAAACCGTTTCTTAGAAAAGAAAGAAAGCAGTCCTGTAGCTCTTTAAAGACTAACAAAATAATTTATTAGGTGATGATTCTGACTTTATACTATAGACAAGGAAAATTGTGTTTTAGAACAGGCTGAGTGGGTCAAGTTGAATCCTTAAGGGTTTTAGACGAACACTTCTTTATCCTCATCAAGACAAGGCCAGAGAGGTCACATGAATCTTCCAGAGTCTGTGGCTAAACCCAAAAGAGAGTGTAAGACTCCAGCTCCCAGCCCTGGAGTACTACCAGTGCCACCACTAGACTAGGCTTCTCCTGGAATCAATAAAAGGCCCGTCACTAATGGTAAAATTCATCCTGGGCCATGGCAGACTCTGCCTACCCCTTAATTACCACACACTCCTTCCCACATATTCCTGCTGCATTTTATCCAGTCTGCATTTAGGATCTTATCCACAACACCCATAGGCTGAAGGAAGTTGGAGTCTTTCCATTGATTTCAGTGGATTTTGAAACAGACCCATCACTCCTGTTCCTGCTTCCATTAAAAGTCAATAGCAAAACTCACCCTGACTTCCTGCTTTATTTATCTGAAATCTAAAAAGAATACACATTATTATTACATTAATTTTATACTTATTTCTGAAATCAGCAAAACTTGATTTACTAAGGGATGACAGATCCTTTTTGCTCACATGAGCCACCATCAATTTTAACGAAATTATTCATATGTGTAAGGCTAGCAGAATTCAGCCGGCAGTAAATTCAAGGAAACACAATTGTTTTGGTTAGATTATATTAGCTCCATAGATGACAACATGAAAAATTATTATTTTCCCTAGCTACCCTTTCTACCTTAACTCAATTTAAAACAGATAAGATGCTAGTAACATATTTAATTCTGAAATCATATAAAGACTATAAATAATGCTGGAAAATCTAATGATTCAACACTTGTTCACTTATTAGAAATATTGATTCTTAAACAGTCAATTACTTTGTTGGCTACTCCATACTCAGAAATTCATATGTAATTTTGAAAAACTTCAAATTATTTTAACAATACACAGAGAAAGTTGATGTAGCTGAGGGACTTGCTAATATAACATCAGACTGCTAATACAAATGGAAAAACAAATTGTTACAAATGTTTTTTAATTCTGAACTTAGATTCAGACTTCAACAATTCTTCATTTCAGCTTTTCCAATTAACAGCCATGTATGGAATGACTGGCCTTTTTACATGTAGGCCGTGTCTACACTGCCCCTCCCATTTGAAAGGGACATGTAAACACAGCTGATTGAAAATGCAAATAAGGTGCCAATTTGCATATCTAGTACCTCATTTGCATAACAATGGCCACTTGCCATTCTGGAAGTTCTGTTTTTGAAAGACAAAACAGATGTGTGGATGGGGTTCCTTTGAAAGGAAGCCCCCCTTTTGAAAGCACCGTTCTTCTTTCAAAGGAACTCTGTCTACGTGGCTGTTTTGGCTTTCGAAAACAGCACTTCCGGAATGGTGAGAGGCTATGTTATGCCAATGTTGTACTGAATATGCAAATCAACACATCATTTGCATTTCCGATCCAGCATGTTTGCATGCCCCTTTTGAAAGGTAAGAGCAGTGTAAACATCTCTGTAACGTTTAATGTTTAATGAAACTTCTGATCACACCCCCCCCCTTATCCTTTATGGGAAACAAAAGCAATCTAACACATTTCTCAGAGCAGTTAAAACTGCTTGTAGTTTGTTTTGGCTTTATGAGAATGAAAAAACTGATATTCTTAAAGGAGATAAGAATATTTACTTTATAACATTCTTTAAAAGTTTTTATAAACGTATTTGTGTAGGATTATTGCTTGCCTCGTAGAGACCTGAATATAAATAATTCTCTTCGTATTCAGTTTTTAATTGTTGGAGATAGTTTTTAAAAACTAGGCATACAAATGTAACAACTGTGTTCAAAGTGTCTAAATCACCCATATAGAAAACGACTTCCCATTTAGAGAGGTATAACATAACACATAGAATATATTGGAGTAGTGATTTTTTTTTTTAAATTTTGATCTGAAGGTGTTTAGTAATTTGTATCAATAACTCAACATGGCTGTTATAGTCAACAAATTAGTCATTCTGACACCCTTCCTTGTGCTGAGAAGTACTGTACTTTGCAAGTGCAGGAAGTCCCCACCTTAGCAAAGTTCATTTGTAAGTTTGTTGGAGCTCAGGCTGCATTTTCCCATAGCAACAATGTTCTAAAACACAGTTAGGTTCCCAGGCTAGCCCACAAGAACATATTTAACCCAAAGTGTTGCTGAAATACTGTACATCTGCAACAAAATAATATTGGGTTTGATTTAACCTTGAAAGCTCGTGCATGAGGCAAAGTAGGTTTAATTAGAGGAGAGTGAGGAGGTAGGAGCAGATTCTGAAGAGGACTTTTGGTCATACCCTGGATAGCCACCGCCACAGGCTCTGTGCTGGCTCCTCAGACCAGTCACGTCCCCCAGCTGCCCCCTGCCACTGTGGGCTCCACCCAGCCCCACTCAGTAGGAGGTGGTGAATAGCGCAAGTGTGGGCTAGAGGACTCTGGCCAGAGGACTCTGGAGAAGCAGGAGGTATTTGTGCAACTGGTGGCTGGAGAGACACATCCATTTTCCTTTCAAAGTGCTGTTTCTCTCCAGCCACTGGCTGCGAGACCCTCTGCTGCGCCTCTGAAGTCCTTGCACTCTTTGCCACTACCTGTGCCTCTTGCCTTCTCCTCTGAGGCTGTACACGAGCTCTTGTCTGTAAGTATGGAAGATCATGTCGGATGGTTGTAACTCAGGGAGCACCTGTAGTTCCATTGACATGACTAGGGCTAGTCATGGAGGAGGGAGATGCTCAGGACAAATAAGAAGATTGGAAAATGGCCCTTATTATGAACTCTGTGAGGTAAAACACTAATGTGAAACTAACTTTTCCTTCTTCTCCCACCCTCTTCTTCAGTTATTGCAGTTTAATTTTTAAAAGGACAGTTTGTCTTTTCTTTTACTGTCCAGATAATTCACCACATCCTCTCTTACTATTTCCAGGGAAGTGGAAAGTTGTGCCTTGAGTGACAAGCCAAAAGAACCCTAAAAGTACAGTTCAACCAAGAGACCAAGAGACACCATAAGGACAAGATAGATATTTTTTTTCTGAAGACTATGAATAGCTTCACTAATCTCACAGGCACAATCTTTCCATCCGTTCTTTACCAACAGGTTTAAAGCCAGTTAGGGCACAAAGCAGGTGCACTGTTTATTGCCTTCACAAAGCATGGGTTCCTGTCCTCTGCCAGCTCTCTGCTGAGTGAGATAAGCCAACTCCTACTGCTGAATGATGATCTTGCTTTCAGGCGTATGCCCCCAGGATCTATGGCAATCCCTTCAACAGCTTGAAAAATGGAAGTGTTTTCAAAGAAGAGCTTGCTGGTGCTGTGACTGACAGATTACGAAACCTTGTTGTTTTTCAGATTTTGAGAAAGGGCCATCCGTTCAGTTTCAACTAGCCTTCTCAGCGACTTATTTCACAAGTAGTTATTTAAGTGCCAGTGACACTTTTTAAATTGCAGTTATTTACGGGGGGTAGTCCATTATCTCAGAGGCATAGCATTTTACTATGGGAATGAGCCATGTCAAAAACACAGAAGTATGGAACTTTCAAATATTTAAGTTATTTTAATTCCTAGCCATGATTTTGTTTAAAAGGCATGTGCTTAGAATGGTAGACTTCTCACAGTGGATTCGAACTCAAAGGGTTCATAAATGAAATGGTACAAGCAGCAGCACATGCTAGGAAAATATTTCTGCTGTGCTGACACCAAACTAAATACAATCTACTTTTCTCTGCCAAAAAGACCTCTTAGACCAGATCCTTAACTGATGTAGGTCAGCATAGCTTCTATGTCTTCTCTGGAGCTATGCTGATTTACTTCAGTTAAAATTCTGGCAAACTGTGCATATTATTATTATTATTATTATTATTATTACAAATTGATTTTACACAGACAATATTCCCTGGAATACCCACTAACCCTATAATCTTTCAGTGGGCATTTGTCTGTGTAAGGATTGCAGCACTGACCCGCAATTTTGCACAGATAGACAACCACAAACACGTTCAGCTGCAGCTTCTGACTGAGGCCTCATGCGGGAAAAGCCCAATAATTTTTCATACCGGTTTTCGGATCACTAGTACAATAGCTATCTGTTTTTCAAAACACTAAATATTTATAAGGAAAACTGCCTATCTAAAATGATTTAACAGCTGTCTGCTCTAGCATAAGGCCTTGCAATTCCCTTATTACTGCACTGCTGTTCCAGTCAATCACTCCCATTCTCCGAATCAGCAAAAGTCTTTAAAGGGCCTCATTCATACAGCAGGAAATGGGAGGACCTGTTGAGTGTTCTGTTCCTGGTGATGTTAAAAACAAGCAAAGACCAAAACAACTGAATTATAGAAGATGTTGGAAATGCTAGCAGACTTGGAACCAGTATAAAACTCAAACTGATCAAAGCGCTGCGCCTTGAAATTAAGCACTGGAAATAAGATTATAGAGAAGTTATTTAATGGAAAGCAAAAGTGTTGCGGCCCTTAGAAGGGCACACGGAAGGGAGATGTGCAGAAAGGTGTCTTCCTCTTACTTGCACCCCCGCGTTGGGCTCTGGTGCCATGGCAGTCCTGGAGCTCTCCTGATCTCACGAAAGGAGGGAAGGAGGTGCAGCTATTGTTCTGCTCCACCTTTGTCCTGGCCAGCTGCAAAGAGGAAAGCATGTTGCCTCCTCCCAAGGGGTGCTGCAGTGTGCCTCCAAACATACAGCGTACTCTGGGAAATGTTGAGCCCTCCCTCCCCAGGGTTCCTCCTGGGGCAGGGCACCGCTGTACCACCCTGTATTCAGGTACGTTCATCATCATCATTGTCTGCTTCTCTGCATTTGTATTGCAATAGCATCTGGGAGTCGCAGGCACACCAGAACCCCATCGTGGAAGGCGCTGTATAAACACAGCACAGAGAGTACCTGCCCCAGAGACCTTGCAGTGTGCATGATGACGTAACTTGGCCTCAGAAAAGAGTGGTCAGTAGGGAGTAGACCTTCACATTACACTTTGGCCTGATTAGTGAGACAGTCTTTTGAAATATCATAGAGTCCTGTTTATGAATGTTCTCCTTTTCTCCAAAACGAATGTGGTGCGCCACAGGAACGGCATTGGCAGAAAGTAAATACGGTCAAAGAGCCTGGAAATTTAGCACATCTCACTAGAACTGATTCCTGGGAGGGGAGTGTGAGCTTGGAGAATGAGTGTATGTACACCAGGGCTTATTGTTTGGCCATTGATAATGTAATACAGTAACTGTCTGCTTAGTGCCTGGACTTCTTAATGTTGTTTTGGCTCCTTTTTATTTGGCTCTTAAAAATTACCTGGGATGAGCATCACTGGGGAGAGAGCCCTGATGGTGTTTAAAGAGACCAAGAAGACTGAAGCATTACTCCTGAAAGCGCCATGTCTTTGTATTCTATTGCATTCAGGTTCATTCTTATCACCCGAGTACCAGGACATCTTCCAGTGGTGCATTAAAACAGTGGTTCTAAACCTTTTCAATAACATGGCACATTTCAAGGAGACGAACAATTCCATGGCACACCCACTGTTTTCAGCTGAATTGATCGCTCACAGACGTCACCCTTCCCCACCAGCCCACGGGAGCCAGGACATGGTGTTTAAATTGTGTCCTGCTTCCAATAGGCAGCTGCCCTCCCTCCCTCCACCCCTTCCTCCTTGCCACAGCAGGGTGTGTGTGCACGGGCTCCCTGCCAGTCCATTCAGGCCAGGAAGCAGCATTTCAGCTACCTCCCAGCACAAACAGGGTACTGTGGGCTCATTTTCCCTCATGGTGGCTCTGTAAAGAGACACCGTGGGGGAAAATTGACCAGCCCTGTTCTGGCTGGGACTGAGCTGAGACCCAGCTGGCAGGGGGTCATCAATTTCCCCCCCACAGTGGCTCTGCAAAGAGCTGTGGCCAGGGGAAATTGACAAAATCTCATGGCAAGCTTGGGCCGTTCTCACGGCACACCAGTTGAAAACCACTGCATTAAACGACACAACTAGTGCCTGTCACATGTGGTTCATTCCTTCTCTCTTCTGGGTGCCAGGAGGAAATGAGGTGTGCGGTGGAGTGTTTTGTGTTGTGTATAACCGATATGTTCGCTGCACTACGGGTTTGTGTTAGTGAAGGCCACACAGATGGGAGTTCCTGGCAGTTGATGAACCAAGGGAGGCAATGGTAGTCTTTTTACTGTCACTGGCTTCCCCCTACCTGCCTCCCACAGATGCCATCAGCCCTGAATGGGAGCTGTGCCACACTCATGCCTGAGGAAAGGAATAGGTGTCACTGGGAAGCCCTCTTTTTGCTGCCTAAACCCTGGGGCTGCTCAGCAGCAGAAAAGCCCTTGGTATAACTGAAAGCAGCCTCAGTGGTGTGCTCCTTGTGCCTATGGCATAATCCCACCCTGGCTTTCCCAGTGAACTGCTACCCATCCTACCCAGTGTGTATGTGGAGGGTGGGACGGGGTGGGGGGAGGATCAGAGATTCCAGCAAAAGCCCAGTCCCATACACCCAATAGGGTTGCTGTGAGGGAAATCCAAGCTTCTTTGTGTCCTGGATCCCCTGAGGTGTGTTAAGCTTGTGGTGCCTCAGCAGGCTACAACACTGGTTTCTCTCTGGGCCTCTCTGATGTCTCTCCTGGGCAGGGACTCTCACTTTGCTACCCCTTCTTGAACACGGCTCCTCAGTCCAGCTGCTAAAGGCCCCTGAGGACCATTTCTGTCCACTCAGTTACTTGAACACATCCCCTTTCCCTCAACTCCACCCAGAAGAGCTGAAGGTCTCACTTGCACTTTCACCCTTCCAGGGACAGGCAGAAGCTATGTAGGCACTAACATCCACTCATGCACTGTGCATGGTCTCACACATATTGCTGTCTTACTCCATCACACAAAGCACAGGAGAGAACCGATCATACAAATCACTAAACTCCACCACTGCAGTTAAAAAATGCCCCACCCCTTGCTCCTGACAGAACTGCTTCTGCCCTGTAAAAGATACCCTTGCCAGCTTCCCCATATGAACACTGAGCCCGGCCAAGGTGACTTCCTCCCTGCATTGGGAAGGGGATTCTGGGAAGGGAGAAGTCTTTTGTCTACTATAATGTATAGGCTGAACCATCTTCCACTGTTTCTCTTTGGCCACCATAGCCCTTGGAATCTGCAACCCAGCTCAGAGGCAAACAGATCGTGGAGCAGGCCAAAAGCCACGTGTTGAAAATGGAGCTTGCAGTCAGACACAGAATCTCACAGAGAATTCGCAAAGGGTACAGCCATATTTAGAGATCTTGGCAGGAGTTAAGAAGGACTAGAAAGAGCTTTGCTGTGATGGAGTCTCACGGTGCAGCAAAAGTCCCCATCTGACTGTCTGAACTCTTTTAAGGACTTTTTGTGTGGTTCTGTGTAGCACAGCGGTAGCTCACTAGGCCTGAGAATCTGCTCCTTCACTCACAATACACAGTAGGGTCTCAACATTTGCAAGGGTTCCATATTCAGAACCCTCGTGAATCTTGATTTTTTAGTGAGTACAGAGGGATTCCCGGAGTGTTGGGGAAGCAGTGGCTGCTGGCACTCCTGCCCAGGGCCTAGGGGGAAGTGGCTGCTAGGCCGCTCGCAAATAATTGAATTCATGAACATTAAGTTCATGAAACGTGAGACCCTACTGTATACCTATAGTCAATGCAACATTTTACTCGCTCATAACCTGCACATATGCAATAGCTATGATAATTTCCTCCAATTTGGTATATAGTGACATCTCAGCACACATCTTTTGGTCAGATCTAATAGAAAGATGTAGGGAGTACAATCTGAAAGTAAAGCTAAAATTATCTGTATTCTCTTGGAGTGGTTATATATATAATACTGCAGTAGGGATATATTTTCGTGGGACAATTCCAAGAAAACGTCTCATATCAATATTCTAATAAATTTTTGCACTACTTAGAGGTATCTACTGTAGACAATGTTGTCTTTTCTTTGACTTAAGAAGTCAAGCATAAAGAGTTTTACAAGTCTTTCAATAGCTTTCCCTGATCCATTAAACTTAAAACAGATTAATCTCCAGGGAGAGTCAGTTTCCCGGACACTGCAATTACAGTGAAAGATGGCAAGCCAAAGACATCCATTTAAAGGAAACCTGCAGAGCAATACAGCTAACTACATAACTCTAGTTTTCATCCTACCCACATTGAGGCCTCTATCATTTGCTGCCAAAGCATTCAATACCAACACCTCTAGCCAGGCCCCAGAAGATGGAAGAAAATGCATCTCAGAGTATGTGCAGACTGCAATAAGGAAAATCTAAGATCTCTGCTTATTTAAATCAATCTTTGGCTCCCCTGGGAGATAGCTAATGCATGCTAAGAAGTGGTATCATAGTGTTTTTATGGTGACTCTCATCTGGATATTAAGAAAGCTGTTATTTAGAATACCAAAGATTTAAGAAAACAAACTTTAGTAGGCCAACATGCAGAGCTAAAAATGTATATGCAGAGCACATATCTGCTGTACCAACTTTCAAGCAGAGGGATTAATAGGATGAAGCACAAGAAAACTCCAAATATAAACAATTTCAAAGAGAAACATAATATTCAAAAATACCAAGCCCAGACTTCATGATGACTAAGGCCTGCAGCCAAGTTATGCTTTATGATATGCCTCTTAGTTCTCTCAAACTAAGCAGGGGCTGCCTGGCTTCATACATGGATTGGAGATTGTAAAGGAATCATATTCTTTATATAATAGTGTATAAATAGTGCAGCCAGTTACACTGTTGATTCAACATGTGATGCTTTGCCCTTTGGGTCAATAAGGAGAGATGTGTTGCTGTAAACTGTGGTTTTGAGAAGATCATGGTGCTTATGGCACAGAAAATTCATGAAGTTGCCACGGAGAGCCTCCGGAGATTCCAGCCAGCACAGAAAGGAATCCTCAAGTAGGTAGGATCTGCTGACCTCCGGCAATCTCAGGAAGTCAAAATGGTTCCATGGGCTCATAAACCATTGATGAAAGAAGAGATGGGGGATTGCTTTACATTATGGTAAGATCCAAACCACCCCACTTATCAGCAGGCTCAGAGGATAGCAAACATGGCAGAAAGATACCTTCCCTGTCTCCACTGTAGTCCTGTGCCTATACTGCTTTGCAAGAGTGACCTTATTTCCCTATGCTGAATATGTGACACATGGTAAAATTACTTGTATTCAGACAAGTTTGAATTAACATCAAGTTGACTGAGCCCCTATTAAAAAGAAACATTGTGTAACTGGATCCTTTTCATTTACCTTCCTATCTTTAAAGCTTACGGGTGCCACAGGGTGGGGTGACACACACGCTCTTATATGCTCCTCTCACACTGATGTGTGTGTGTGTATGTGTGACCCAACGTTCCCTACTCAGCGTTCTCCATCTCACATGCCTGGGCCTCTGGGATGGACCCCCCCACCTGATACCTGGCACTGCTTCTTCCCAAAGCCACATGTTTGAGGGACCATGCATGAGTACATGTCCGCTCCCCCAGCTCAGCTTTCTGTAGGGTTCTCACCAGCGTGGGGCCAGCCGCAGCTTTTGGTACTATGTGAGAGGGAAGGGCCAGGAGCTGTTTCCAGCCACAGGGAAGGAATGAATTGGCCTGTGTCTTTGCAGAGCTCATCTGTTCCCCAATCACTTGCTCCCAAGAGGCTGGAAGTAGCTGACCCTTTCCTATCTGCACAGGGTCAAAAGGCAGCTAACACTTCCAGGCTGCTTCTGGCCACCAACATATCACAGTCACCTCCTGGCCTCCTGCTGCAGTATGGGTAAAATGGGGATAAGCCCTAAGGATCCTTTGTGTAGCAGGACCCAGGAAGCCTGACTCCAGGGGAGGTGGCTTTTCAGGGAAGGGTGCCCAGAGGATAGAGCAGCCCTGTGGTCCCTGAGGGCAGGACTCAGGGCTCTGTGTGTATGTGTCTGAAGAAGCTGCTAAGCCTCTGCCCATAGAATTGCTGTGGAGCTAGCAGGCTTGGGGTGTGAACAGGATGAAAATTGCTTCCCCCCACAGGCAACGCACCCCTTCCTGCGTGACTGCCTCCCTGCACTCACCATCAGCACTGTGCCACTTCTGACAAGTGCCCCCTCCCTCCCACAGAGGTGCAGTGTGGGAGCAGAGTGAGCCAGGCTTCCTAGGCTGCGCCACAGCAAGGAAGCAGGGGGAACTGACCTGCATGCACCAGGAGCAGGGGCAGGGGGACATTGGGCACGGATGGAGCAGGAGTGGGCAGGGAGAGACATGGGTGAAGCAGGGGCAGGGAGGGAATGTGGCTGGTGCCCCATACTGATCACCTCTGCTCCCCCCCCCACCTCTCCGGAGCTTATCTGAGTTGTGGGGAGGCTTCCCCATGCCAGCAATGTGCATGGCTTTGGCATATGCAAGGCTTCACTCTTCCTGGCCAGAAGCTGGGCCTGAGGGCCTTGGGCTCTCCCCATGCACCAGCTCAGCCAGAGACAGGAGGGGGAGAAAGGAGCCTGCCAGCCAGGTTGCAGGTGAGCGCAGAGCTCAGACAAGGGCCTGGCTTTCCTCACAAAGCTTGGAGTGGGATGTGCCCTAAGTGTGGCTGGGGGAGGGATATGCAGGAGCAGCTCGGGTGGGGTGGGGGGGGACAACAAAAGCAGAGAGAAGACGGTGGGAAGGGAACAGTGGTTGGGCAGCAGAGGCGACACACAACCACCTTCATCTGACTAGCCCCACACTCACCAACTGCAGCAGGTCTCAGCCAGTACCAGCTAGAAACAGGATGGGGTGGCAGTGTCCTGCTGGCCAAAAGTTGGCACACAGTGGGGGCTACTCTGATGGACCAGAAAGAGGAATGGCTGGACCCATGCACTGCATCTTCATCCAGTACCAGCCTTGCACCACCACCCGTATTGTTGGTCACTGGACCCTGCTGGTGGGCAGGAGGCTGGAAAGCCCAGATCAGTCCAGCAGCAGGAGCCACCAGTACAGAATGGAGAAGACAGAAAATATGGGAAAATATATCTGTTTTTAAGAAAAATTAGGTATAGCTGTGGAAGGGATTCAGTACGGGTCTGTCCCTTTAAAAACTGGGACATCTGTCCCCACCATGCTTGGCTAACCTGAAATATCTGTCCTACATTATGAAGGGTTCAAGTAGTAATTCCAGATCTGGGTTCTAAAACGGCTTACAAGGGGTCGTAGCTCTTTATGTTATTCTGAAAGTGGATGGCTACTTTCAGTGTCAAATTCCAAATAGGAATTTTGAAGTTCCTGTTCTGGTACGGCTATGACCTGAAGAAGTGGGTCTGTCCCACAAAAGCTCACCTAATAAATTATTTTGTTAGTCTTTAAAGTGCTACTGGACTGCTTTTTTGTTTAGATAGTATATAGACTAGCAGAGCTCTCTCTCTGTTACTGTTCAGTAATGGTTTGGTTCTCTTCAGAAGGTGTGAAATTTAGTTCTCTTTAGGGATTGTTCCTTGGCTGACCATCCATTGTTGACTAACAGCTCTCGAAACTTTTTTTTGCAAGAGTACAAAACTTGTTAGAGAGGTGTAGTCTGTACAGATTTGGTGCATCTGGCAATTTAAAAAAATAATTGGCTTTTACGTCATTTTTGGTAGCTTTTGAGAATAAGAAAAAATGAATACATGAAAGTTGCAGATAGAGATTTTTTGCACATTAACTTTACTATGTGAAGCTTCTGATCGTGGAGCAGTGGGCTTTAACATACATGTTTTAGAATAGAAGTGTTAATATACAGCAGCTGCTGGTGCATAAAGGCTTTTATGTTAGCAGCTGGATTTATACCCATTCCACAGATTAGCTCACACCCTTTCTCTCCCACACACGAGCGTGAAGTGCTTATTCCTACTTAAGCAATAAAAAGCCCCAGGAAATTAATGTGCAAAAAATTAATTTTGAAGCTGTTAATGTTGCTCCGCACGTCATAACTGACTCAAACCTGAAAAATCAAGAAAACTGAAAGTTAAACAATCCCACAATATATATTATCTTCTCCTTCACTCACATTACCACTGTCAGAACTGCTGAACACTAGAGAGCATGAACCTCAGCCTTATTTTAGCTTCTCTTCGCCACACAATTCATAATCAAATTATCCCCCCTCAGCACAAGAACTTCCTGCCCCCCAAAATCCACAAATAACAGTGTGACAGGCGAAGGACAGGCTGAGGAGTGGGTGGGTGGGGAAGTTAAGGTTGCTGTGCCTGGCCTGTGGTTATAATGGCTGTTGATTGTGGTAAGGTGTGGGCTGGTGTGGAAGGAGAAGAGTGTATGGCAATGCTGGGTGGTTCAGCTTCACATTTCCTTGCTTTTGTGGTTTTGAGGCAGGTGTGCGACAAGGGTAATGCCCTGTTGCAGAGGAGACTGTTCCTTTTTCCTTGAAGTCAGGAGAACTGTATGCAGAGGGTCATCTCCACTGTCAGTTCAGTGGGGAATATATGGTCCACCTGTTTTTGAATAACCATACTATTTTCTTGCTGCTGTATTTTTGTTTATTTGTAACAATGTTGAACTTAGTGACAAGTGAACATATGGAGATGTGTGTGTAGCATATGTGTATGTATGTGAATATATACTGATGTACACAGGGCAGCATATAGGAGGTGTTTGGGCATGTAAACACCGAAATAAAACATTATATGAACATACAAGGGGAGAATATTTTAGTCATTCCAGTAACTGAGTTATTATGTCAGTCAGAGCTGAAATTCAACATCTTAGTGATTGATGTTTGAAGTTCAGTAATCTGTTCATTTGCCCTTAATAGCAAATTTGAAATAAAAGCTTTAAAAGTTTCCATTACTACTGAGTGGCTATACTCTTCCAAGTATTCGTTTAATGGGAATTTGAAATAAAACACAGCATAGCCTGTTTTGTATCTTATAGTTAACACATTTTCTTTTTTCTCAGAACCACTTAATGTCTTTTTTAAATCTTCTCAACTTATTTTCTTTCCCAACCTATATCTTATCAATCTTTGATCCATAATAGTTTTCTCACACCTCTGTAGCTTAATCAGAATCTGTCTGGATGAGGCAGTAGCTGCATTACTTGAAAGCTCTTTAATCATTGTACTGAATTAATGCAATTACATGGTTGATGCATTAGAATTCTCACCTCTGGTCTCTATATTTACAACTCCTTTTGAGTCCTTTGTAGCCTTTTTTCACCACCCCGAAAGTAGGATTTCAATCCTGTATGAGCTCATCTGTTAGTGTTATTAATCAGAGCAGCACATATGAAGATATTTATAATAGGAGGAAGAAGAAGAAGAAGAAGAAGAAGAAGAAAGCAGAAGAAATATCACACTTGCAAATAAAATGTGTATTTTTCTTAACTCAAAGAAGTTGCTTTCAGCTTTCTGAAACAGGCTATGTATTCAGGAAGGAACTCTCCTTGTTCCAAAACTATACCTTGGAGTCTTGAAATCCATGTGTTTAGTTAATACCTGTAAATTGCATAAGGTTGTTGTTTCTTGCATAATGAACCACCAAGAATTTTCTTAGTCCTTTGTATCTCAAGAGCCGTGTCTACCCATGCACGCTACTTTGAAGTAGCGGCACTAACTTCGAAATAGTGCCTGTCACGGCTACACGTGGCGAGCGCTATTTCGAAGTTGAAATCGACGTTAGGCGGTGAGACATCGAAGCCGCTAACCCCATGAGGGGATGGGAATAGCGCCCTACTTCAACGTTCAACGTCGAAGGAGGGCATGTGTAGACGATCCGCGTCCCGCAACATCAAAAGAGCGGGGTCCTCCATGGCGGCCATCAGCTGAGGGGTTGAGAGATGCTCTCTCTCCAGCCCCTGCGGGGCTCTGTGGTCACCGTGTGCAGCAGCCCTTAGCCCAGGGCTTCTGGCTGCTGCTGCGGCAGCTGGGGATCCATGCTGCAGGCACAGGGTCTGCAACCAGTTGTCAGCTCTGTGTATCTTGTGCTGTTTAGTGCAACTGTGTCTGGGAGGGGCCCTTTAAGGGAGTGGCTTGCTGTTGAGTCCGCCCTGTGACCCTGTCTGCAGCTGTTCCTGGCACCCTTATTTTGATGTGTGCTACTTTGGCGTGTAGACGTTCCCTCGCAGCGCCTATTTCGATGTGGTGCTGCCCACTGTCGAAGTTGAACGTTGACGTTGCCAGCCCTGGAGGATGTGTAGACGTTATTCATCAAAATAGACTATTTCGATGTCGCTACATCAAAATAAGCTATTTCAATGTAGCGTGCACGTGTAGACGTAGCCAAGGCGTAAAAGCTCAAGGGCAGGTGAAAGTATTTCACAGAGAAGCATTTAGGAGATCTAAATATAATTTAATGTAATATTGAAAAGAAATATCTTCCCTTTGTGAGCTAAATGGAATCTGACTAGGGCAGGCATAGTATACTCTCTGCCAAGAAAACATGGTGCTACATTTCAGCATAAGCATTTTGGGCCAGCTCCTTAGCTGGTATGAATCCATGTAACTCTAATGACTTCAGTGGAGCTATGCCAGTTTACACTGGTTGAAGATCTGGTACCTTATGTTTAATGAACTGTCTATTTGATTTAGTTTAGAGTTCACAGGGGAGATTGGTTAATGAGGGGGAGTTGTTCCCAAACAGAATTTCAGCACTCAGTTCTGATCCATGTTAGCTTATTAACCTAATGCCATTCAGCATGTTGCCAGCAGTGACAAATGTCCCTAAAGAAACAACATTTTGTCTCTGCAACTCACGGAACAGGAGTGAAGGAATGAGTGGGAGGCGTGAATTAGAAATGCAAAATGAACCCAACCAAGAGGCAGAATTATGTAGTCACTCTAGAATCAATGTGGAAGCTATCTTCCCTTTACAAGCTTGATTGCTAACTCCTCCCCCAACTTCTTCCACAAGAAAATGATTTTCCTGGAAATTTTCAGGCCACAGTTCATCTGACAGTATGTTCTTACACAGAAGTCTGGTATTCTGATATTTTGAAAATTTGGCTGGAGTTTAGTTTGAGTTTAAAATACCTTATTTTTTCTTGCTTCTTACATCTCTCAAATGACCAAGAATTTCACATTTGTTTTTGTTTTATTGGCTCTGAGGAGGAGACGTGCCCTCTGGTACTTTCAGCATAGATCAGTCAGGGAAAGATCAAAAGATCTAATGAGTAGATTTTAAGTATGCCAAGAACAGCTTTTACAGTGTAAAGGTTTTTAAATATAAAGGGATCTACTTCTGATTACAGCCCACAGGCTGAATCAAAGGTGTTGGGGCAAGGAATTAAGGAAATCAAGAGGATCTGTGAAAAGGCTAGTATCTGAGAAGGGGTATAGAGCAGAGTAAGGGCGGGGAACCTTTTTTCAGTCAGGGGCTACTGAACCACAGACAAACAGTCAGGGGCCACAGGAGTGAGAAATAAACAAAAACCACCCTCACTGATGTGGTCCCCAACTGTCTGGGGGCCATGGCTACGGGATGTGGGCAGAATGGAGGATGCAGGGGCAGGCTGGGACTGGGGGGTCTGGGCAGGATGGAGGGTGCAGGAATGGGCTGGGGGTGGGTGATCTGTGTGGGAAGGTGGTGTAGGAGGGGGTGGGGGTTGGGTTGGGAGTGGGTGCAGGAGCAGGCTGAGGATGTTGGTCTAGGTGAGAGGAAGGGTGCAGGAGTGTTTGGAGTGTGGGGTCTGGAAGGAGGGGTCAGGGTCGGGGGTGAGGGCTCTGAGAGGGAGGGTGCAGGAAGGGGGTGGGAGTGGGAGTCTGGATGGGAGGGGGAAGCAGGAGCTGTCTTGGGGCATGGGACCTGCACAAAGGGGGTGCACTTACCTTGGCATCACCCAGAGATGCACCTGGCTCTTCACCCCTCCCTCTTGCTCCCAGGTGCCACCCTCCGCTGCTCTGATTGGCTGGAATTTCAGACAATCAGAACAGCAGTAGGAAGCATCCTGGCAGGCTGCCCAGTCTGCTCCTCCTCCCTTCTCCAGCCTGGGAAAACAGCAGCAACTAGCAGGGCAGCCTGGAGCTGCCTCCTGCCCCACCGGGCCCCGCTCCTGCCTGAGCCCACAGTCTGCATCCAGACTTGTCTAGCCTGATCCAGCCCATAAGGCTTGGGGCCCACACCCTCCATCCCACTGGAGGCCAGAAACCATGGAGGGCAGCCCTGAGCTTTGGGGTCCAGATCCATGCAAGCTGCAGTTCCCCACCCTTGGAGTAGAGAGAAGGAGAAGGGACTAGGGGACCAAAAAGCCATGGGGTACCTAGGGGGCTGGGGCACACAGAGGGGTGGGGGGAAAGCCATGCTTCCCACCAGCCCACAGGAGGTGGCAAACCAGGGAAGTTTGGAAAAGGGATTCATGCAGCGGGGCAGGGCGCTAGTGGGGCAGGAGTTCCTGGGATTATAGAACTGGAGGTGACAAGGGAGGGGAGAGAGAGGGTGTGGGGGCTGAGTGCAGTGAATTGGGAAACATGTAGAATGGGTGTGTCTGGAGGGGAGAGGCAGGCAGACTAGCAGTGACACAGAAGGGGACAGGGAAGGGCATAGTTCATAGACTCACAGGGCTGGAAGGGACCTCAGGAGTCATCTAATCCAGCCCCCTGCTTCAAGCAGGATCAACCCCTTCTAACTCATCCCAGCCAGGACCTTGTCAAGCCAGGACTTGAAAACCTCTAGGTATGGAGAATCCACCACCTTTCTAGGCAATACATTCCAGTGCTTAACCGCCCTCCTGGTGAAATAGCTTTTTCCTAATAACCAACCTATTCCTCTCATTCTGTAACTTCAGACCATTGGTCCTTGTTTGGCCATCTGTCACCACTGAGAACAGTCTCTCTCCATCCTCTTTAGTGCTCCCCTTCAGGAAGTTGAAGGCTGCTATTAAATCACCCCTTAGTCTTCTCTTCTGTAAACTAAGTAACTTTCCCCTTCTCTTCCATTCCCTTCCCCAATCCAGTGCTCCTGTATCCCATACAGGTATAACTCCCACCATCACATACTCTTCCATGGACTTTCTAATGTCTGCAGCAGAGAGTCCTGCTTTGGTCAGTTCCATAAGGTCTGCTGGAGCATGGCTCCCCATCCTGTAGATTTTATGCTTAACCCAGTTTTCGGTGATGATTTAAAAAAAAAAAGTATGGATAGGTCATAGAACAAACTTCTATTAAACAAACACTGCTGGGGGAATCACTGAATGACAGGTGAATGGTGTTAGCGTAACTAACGAAGACCGTGTGGTATGGGCACTATCAATTCTCTCCACTCCCCAAGGCCTTGCAATGCCTTAATTCTATAAGGATTATTAATAATATTCTGTTAACAACAATACCTTTATTAATAAACATCTATCTTCTAGTTTTATTACATTCTACTATAAAATAGTAACAGAGAGATAGCTGTGCTACTGTATATACTATCAAAACAAAATATCAGTTCAGTAGCACTTTAAAGACTAAGAAAATAATTTATTAGGTGATGTGCTTTTGTGGGGCAGACCAACTTCTTCAGATCATACCCAGACCAGAACAAACTCAATATTTAAGGCACAGAGAACCAAAAATAGTAATCAAGGTTGGCAAATCAGAAAAATATTATCAAGGTGAGCAAATCAGAGAGCAGAGGGGTGGGGAGGTGGAGGAGTCAAGAATTAGATAAAGGCAAGTATGCGTAAGAGCCCCTATAATGACCTAGAAAATTCTGTGAATAACTTGGTTAGGCCCAGTGACAGTATCTCCAGGATATGTGGACAAAGTTGGCAACGGGCCTTGTTACAAGGAAAAGTTCCAGGACTGGTGTTCCTGTGGTATAGACTGTGCTTGTTGGTGAGAATCATCCTAAGGTCGGGAGGTTGCCTGTAGGAGAGAACAGGCCTGTCACCTAGGGCCTTCTGGAATGTGGAATCCTGATTAAGGATAGGCTGTAGGTCTTTAATGATGCGTTGCAGTGGTTTGAGTTGGGGGCTGTAGGTAATGACCAGTGGTACTCTGTTATTGTCTTTTTTGGGCCTATCTTGTAGTAGCTGGTCTCTGGGTATTCGTCTGGCCCTGTCGATTTGTTTTTTTATTTCTCCTGGTGTGTAATTCAGGTTTATGAATATTTGGTAAAGATCTTGTAGTTTTTGGTCTCTGTCAGTAGAATCAGAGCAAATGTGATTGTTCCTACGGGCTTAACTGTAAACAATGGATCTAGTTGTGTGCTCAGGATGGAAACTAGAAGCATGTAGGTAAGTATAGTGATCAGTGGGTTTCCAGTAGAGTGTGGTACTGATCTGGCCACCCTTGATTTGTACTGTAGTAGAAGGAAAAGTAGTAAGCCCTTAGGTACAATTGCAGCCCCCAACTCAAACCATATCTATTATGGAGATACCATCACTCCTGATTCCCAAACCTGTTAGCCAGAACTTTAATGGTGTGGGCCATTCTGTTAATGACCTGAAAGTTTGCTTTTTACTGAAGAGGAATTTTCACTCTGCTTTGGAAAGGGAGGCTGCTGAACTCTCTTTTATATTCAAATTCGACACATTAACAAGTGGTTTGAACTGTGATGGGAATTTTCTAGGTCATTATAAAGGCTCTTTTGCATACTTGACTTTATCTAATTCTTGACTCCTCCACTGCCCCCCCGCCACCACCCTCTGCTCTCTGATTTGCTCGCCTTGATAATATTTTTCTGATTTGTCAACCTTGATTACTGCTTTTGGTTCTCTGTGCCTTAAATATTCAGTCTGTTCTGGTAGGGCTATGGTCTGAAGAAGTGGGTCTGCCCTACAAAAGCTCATCACCGAGGCTACGTCCACACTAGCACACTACGTCGAAGTAGCCTATTTCGACGTAAGAACATCGAAATAGGCTACTTTGATGCATATCATCTACGCATCCTCCAGGGCTGGTGCCTTCGACATTCAACATCGAAGTAGCGATGGAGAACATCGAAAGGAGCCACCCTGGAAGGAGATGCAGAGCATCCACACACACAAGTGCTCCCCCTCGAAATAAGGGGCCAGCAAAGCCCCAAGCCGCTCCCTTAAAGGTCCCCTCCCAGACACACTTGGCTTGCATAGCACGAGATCCACAGAGCTGGCAACCGGTCGCAGACCCCGTGCACGCAGCATGGACCCCCAGCTGCAGCAGCAGCAGCAGCAGCAGCAGCAGCAGCAGCAGCAGCTAGAAGTCCTGGGCTAAGGGCTGCTGCACGTGGCAACTATAGAGCCCCGCAGGGGCTGGACAGAGTCTCTCAACCCCTCAGCTGATGGCCGCCATGGAGGACCCTGCTCTTTTGATGTAGCGGGACATGGATCGTCTACACATGCCCTATTTCGACGTTGAACGTCGAAGTAGGGCACTATTCCCATCTTTGGATAGGAATAGTGATTTCGACGTCTTGCTGCCTAACTTTGATTTCAACATCGAAATAGCTCACGGCACGTGTAGATATGACACATACTATTTTGATGTTATGCCAGCTACTTCGAAGTAGCCGACTAGTGTAGACACACCACTGATGAATTATTTTGTTAGTCTTTAAAGTGCTACTGGACTGATTTTTTGTTTTGATACTAAAAATAGGATGGGGAATTTCTCCTTGTAGAGCTTCCACTTGTTCCACATTGTTACTAATCTGCAGCCAGCTCCCATTTTCCCCTCCTCCATTTAGCCCAATATAACAGCAAGTGCTAGCCAGTGGTCCCTGTAAGCTGAGTGCCCAGGAGAGATTCAGGTGCCAACCAGCTGATTAGCAGAATGCCCACAGCTGGCACCATGAGTCAGTGGGGCACATCTGAACATGCCTTGGGCACATAATAAAATTTATTCCACACTGGGATGGAAAAAATTAGAGGGAACATTGGTACTAGCCATGATGATAAATCTCCTCTCTTCTGTAGTACAGAGGTGGATAAAGACCCCTTCTACTTAGATACTTTTTTTTTCCTTAATGGGATCTTCCAGACCTCTTAAGACTGAGCCTGTTTTCTGCTACTCTTCTTTGAACAGCAAAGAAAGAATACAGGGAAAGTTATTATTTTGAAGGAAGAAAAAGAAAACCACCTAGTCCTGTGGCAAACCTTAACTGAATTTGAAGCTTTAAAGTTGCCTCTGGGTCTGTCACCGAGCTGTATGTTCTTTGTCATAGTGAATTTCAGAATTTCTTTGTTTTCATGTATTTACAAATGACCCATGCTACTTCTGTCCTGAATAAATGCAGAGGACCAGCCTGAAGCTGGCCCATGGGCATCCATACCACAATGCATTCAGTGTGTATGAATCCAGACCAGCTTGTGGCTGGCCTGGGTGGTCCACAGTGTTCATTTGGCCTCTACATCAGTATGTACTAGAATGTATTTTCATGGTAGGCCATTAAATGTAGCCATACATCCCTGTTCTTGGCCCCTCAAAACATCTTGGGATGACACACACAACTGGTACTGGGTGCTAACCATACTTTGCAATAAGAGAAGAGGCCTTCTGGATTCCAACTCCAAACTGGCCACAAACCATTTATTTAGGCAAGTCAAGACACTTGTTCTCCCTGTGCCTTAACTTCTCTTTCTGGGTCATTGAGTAGGAATCACTGAAAACCATCTCAGATTTGTCCCCAGTGTTTACAAAATGGAGGCTTTGAAAAATATTACACCAGTAAAAATCATGCAAAGCTTACACTGACACTTACTCTTTGCTTAGATTCAAAGAGTTTAAGATCAGATGAGACTGTTGTGAACTTCTAGTATGACCTCCTGCATGATATTCAAGAATTTCCTTGAATAAATTCTTGTTCGAAATAAAACATATCTTGTAGACAAAAATTTGATATAAAAATGCCAACAATGGAGAATCCACCATGCCCCTTGTCACTTTGTTCCAATGGTTAGTTACCCCCATTGTTTAAATTAGACCCTTTCCTGGCTTAATTATCCTCTTTTCCTGGCAGAATTTGTAGAGCTTCAAGTCATTAGATCTTGTTATACTGTATATATACAAGCCTCTCCATGGATCATGACCTTGTAGTGGTAGAGAGGATTGCATGTTTCATTGGCCCTGAGATTGATGTTGCCTGCAGTCATGTACTCCCATAAGGTTACTGATGGCAGAATGGTCAAGGCTGAGGTTCCAGGCAAAGTGTGAGCCAAGAAGTCCTCAACAGCAAGGCAGATGGATGATAACTGCACAAGGAAGGTGAAACTGTTGTGTAATGTAATGGCTGTGAAAGTGGATGAAGGCAATGACTGATAGAGGCTTTCCAATTGTCATGGTGTCCATGCCATTGGTTTCAAGTCCTCTTTTTGTCAAGGACAGTGTAGTCACTTCCCACTTTAAATGACTTCCCACTTTAAATGAAGTTCCAGTCAGGCACCTTCCAGTTTTTGGGAAAAGAACACTTGCACAAATCAAAAATCCAGTAGCGATTGGCAAGTGGTGATGGGAACAGAACAGTGAGATTTGATTGTTCCTAGTCACAGACCAACACACAAGGGATGGGTGTGTAACTAGGACTGCGAGTGGTTGAGCATTTTGGGAACAGCACCCATGACTGAGCATGCATTTTAGGACGCACTCTGCTCACCCCACATGGGGTGAGGGCTAGGAAAGGTGCCCTAAAAATAGTTTTGTCTCTGTTCCTCTTTGCTGGATAGCTGCATCTAGCTGGATCGTCATCCTGTTGGTTGAAAATGGAAGAAACTTTTTAATTTTGGAACTTGGAATATGCATACCCTGATGGACAACTCAGATGCGACTGACCAGAGTGATGTACAGCCATAATTGTTGTGAATTCAGTTGGTTTAACATTGATATCACTGCTTTGTCCAAAACTAGAAGAGCTGATGAAGGACAGGTGAGGGAGGAGAAAGGCGGATACACCTTCTTCTGGAAGGGAAAATCTTTAGATGAACATTGATTGCATGGAGTGGGTTTTGCTATTCAAAACAAGCTCCTAATGTGCCTTTCCGAGGTACAAACTGGCATCAATAAACAGCTCATGACACTCCGACTGAGGGTCTCTAAAAACCAACAGGAAGCTATTGCGAGTGCTTATGCACCAACACTGGACACTGATGAGGATGAATAGGAAGATTTCTTCTCTCATCTGGAAACCATTTTGTCAGAGACCCTAAAGAAGATAAGCTCATTCTTTTGGGGTATTTCAATGCATGTGCTGGATGAGACTTAGATCTGTGGAAAGGAACACTAATGGAAGAAGGAGTTGGGACAAGTAACTCAAACGGAATTCTGCTCTTGACCAAGTGTACCAAACATGAACTTATCCTAATGAACACCCTTTTCTAAAAACAAGGACAAGTTCAAAAATCTTGGAGACATCCACACTCAAAGCACGAGCATCTTTTTGAGTAAGTCATATTTCGTGCCCGAGATCGCAGTGATATACTTCTCGCAAGAACAATGACAAGAGGTGATGATTGCTGGACTGATCATCCCTTCAGTTGATTTGCAATGAAAATGGAGATTGCCCCCAAATGGAGGGTGCAAAAGAAGCTGCTTAGGTGCAAATTGAACATTCAAGATCTGAGGGACCCCACTAAGCATGACCACTTCCAAGCAGTCTTAGAAGAAAAACTACCACAAAAGTTTTTCAGAAGAAATTGAGGAACACTGAAGCCAGCTGAAAGCAATAATCCTCAATGCCCTTGAGGAAACGACAGATTACCAAACCAGAAAATATCAGGACTGGTTTGATGAGAACCGAGCAATTCAGCAATGAGAAGAGAATGGCATTTTCAAGCTTGAAAGAATGACATAAATCACAATACAGACTAAGGTGATGGCAAAAGACCAAAGTAGAACCAGAGAGCTCAAGAACAAATATGGACTGAGAAAGCACAAGAACTCCAATATCTTGTGTACATCGATAACACATGTGAGTTTCTTCAGTGCTATTAAGGCTGTCTGTGGGCCAACTTATTATGACATGAATCCCCTTTGCTCTAAGGATGGAACCACACTTCTGGAGGACAATGAAGCTATCAATTTTCACTGGAAAGAACATCTTGAAGATCTGAACTGTAACTCCATGGTTGCAGATGAAGTCTTTGAGTGAATCCCTCAGTGAGCTTATAGGGATGAGCTTCATACTGTCCCAATTTGCGTGAAGCACATAGTGCCATTAATCAGAAGAAGAATATCAAGACAGCAGGTTCAGATGGGATCCCTGCTGAAATCTTTAAACATGGTGGACAAGAGCAAATTCAGCTGCTTTACCTGCTCACCCTTAAAATCTGGATAAAGGAGGAGATACTGAGTGAAATGAGTGATGCCCTGATTGTCACCCTTCTCAAGAAAGGGGGATAAAGTGGACTGTGACAACTATTGTGGTATATTTTTCCTTGCACTGCAGGCAAGTTGTGCCATGGATTCTTGCAACTCACCTTCTGCCCTTGTCAGAAGAAATTTTACTAGAGTCATAGAGTGGTTTCTGACCATGTTGCAGAACTGTGGATATGATCTTCATAGCATGGAGCTGCGGAAAAATTGCTGCAGTAAAACTGACCACTCTACATGGCTTTCATTGGTTTAACTAAAGCCTTTGATTCAGTGAATCACTGTGACTTCTGGATTGTACTTTCGAAGACTCATCTTCATAAATATGTCAACGTCCTGAGGTTACTTGATGACAACATGGAAGTGACTGTTCTGGATAGTATTGGCCCACAGAGTTAATCTTTCAAAATACAAACAAGAACAATGATGCATTATCATCCCAACTCTGTATGTGGCTTTTATTGCCCGCACCCTTTACCTAATTGATTGGAAGCACCCATCTGCATTGAAATAATTTATAGAATGGATGGAAAGCTGTTCAGGCTTAGCAGGCTGAAAGCTAAGAGTAGGAGTTCCACTTCATCTATTGTGGAACTTCAATATGCTGATGACAATGCAGTTTTTGCCCATGTCTTGGTCTGACACTCAACATCCAGAAGACCGAAGTGTTCCGTCAGCCCTCTCCAAATGAGGTACTACATGCTCCATCTGTTAAAATCAATGGAAAAGTACTGAAGAATGTTGACCATTTCCTCTCCTGTGGAAATCATCTCTCTTCCAAGGCAGATATAAATGCTGAAATCCAACACCATCTGACCTGTGTCAGTGCAGCCTTTGCATGTTTACGGCACAGGGTTTTTGAAGATCACAGCATTTGAATGGACACCAAGCTTCTTGATTATCAAGCCATTAGTCTCCCAAAATTATTGTATGGGTCTGAAACCTGGACAACTTACAGACATCACTTCAAAGTCATTGAAACGCATCACCAATACTGCCGCTGCAAAGTCTTGAAGATGAAATGGGGAGAAAGACACACCAAGATAAGTGTTTTTGAAGACCACCAGTATTGAGGCAAAGATCATCCATCAGCAACTCCGCTGAACTGGTTACATTGTCCAGATATCGAGCTATTGCCTTCCCAAACAGGTCCTGTTTTCTCAGCTAAAAGAAGGGTACCATAATGTAGGAGGCTAATGGAAGTATTATAAGAACTTGCTGATGCACAACTTGAAGAAGTGAAATATTGACATTGACATTGACATTTGGAGAACACTTGCCCAGGGTTGCTCAAAATGGAGGGAAGTAATAGGTAATCATCTCCAGCATTTTGAACTTGTCCACAGATAAATTGAGGAGGACAAGAGACACAAGAGTGAGGGACTGGTTTTCAGGCATGGTCAACAACCTCCTGCCATATCTGGAAACATCTGTCCTCATTGTAATAGAACTTATGGTTCAAAGAAGGGCCTTAGCAACCACCTGAGGATCCACAACTCCCATGGAAGGTGATTATACTTGGCAATGAGTGATCACCATCAACACTTTATACACATACTTCAATGATTCTATGGGCCCATCTTATCAGATCTATGCAGTGACAGAGTAAACAAGAAAAAGAAAAAAAAAGACTCAGCTACTGCATACAACTAGAAAGTTACTTTTGAACAAACATAGTTAGAAGATCCGGTAAGTTTGAAGCCTCTGAAAACTTCCAACCTTTTAAATAAACAGGTTCCCAAAACAGACTCCTTGCAGCATCTGTCAGAAGTATGTCATTGTCTTTTAGGGAGAGAGTGATTTACAGGAATTAAATATAACAGAGGAAAAGAAAATAGGGAGTTGCTGTGATAAAGAATAATTGTCCCTTTGGACTAACACTCTTCAAGCAAATATAGGAACTGCTTTTTTTTTCATAAAAATGATATTGAATGAGCTAGCAGGTTGGTTGTTGGAAGTTCAGATAAAACATATGTCAAGTGCTTGATATAAATGACAGATGTTTACATGTAACAGAGTAGTGGAACAAATTTTGTTAAGAAGGGTATGAACCAGATGTTCCCAACACTGGCATTTTGAGAGGAAAACATCTTTTTACATTGTCTATGACTCATGAGCCAAAGGAAAATGTGTTTATCACAGGAACTAGCATTTGAGACATTACCCTTTCAGCAGCAACATAAAAGTGATGAAGTAGCAGGCATAGAAAAGTATCTAAAAACCACTTACTTTTTCCAAATACTTACAGGACATGGTATAAAATCCTTCATGTTGCCTTTATCAGTATTATTTCAGATTGAAATCTAAGCACAAAGACTTCCAGAGCATCACTGTCTGTAATATTTGTTCTGTTACTTTTAATCGCTGGTAAATGAAATCTGAAGGACTTAGAGGAAGGAAAATTAAGTACTCTGTTTTCTCTCCAATTTCGTTAAAGTACTCGTGGCAACCAGAGCCTGTTCAACTGCATGTATTCCTATATGTGATACCTTCTTAGTACTGTATCCTGAGGAAGAGGTAAAAGTTTGGATTTCCTTAGTTCCTATGGTGCTGTTGACAAAGCTTTTCATTTTCTCTCTTAAGGGAAAAAAATCCCTGGAGGCTTGAGGTAATCCAGAAGCTTCAGATTTTACTCCAAATAAGCCTCAGATTGTTGTAAAACTCCTTTAGACAAGGGGAATGTCAAATTTAATCCTTCATTGAAGGTTTAAATTAAAGGGGAGCTAAGGAATAGTCTTTCTTATTAAAATGGATGATCTCCTGCAAAGTTTACAAGAAGTATATGAAATGGAAAGAAAGTTCCTTTTGATCAATATTCAGCATTCAGTCCCTCATTAGGCTGCTAGAGGTTTTGCATTTTGAGAACCAAATGATTATTGGTTAGCTAGGGAGATATTTATTAGTAGATATCCATGGCAAGCTTGAGGTTAAGGATGTTAGTCCAAGTTGGGAGAGTGAGTCCTAAAATGGTCACAACATTTTTCATAAAATGCATTTCACCATACTCAGATTTGTCCACCTGTAAAGTACAAGTTCTAGTTTTGCTGATGGCGAGATTGCCACCAAATATATATATATATATATATATATATATATATATATATATTTGTTGTAGTTGAAAATGTCTATGACCAAACTTGGGGGCTGAAAAATGAACTTTTCGCCAACTGCATTTGAAAGCAAGGCCAAATATTTGCATTAGCTCTTATGATAAACTTTACATCTGCTAACTCCTTAGAGCAGTCTCTTGCCAAAACACCTGCAAGACAATCAGTATTCTGTTTTCTGTTTCCTGGACTTCGTATAAGAGGGAAAATCAACCAGGCTGTCCTGTTTCTTGTTGTATCATCCATTTTTATTTAACTAAATAGACCTTACCAAGGATATATAATAATTGCAATATAACAGTAAGTTCACACTCCATTGTAATGATTAAGGAATGTCAATAAAGCGGGCTCCAAGGCACAGAGCAGACTCAATTCTATTTCCTTTCCAGTCTGGAGGAATCACAAATGAACTGTCTATGAAGCCTATAGTCCAGCTTAAAAATCAATAGTAAAACAAATTATTGCCCAGCACTCTTCATTCAAATCTTACAGTTCCTTGGAAGTCATAAGAAAAGGAAAAGCACACTTCATTTTTAGATCACTTTCATTGTAGCTAGCATCAATATTGAACCTCCCGGGAGTTCACAGACACCAGCAGAGCTATCAGGCAGATATTTCTAGTTTATTTTATTGGTACTACACAAAACCACAAAATAGATAAAGCTGTTTTATGGCTTACATCTGTTGAATAATAAACCTTATGGCTGCGGAGTGAAGCCTGTGCAGCTGTAATTTACTGTAAATATCCAACTCTAGATAGCCATTCAGGTAAAAAAAACTTGTGGCATGGACTCAGGTTTCCCACTATCCTTTAGTAGATGAATATTTATGGTGCACAACACTTGTAGTTTGTATGTTAATTAAGTACTTTCTAGGTGTTTTTTTCCAGGACTTTTTTAGTTTTCTGATCTATTTAGTAAGCTCTTGACTACAGAGTAAAAATAATGGCTTCTTTGTAAAGCTGTTGTAAGACACTATCCAATATTACTAATATTTCATCTTCCCACTAGTTTTTTGAAAAAGACCTCCTTTCCTCATCAGATTCCCTATGTATGGTGTCTACACACGGGACTTGATTTTTGGCAGTGTGAAGTTAATTTGGGGGTCATTTTGGAGTTCTAAGAATCTGCAAAGTGATGATTTTGAAAATTGTTAAACGTTTATTTTACATAAAGAAATCAGAAATGTTGATGTAAAGCTTATGGAACCATTTTATGCACTAATCCTTGGTAAGAACTACTGCACTTGATTTGTTTTTAATTACATTTGAGTGTAAAAGGTTTTAGTAATTGGTGATGAGTGACAGGAAACTTAGATCTTTGGACAGTGGCCAATACCAGTTGCTTCAGAGGGAATGAACAGAACAGATAATCATGAAGGCCGTGTCTACACTCGTAAGTTCTTTTGAAATATTTTGCAAAAGAAAGGGCTCTTTCGAAATATCAAGAGGAGCATCTACACACAAAAAATGTTCATTTGAAAGTAAATCAAAAGAACGTGGTGCTCCTTTCAAAAGCACTCTTCCACTCCCGTTTCAGGAAGAGTACCTTCTTTTGAAAGAAAACATGTAGACACTCTGCAGGCCCTCTGCAGGCCCTATTTTTCAAAAGAGCAGTCCTCATGACACCTGATTTTTTGACCCCTGGCCCAGTCTTTCAAAAAAGCAGGGGCCGTGTGGATGCTCTCTTTTGAAAGGGCAGATCACTCTTTTGATCGGCTTTTTGTGTGTGGATCCACCCTTTCGAAAGAAGTTATTTTGGAGGACATCTTCTCGAAAGACTTCTTTCAAAAAATTGCTGTAGTGTAGACATAGGCGAAGTGATCCATCCTCTGCTCTCCAGACTTCTTGGTGTAAAACACAAAGGCTCTGTTTACAATGACCCAAAACGCTGGCAGCAGCATGCACATGAGCGGTCTCGAAAATGCAAATGACAGCTCATTTGCATATTTTCTCACTGGCAGATGCTGCCGCTGACACACAAAAGCGGTGTAAATGTGGTTCTGGTGGTGATACCCTGCCTTTGTCAGCAGCCTCTTGTGCCTGATTTTTTCCAGACACATAAGGCTGCTGTTTCATTGCCAGAACCATGCTTACACAGCTTTTTTGTGCCAGTGGCAGTGTCTGCCAGTGAACACATATGCAAATGAGTGGCCATTTGCATTTTTGAGACTGCTCATTTGCATACTACTGCCAGCAGTTCGGGTCAGTGTAACCATAGCCAAAGACTCTGAGCCTCTTTCTCTCAGCAGAACTTTACTTAGCCAATCTTCTCCTCAAAGATGCAGCAGACGTTGGAGAGATCTTCTCTAGCTTTACTGAGTATTTAAGCTATTGGGCAGGAACATAGTTGTATCTGGAGAATGAGATATCCGGTACATTAAGTAAATGTGAATGTCAGTGAGAATGAATGACAAGATGGGTGAGATATCGTATTTTAATGGATCAACCACACAGATCTTCTTCAGGCTTGCCCCTGAGTGAGGGAGTGTTTGCAAGAAAAGGATGAAACAGCTGAAAGATGAAACCTGGTATTTATCCAGTGAGGATTCCTGGAGTCACAATGAATCAGTGGTATAAGTGACACATCTGTCTGTAAAGTGTGAGGGGAATATGACTGTTCTTGTGGATAAAGAACAGAGAAATATGTGAACACTGAAGATAACATATTTTCTCACTGGAGTTTATCTTCCCTTTCTTTCTTATCTGCTCTGTGTTTGGCCTAGGTGCCTTTGGTTGCAGACCTTGACACAGTAATAAGTTCGGGCCATTTTGATCTGTATCTTGAGGATAGCTCACTGCAGTGCACTCTGTTTAGGGCTGCCTGTGAAAGTATCTGGAAAGTACAGCTAGTGGAAAATGCAAGATTAATCCTTTAAGTAGGTCAGTCAGTCTGCTGTAATAATAACAAATATTAATTAATGATCATATTTAGCTCTAACATAGAAATTGCTGTCAGAAGACAACATAAAACACCACTGTTGCATGCTCAGGATTGGCCGCCTGTTTAGTTCCAAGCACATTTCCAGGTGTTGGTTATAATCGGCAATACACGGAATGGCTTGTGAATCCCTTTTTATGTCCATTCACAGTCTGGTTCCTGGAGTCAAACTCTTAAAGCTCATAACAGGGTGGCCTTAGGAGGTGCACCATGCCCTGTCCAGGGATTTACTGGAGCCCATGTCTGGGAGATGTAGGTCTGGTCAGTATTTACAAAAATAATTTGCTATTTTACAAGCAATTGTTTTAAATTGTGTGAGGTGTCCAGCCCAGCCAATAAATGGCCTCACTGTATTGTTGTTCGTCTTCAGCAGCTGAGGGAGGAAGAGAGCCACAATCTCTGTGCTCCCCCACATTGCAGTTCTACGGGCTGCCAGCTTAGTCATCACTCCAACCAACCTCCCAACATGAAAATCAGCGAATCAAGAACGCACACTTTAATAAAAGGAGAAAGACTTTAAAATTAATCAAAAGAAGCTTATTTAAAACCAATTTTTCAAGAAAATAAGATCAAAATCAAAGCAAACTGCAGCAACTGGGAGACCCAACAAAGTAACAGCTATACAACAAGAGACTCTGCAAAAGACTTTGCAACACACTCAGTCACTAATTATGAAGGCATCATGGACAGAAACCTGATTGATCAGTGCTGAATCCCCT
Organism: Carettochelys insculpta; assembly: GCF_033958435.1. NCBI lineage: Eukaryota > Metazoa > Chordata > Testudines > Carettochelyidae > Carettochelys > Carettochelys insculpta. The sequence continues at coordinate 114,145,444 of NC_134137.1, read as the reverse complement.
GGAAGAAAACAACAAAAATCCCTTATCAATAAACTTTCTACAAAGCTCGGGGAAACAAACGAAATGTAAATTTAACAAATTAACCATGTGATTAACTCACAGTGGGATCTCTTTAGGCATTTAACTTTGCTTCTTGCCAATATGTAATCCTACTGAGGGCTAGCTGCTTTAACATTTCTGCAGTGGACTCATAAAAGGGATATGGTAACATTACAGAATCCACAGCCCTCTGCTTTCAAAGCTACAGTTTAACATAAATCTGTGTGTTAACCATTGAGACTTAGTTTACTACTACTTGGTACAGAACTAAAAGGATGAAAAGGGATATTCTTTTCTGGGACAGATTATGGGCTTGAATTTGACACCACTTTTATCATATTCCTTTTGAAATCCTTCTCAGTACTCAATGAGGCCAGCCTCTCTAGAATGATAAAAACCTCTCCTCTTGGTTGATGTAGCTGAGAGTTTAGATGCATTAGGTATATTTAACCATAAAAACAGAGCACAAATGATGTAAATGAAGGGATAGAACCAAAGTGTGTTGATAATCCAGAGTTATAGCAGAAATTCCCTTCTTAATGCAGCCAGTTGTGCCTAAATATGATGGCATACGTCACATTACAGGGCTCTACCAAATTCATAGTCCATTTTAGTCAACTTCACAGCCATGAGATTTTAAAAATGACAGATTTCATTTCAAATCTGAAAAGTCATGCTGTGTAACTGATTGAAAGAGGAGTTGTGCAGAGGTTGCAAAGTGATTGTAGGGGGCAGGTTGGAACTGGGGAACTGGCTGGAAGTTCAGCTCTGAAGATGGAGCTACCGCCAAGAGCAGCTCAGAAGTAAGGATGGTATAGCACGGTATTGCCAACTTACTTCTGCACAGCTGCTGGCAGAACTGGGCCCTAAGTCAGCAGCGGTCACTCCTCAGCCACCCACCTCTGAAGACAGCAATGTAGAAGTAAGGATGACACTTCTGTGCTGCTGCTGGTGCGCTGTTGTCTTCAGAGCTGGGCACCTGGCCAACAGCTGCTTCTCTCCAACCACTTACCTCTGAAAGCAGTGCAGAAATAAGGGTGGTAATAGTGCAATCCCCCTGCAACTCCTTTTTGGTTCAGGACCCCCAGTTTGAGAAACTATGGTCTCCTCCCATGAAATCTGTGTAATACAGGGCAAAAGCACACAAAGGAGAAGATTTCACAGGGAGACACCAGATATTAAGATACTTGATATGGTTTTCATAGTCATGAATTTGGTAGGGTCCTACATATACTGCATAGGCTGGTGGCTGTGACTATACAATTGTTTGAGGGAAAATGAGCCACACTGTGAGCTTGGGACTCGAGAAGACCCAGGGTGAAATCCCACCTCTGTCACAAAACTCCTTCTGTGACCTTGGGCAACTCAGGATGGTACAAGTAGGGTCCCCTCTGAAAAAAAAAAGTCAGAGAATGTTATTTGACCACAATGAATAATAGACAATATTTTTGAATAATTTTTCATTTAAAAATGGGTAGACTGGGCAATGACAATAATTATTCAACAGACTTTGTTTTATGGCTTTTTTTTCCTATCTCATGCTAGTGGTGGTTTCCAGCCTCAAGGTTTTTGTGAGGAAAATAGAATGCCCTCATGCCCCAAAGCAGCCAATCTGCTCCCTGGATACCAGCAGCAGAACAAAGAGGAAGTCTATGACGGGTGTATGTACTGGAAGCCAGAAACTCTGCACAATGCCTGCCAGTGCTTTACCTTCAGCAGCACTACAGCACCCTTTACGGCAGGCTGTGACTTTAAGGATGATATCGACTACAGTATTTTGTGATCCCTGTGACACATGATATCAGTGGTGCAGGTCTTGAATACTGGTCCCTGGGGCAAGGAAGTCCTAACCCCATAGCTGCTATTAAAATAGCCACTGAACTTCATCAGAGGATTCTATCCCTGGTTGTTGGAACCCTGGGGGCCCTAACTGGTTTAACGCAAGCACAGGAATAGGAATCTGTCCAAGAAAATTGATTTTCTCTGACCAGGATTGCTTTCCCGGCAATACCTGCACCTAATTGAAGTGACCAACTGTCCCATCTTTAAAGGGACAGTCCCATACGTAACACTCCTCTAGGAGTCACTACTTTTATGGACTATGGACAATTTGGACAATTTGTCCCATATTTTCTTTCTCCTCCCAGTATTACTAAAGGATCCTGCTGCTGCCCGAATCCCGGGTTGCCAGCCACTTGCCCATCAGCCAGATCCTGTGGCCCATGATGTGGGGGGTGGGAATGCAAGGTTGGTGGGGGGAAGAGGCTGCAGCCTGTGGGGCCAGCCACTCCCCCTGCTGTTGCATCAGTGCCAGCTGTCAGCCAGCAGGGCCCTGCCTCCCCATCTCATTGCCAGCTGGCACTGGGTGTGAGCAGTGACACCAACAGCCACCATCAGCCCCAGGGGCAGGTTGGAAGAGGGCCCAGCTCTGTGCCCTGAAAAGTTCAGAGCCAAGAGTGGAATGGATGGGACCATGGCACTGCCCCACCCAAGCTGCATGCAGCCACAGAAGTGCTGCGTCAGGGTTTCAATGGGGCCCGGTGCTCCAAAGTAGCAACACAAAACAGCCAAAGTAGCAGCGGCGCCAGCCAGGGCACTGGACCCCTTTGAAATGCCAGGCCAGGGGGCAATTGCACCCTTGCCCTCCCCTTGCCCCTGTTGGCAGGCCTGGCAGTGAGCTGCTAAGATGGTGAGTGTGGCTGACAGACACTGGTCACTTCAGCACTGCTGCCCACCCACTGGACCTTTACAGGTTTCACCTCTCGCTGCCCTCTCACTTCTTTGACCACCCTGTTGCTCTCCCCATCCCCACCCCACACCCACCCCAGCAGGGCACATCCTGCTCCCAGTATTGTGTGAAGAACTATCCCTTGGTCAGAGCACTTCCTTCACCTACTGCCTCGGGCTGAACTGAGCTGTGTATATCTGTCACCCATCCCTCTGTGAACACTAAGTCTTGAAGATAATAAGATAAGTAAAAATAATCCAGTTACACAATATTACTTTTTAACAGGGGCTCAGTCAACATGGTGTAAATTAGAACATTTGTATGATTGGTTATGTAGAACTTGATTGAATACCAATACTTTTACCAGTATCAGAGAAGTAGCCGTGTTAGTCTGTAGCTTCGAGAACAACAAGAAGTCTTGTGGCACCTTATAGACTAACAGTTATTTTGGAGCAGAAGCTTTTGTAGGCAAAGACCTGCTTCGTCAGATGCATGAGTTGGAGGGGGCGGTTTCAGAGGGGTATTTAAAGAGTGGGGTCCCAGTAAGAGGGAACCTTACCTCCCTCTGGCCCTCCCTCTTACTGGGACCCCACTCTTTAAATACCCCTCTGAAACCACCCCCCACCACTTGTGCATCTGATGAAGCAGGTCTTTGCCCACGAAACCTTATGCTCCGAAATATCTGTTAGTCAATAAGGTGCCACAAGACTGCTTGTTATTCCAGTAATTTTACCAGGTTTCACATGTTCAGCATAGGGAAGTACAGTCACCTGATTGCTAATCTCCTGGTACCATGACCCTGCCTGCTACCTGACTCCCCCCAAGCTCAGGCTGGAGCTGCATCATCACTATTGCTGGGCAGCCATGTCTCCACGCTACCCTCACCTGGAGCTGTGTAAATGCAGTTTGGACAGTCAGTTGTTCACCTCAATATTCCTGGCCGACTGGAGCTGCAAGAGTGCTCTGATGGAACTAGTGCACCACAGCTATCCATGGAACAGGGGTGGCATGAGCTGCAGGTGAGGCTAGCCACCAAGTGTCTCAGACAAGATTGTACCCAGGACTATTGGTCCCCACCCCCTGCCACTTGCAGAGGTTCGTAGTGGTACTTTAATAGTTCGCACACTCACTGGATCAGAGTAGCAAGGTAATATCCAATGCCATCCCTTGGAGGTTGAAGGGCCTGGGACAGTCACCCTATCTACCCTTGCTTCTTCCCATCCTGTCTGTTCCCTCTCCTGCTCCATCCCTACCATGCCCTCACTCCAACCTGTCCCCCAACTCCTCTCCCCCAACCGGAGCAGCTGGGAGCTGGGGAAGCAGACTGGGCTGGGGCCAGTCACTCTTCTTTTCCCCTGCTGCTGGTGGGTGCAGAGATGGGCCCAACCCCTCCTTGCAGGCAATGGTGCCCACTCCTGTTAATTCCCCGAGCCACCCAAAGCATGGGGCCTCGGGCAGTTGCCCTGAACTGTCCAATGGATGGGACAGCTTTGGTTATGTCAGCCGAAACTGGAAATTATACCTTTTGCACCAAGTGTAGACTTACCCATAGATGAATAACTGTTACTTACAGTGCTTGACTCAGAAAGTGGAAATGAAGATTTGGTGTGAGATTTTGGACATTGATGGAGAATCAGCAGATGTTTGCATTCAAGATAACCATCTTTCCATGGAAGACATTACATAGTTTGTGCCAGATGATCAACCAACACCACTTATGCAAGAAGAACTATGAGGAAAACAGTGGCAGGAAAGACAACATCATCCCCAGTATAAAATGTTAAGAAACTGTGACCAGGGATGAAATCAGGTGAACAAATAATGAGACAGCTTCAGAGGGAACGGGAGGAAAGTCTTCTTTAATGGCTACGGCTTGTGTGTCTTGGGCTGTTTCTATGGGCTACAAAATAAGAAGGTCGGATAAAACAGGGTGGAATTGAACACTACAATTAAGCCATAGTCAGAAAGTAATTACTTCTTGGTCCACTAGAGATTGCATGTTACTTCATGAAACTCTATATTATTATCTAAATAATAGATGTTAGGCTACCCTGCAAATGGTGGTGAACTGGGAAAATCTGAATTAAAAGTCACTTTGCTACATGTTGTAACATAACAATATATATTAAAGCTGTAATAAACATAGAAGTTAGACTTTACATGGGAGAGATGGTGGTGATTATACCAAATTTATGTTTGTATTCTAAGTTTGTCAGAGGAAAAAGCATAAAAAGGAGTGTGTTCATGAAAAGCTTATATTACTACCATAGCTTAATATGCAAAGTTGCAATCATATCTAAACTTTGATTCCTATTCCTATATATTAATCTAATTTCTATCCTTTGATATAGTAATGAAATGGTGACTGCATATGCAAAAATATCTCATTGATACCATTTGCACATGCTGATAACTTTAGCCCACTTTAGGGAATTCCTTTTAGTTTCCTCTTCTTACTTAAGTTTTCTTCATCCCAGTCATCTATTTTTGCTGATGTTCACCACAGCTGATGGCCTCTGGGTTTCATAATGCTTACACCCTGTAACTTCCACCAGTTGAAATCATCTATTCTCCCTATAATAGTTCAAGAATACAACAATAACTTTGGAACTCTGATGCATACTCTGAGCTGGCATAAATCAGCATGGCTCAAAGGACACTTCAATGGAAAGTTGCCAATTTACTGCAGCTGAATATCTGGCTCATCAACCACACATTTAAAAGCTACACCTACCTTAGACTGATTGTCTACACCTCTAGAAACTACTCTTCATCCAGAGAAGCAAGAATAAGAGCCCAGAACTGTAAGCACCTGAATACCATTAAAAGCACCTTGAAATTAAGAGTCAATGGAGGTGAAAGCCGACCTCTCATTGCCAACAACCACCTAAAAGTGTTTGTTATAGAAGCCGGAACCACTTATTGTCTGTTGCAATTAATTCCTCTCTAACCGGGACTGAAATAGTACACCATCAAACCCAGTGAAAGTTAAGTAAACCAGCAGCCATCTAAGAGTACAAAGCCGTTACTACTAAAGCTACATGAGTCATTCATATCTCCAAGCTACTGTAACTGAAGGACACTTCAAAGCTTCTGTAACCAAGCAAGAACCACATCTAATCTGAGGTAACCATATCATACCTACTTGCAGGCACTTTTTCTAAAACAAGTTGACCCAGAAACTTCTGATTTTATTCCAACAGGGTAAAGGAATTTGAGAGACTCTTTCTTTCTCTCTCTTTTTCTCACTCACACACACATGACTCACACACCTTTCTTTATGCATCTATCAGAAGAATTTAATTTCCCTGGAAATTATGTTCTCATCAGGGGCACTAAAAATTAGGAAACAAACCATTTTAACCATCCATGCAATCTTGCTGAAAGCAGGTGCTTGCACACACTGTTAAGGGTTTGTCAGAATTTCCATCATAAATGTCTGCCCCAACCCACACACAATAAACTTATACTGCTCTTTGGCCACGATAGCACATTCCAGGCTGAAATTCACTCTGATGATTAGCAAAGGATAAGAATCTTTTTTGTCTATTTTTAAAACAAATTCAGGATTGACAAAATCAGTCAGAAAGATAGGGAGCAGCTGGAGGGGTATGTTTTTCTAGCCCAGGTACAGTGGGTCAGCATTGTGGTGGCATTCTGGCAGAGAAGATCAAAGGAGAAGGAAAGCAGCCAGACTTTCACAATTGTCATGGGATTTCCAAACAGCATAGTGTCCTGGATTTCTATAACACCTCTCTTTCCTTTTTATCTCTCTACAGCTCCTGGAATAGGCACCTGACAGAAAGGGATATGACTAGAAATCTACTGTGCACTAGCTACAATATGCCTCTTTTATAGATGAGGCATAGAGAGGTTAATGGATAGATTCACAAAAGGGTTTAGCACCAAACTTCCACTTAACAGGTCCCTGGAATGGTTCTAGAATTCCTGGTCATCTACACTTACCAGAGAGGACCAGCAGGGAGCTTCATAGCCATAACAACTTCCTGGTTATAGAGTTCTTTGGCTGCTGCTTCAAGCATGGCCGTTTGTGTTTCTGACCTCCTACTATGTTGTGTTAGAAGTGAATGATTCCTTTTCTGTAAAGAAGGAGCAAGGAAAGAAAAGAGACTCCCAGAGCCATGCCAGAGCGATGAGTGGAAAGAGGAACTTCAGGAGGAGACCAGTGAAAGCTGTAACAGGAAGGAGCCAGAGCCCCGCCGCAGTACAGTAGTGGAGTCGGTAGTATAAATGGCTTTAATTAGAAAAGTTTGATTTGTGCAAAGCAAGTAAGTTGTCTTGCTGAGTCCACAGATATGAGCCATTCTGGATGGTCTCTGGTTTACCAGAGAAAGTACAAGAACACCAGGTAAATGCTCTGATATTTGCCATGGGCATTGCAGCTGGCAATATCCTTTGTGCGTTATCTCTCACTGACAAGCAAAAGAAAGAATACTCCAATGTGCGAAAGGCTCATGATGCCCATTTTGCAGGCAGACAAAATATTGTATATGAAGGGACCAAATTTAATATGAGGTGCCAGGAATCAGGAGAAACAGCTGAGACTTTCCTTACTGCAGTTCCAAGTCTTGCTAACGTTGCATATAAGGAATGCTAAAAGAAGAAAAAATAAGAGGCAGGACGGCTGCTGGTGTAAAGGCACCAGTTTGTCAGCACAGCTTCAGTTATAGCAAGGTTTCACACTATGAAAGGCTATAGTGGGACTGAGAATGCAACCCCCTCCCTCCCAAAATACAGCAATGTAACTTAAATGATAGCAGCAGAGAGGCTACTGCATCAGACAATAGTGATACAGTAGAGAGAAAAAGATACAAATATGAAGGGAGCAGACCAGTCTTACAACATAAGAACAGTGTACCACTTGAGAGTGGGAGACCAATGAAATACAAATGGAAGGGGAACTTGGAAAAAACTACCAGAGACATGGCAAGCCACCCCACCACATTTGAGAATAAGGTCCAATTATAGAGGCAGAATGTAGAGATGCTACAGAATGGGACATATGCAGTAACATGCAGATCCCTAAATAACAGTAGTGGAAGCAATCCAAGAAGGCAAGTTACCATCAGATGGCAATGAATTCTTACTTCTAGCAACTAAGTCCCCAATAGAACAAACAACGCTTTGATACTGAAGCATGAAACTAAATGATTCAAAAGTTAAATTTAAAACTGATATTGGGGCATCACTCAGTGAAACGCCAAAAAAAAAAAAAAAGGTGAAGGTTGATCCCAGGACGCAGATCTGCAAAGACCCAATAAGATCGGGTCATCATATATCACTGCTATAACATCAGTGTGTTGTCAAAGATTACCAGAGCCACGATGTCCTCCGATAAACCTGACTTGATTTCGATGTGTGAGTTCTATCAGACAAAAACTAGAATGTAGTTTTGGGACACTTCCAACAAGCCAGACTCACTCTGAATTAGAAATGTGAATTTGGAAGGGAGAAAATACCATTTGTAAGACATGTAATTAGCAAACAGTGAATTCAGCCAGATTTAGACAAGCCTCACTCACTTTACTCAAACCCAAAAACATTTTGACTGTCAGAAGAATCCTGGGTTTGATAATTAATTTGGGGAAATTCTTACCAGATGTGGCATATTTTACAAAAGCCGTAAGTGATGTCTTGAACGGTCACAATATATGTGGCAGGGGGAAAGAAGAGTGGGGCACACAACAAAACACAGTTAAGGAAATAAAAGGACTACTGACATCACCACCTGTTTTGGCACAATATCTGGAAAACTATCCAGCAACAGTACGAGCAGATGCATCTTCATATGGGTTAGGAGTAATGTTCACACAACAGCAGCCAGAAGGAAACCAGGGACCTCCGTATCAAGAAGCCTCAAAAAACCCAAGCAGCAACATATTCGCATGGAAAAGAGAACTGTAGCAGTCACTTGGCCTGGGGAACAGCTGAGTGCATACCTGTTTGCGCTGTACTTTAACACAGAAACAGACAATAAGGCCTTTGCATATTATCGGCTGCAGAACCACTGGATGACCTTCCACCTAGGATTCAATGACTTTGACTACAGCTGACGTGATTTTCTGTCAACACAGAACATATGCCAGGAAAAGCGCTCAGCACCAGACACTCAGTCTAGAGCTACAGTTGAACAGCCACCAACAGAAAGGAAAGGCTTACAGGAAAATGTCAGAGAGTCTACATTGACTTGATTCTGGCAGCAATTCCCTCATCTGCCAGCTGACTTCAGAAAATTAGAGATGAACAACTACAGGACTTGGCAGAAATTAATTTAACTCTACAAAAGAAGGTGTGTGTGTGTGTGGAGTGTTGAAGGAATCGTATATCAAACACCCAATATCATATTGGCAGAACTGAAATGACTGCTTCTTATACTTAACCCTAGGGTACTTCAGAAACATGCTGTCCAAAATCCACAAGGAACACCGAAGGGTAAAAAAAATACAAGTCACAAGCACAACAATCTGTAGTACAGCTCTGTGTGAGTAGCAAAATTCAGACTTTAGTGGAAATCAGCAAGCTATACAACAAGGAAAAAATCACCACAACCATCACTCTCTACAAACCTACCTGACACACATTGGCAGCCAACAGCCATAGATTTGTTTTTTCTGGGAAGGACACACACAACTTATTGTAGTTGATTATTTCTCCAGATACACTGACTTGGTATTACTTACACAGACTTCGTTGGCACAGATTATCCAGAAACTGAAGTCAACATTTTCATGACATTGAATTCCTGATAAAATGCCTCAACGCTCCTCCTAAATAGTCCTAGAATTTGTACAAGATTTCAATTTTTATCTTTGTACCGGTAGTCCACATTATTCCTTGAGCAATGGGGAAGAAGCAAGAGCTGCCCAGACTTTTAAAAGATCTCAGCAAAAACCACTGATCCCCTATAAAGCACTCCTGGCATACCAGTCAACAACACTTGCAGCCGGACTGTCCCCAGCAGAATTTCTGATGAGAAGATGACTATGGGTATCTTTACTATGGCACTGATACAACTTAAATGTACGTGCCCTGCCTTCAATTAATTTTGAAAATGGAATGGTGACATAAAATTTGGCAACAACAAAACTTCAGTATTAGGCGTAGAACAAAGACCAACTTAAACTGATAGGGAATGAAGTTTGGCTCAGACACTCCCAGACATGTCAAACTTCAGAACTTGTCAGAAACTACCAGCTACCGCTTAGTGGAGATTCCAGAATGACTTCCCAAGTGGATGTCCCACTTTGCTCAACAGGCAAGATTAGTGAGCCACACCCTAGGATACTCCACAACCCAGGATTCAAGTCACTTCTCATCTCAGGTAGAGAAATTGAACTGGGAGTTCTCACATACCAGGATATTGCTTTTCACTATGTGGTTAAAAATGCTGATTCTAAGCCTTTGAACCATATTCTTTCCACCTTTTTATTGTTACCCACCCCCACAGGTTCAGTTGGTGGTGCTGGTCTTTTCTGGCCCTTCCCCTCTGAAGCAGGGGATACATCTTTGGTTTAATATATGGATCTCCTTATGTAGCCCCACGTGGAACATGGGGACTGTATAGGCCTGGGTGAGTGCTCTAATCACAAAACTATAGTCTATGGGATGTGGTGATAACCATCATCTCATCCTTCCTCAAGAAAGGATTGACCTGGTTTACACAAAAGTCCTTCATGCCCATTGGAGATAAACACGTAAGTCCTACCCCTCTTTGGAATATTTTGTACTTTCACAGGCTTCTCACTCAGCTTGCTGGTTTTTGTGAAACCCTGCTAAGGTACCTAACTCTCCTGGGCACATGACTCAGAGCTGAGGCTTCCAATAGGCAGCTGGGTGCCTAAAGCTAGAGATAAGATCTCTCCCTTATGTCTTGCTCTGAGAACTAACCTTTAATGATTTTCATAAAGCCACACAGGAAACCTGGGGTGGGCAGGGAATTTGAACTCAGCTCGTCTATGGCCTTAGCTAGCGAGCTAAACTGGGTGGACCATCACTTCTGTAATAGACACAGCTTCCACTTAAAAGAGCTGGCATTAAGTTCCAAACTGTTTCTTCTATCCATATACTATAGCAACAATTCATAAGGACTTTATTCTCTTTTATCAAGTATTCAGTCTATGGCTACATGGCAGCTTAAACTTGAAATAAGCTACGTAAGCTGTGCTAACCAAATTGCATAGCTTATTTCAAGTCAATTTCAAAATAGGCTATTTCGGCATGGGGAGCTGTCTAAACAGTGCTACATACTGAAATAAACCCTGGTTTCGAGGCGTCCTTTATTCCTCCTGTGATGAAGGGTACAGGGATGTCAAAATAGCATACCTCTTATTTTGAAAAATATTTTAAAATGATGGAGTTTTGCATAGATGCGGGGTTGCTACTTCAGGATACTGCTGTATCCTGAAATAGCTCCCTCTGTCTAGACGTAGCCTCAGTGTTATGAATCCATAAAATTAAAAGAGGTGCCATCTCTCTGATTATTCAGGAGGAAATTTACTTTGGTCACATAATTGAAATTCACGTGGGTAAAACTAGAAAGGGGAAGTGAAATCCATCTGCCAACTCAAGCCTAGAGCTCCAGGCTATAGCACAGACTTTACACATTAATGATGCCAGTTCTGAATCCAATCCGGTTCATCACCATCCACTGTACTTTTTAATGTCACTCCATCACAAGGAACCCCTCTGCAGTGTACAATGAGTGTAGAAGCACCGTGTAGCCACTGTACTGGTGACCAGCTTTGTAACTCCAGTGTTAGAGCTGGTTCAAACTTTTCAGCAAAACATAGTAAGTAAAAATTTGTCCTCCAAAAATCAAAATAATTTGATTGGGAACTGCACCTGTATTTCTTCATGAGAATAGTTTGGTTTCCTCACATCTTTATTCTCCTCCATGGGCCAGTGTCCTTACTCAGGCAGAATGACCCACTGTGTACGAAGGTCTATCCTCTTCTGCCACGTCTACATGGTCCTTTAGTGAAGTGCTGCTGCTGGCAGTGCTATGCTAATGACAGTTCAAGAAGTTGCAAATGGAGGACTATTTACAAACTTGTGTAGCTAATTAGCATAGCTGCACAAGATTTCGGTGTTGGCAGGGAAGTGCTGGCAGTACAGAGGTTATGTGGATGTGCCCCTGTTGGCTAACCCCCCTCTGAATTTTTTCAGGCAAAAGGGACTGGTTGGGGGTTGTGTGTAGATGGCAGAGGCACATACGCACAGCCTCTGTATTGCTGACACCCCCACTGCTGACAGCGAACTCTTGCACAGCTATGCTAATTAGTCAGGCGAGTTTGCAAACGGTCCTCCATTTGCAATTTCTTGAACTGTCATTAGCATAGTGCTGCCAGCAGGACTGTGTAGATGTGTAAACTCTGTAGACTTGGCCTTAGTGAGCAGTCACTGAATCATAAGAGTTCCTACCCATCCTGGGAGGGGTACGCAAGCTTGGGAACCCAACCTATAGAAGAGAACAGGCATATGAGGAGAGTAAATTACAACTCCCAGGAAGCACCATGTGATATAGCAAAACAATATTTTAGTTTTTGGCCAAAAAACTGAAAACCTTTTGGTTTTAGAACACAGGGTGGGCAGTTGATGAAAAAAATTAAATTTTTCGACAGACAGCTGACACCTTCTGAAAAATGTTATTTTGTGAAAAATCCCATTTTTCATTAAAAATAGTTTCAGTGGAAAAAATTTGACCAGCAATAGCCAATATAGGGCTTAACTGGTCAGAACTTTGTATTGGCTTCTATACCAATATGAATTTCATCTTCATAACATATGCCACAATGTTCTTCAAGAAGCAGTTAAAATTTCTTCGTATCAGTTTGCGTATTATAATGATGACTCAGATCAACATACCAAATGCAGTTAAAGACAATCTGTAATTATTGGCCTTGAAAGATTGTTCAAGGAAGAGTTGTCCAGTGATTAGAAGGAAGTTGACAATCATGTCTTCTCACAAAGGTGATGAGAGGGGGGTCCTGGAAGTAATGGCTTTGTCTAATTGCTGTCGACCTATCCATCTGGATTTAAATACAATGGCTCTCATTTTGCTAATGTTACTGTTTAGAATCCCAAGGGAAATCAAACTGACTTTCAGATGAAATTACATCATTATATTTCTTTTAGATCTTTGAGCAACAGAAAAAACTGCATCATAGTTTAGACAAGTTTTCAACATGGAATCATATATCTCTTGTAGAAGGTATTTTGACATTGGGAATTAAACTTCTAAATACCCAGAGATGTGTTAAAACAATGAGAAGTCCTGTGGCACCTTATAGACTAACAGATTTTTTGGAGCATAAGTTTTCATGGGTAAGGACCCACTTTGTTAGATGTGCCAGTTAGACTGGAAAAAGTTTAATACTGTTGTATTTTAGCAGTACCAAATTATGATTTCTGTGACTGAAAAAAGTTATTTTGTTCAATGAAATTTCATTACACTGTAAAAACACTGGTCGTGATTCAGCCATTAGACTCAACACACGTGAAATGTTTTATATGCTGCAGAAAAGCCTGATAATTGTGACTGAAAAAGAATATTGGAAGCCTTTTTCAAACCATAAAATGTGTATTGATTTATTTTTTTAATGAAACTTTGGCATGTTCTACTAAACATGACTTTCTCAAAGACAAGATGTTAATCTAAATTTAATACATGTATTATAAGGTTAAATCTGGCATGAAAGGTAAGAGAGATTACCACAGTTTTCTGGTTCACTGCTTTAAGGGAGAAAAAACTACCACAAATCTAATTTTACAAGGAAATTGCTGAAAGAATGGATGTAATAGAATGGATATAATAGAACAAGGTATTTAAAAATTGCAAGCTCAGATGCATAAGAAGCACTTGAAAATTATATCTGGCCACAGAAAAGGGTACCCTTATTCAAAAGTAACTACTGTTCTTTAATAGTCACTAGCCAGAGTGTTTAATGTGTGACAAGCTGATTTTTAGTATCAAGGTGACTTTGGTTTGAGCACGTCTGATACTGAATGATCTAACAAAGTTTAAAATATGATGCGGTGTATTCTTGCAGAGAAAGGAGGCAAATAGTGATCTTACACCCATTTATACTAGAATAATCAGTTTTCAGGATGGGTAAGAAAGTGCCCTACTGCCCCAGTTATGTGACTGAAAAGCAAATATTAATATTTTCTCTAAATGGGAATGTTATGGTATAATACACAGTAGTAACTTTATTGCACATGCCACCTTATTGTGCCTAGAGAGCTCAATTGTTTAATAGTTACAATTTGGTCTATCAAATGGATAATTAAGAAGATGGCTAAAACCAGTGAGCTGTCTGCTTTGATGACAAGACCAGTATTTATGACAACTTCTGGAAAGACGGTGCTAAATGGTTAAAGCAATGGCCACCTACTGTGACATTTGGTGCTGGATAACAAGCAGGCTAACACTGGATGACCTCAGCTGGTGCTTGGGGGCATAAAGGGTGACTAGATCAAAGAGACAGCACTAAACCAGATTTCAAAGGTACACAAAGGGTAAATGGCAGTAGAATTGAGCCCATTAAGTCAAGGCAAAACTCCAATTGACATCAATAGGAGCAAGAGGAGGCCCAAAATGTGAAATTTAGTCAATGGCAGCTGGATTCCTCTTTTGGAATTTTAGGACAAATACTTGAAAAGAAAGAGAAGTTTGGTTTGCTAGCTACTACCGATGGGGAATTTCAGTTCCCTATGTATTAGGTGGTTTTGCATGCTGTGACAGATTAAGGGTAGCATTTTCAAAAATGCCAGAGTGCCCACTAGGGCCTGGTTCTCTCTGTCACTCATACTTCCAGCAGAGTTTTAGCATATGTTGTGAGTTGTCTCATTAATTTCAATGGAACTGATTGCAGAATAATGTACAGGTTGAACCTCTCTAATCCAGAGCTTTCTCATCCAGCAAACTCCATAATCTTCCATGATTTTAGTTAGCCAGACAATCACTTATCATGGGTGTGGCCAAGCTTCCCGTCATCCCATAAAGTATATTTATAGCCACCAGTTGTGGTGTTCAGTGTTCTGTGCTGTTATTTAGCTGTAATTTACCCCTACATAGCTTCTGAGAGCCCAGTAAGCAGTGTAAGTGTTGATAATGTGGTAGAAAATACTGACCTCCCATTGTCAGGCAAATTCTCTTCTGTGGCACTGGTTAGGTCCTGAGTGTGCCAGACAAGAGAGGTTCAACCTGTATATCTCCAGATCTGAAGAAGTGGGTCTGTCCCACAAAAGCTCACCATGTAATAAATTATTTTGTTAGTCTTTAAAGTGCTACATGACAGCTGGTTTGTTCTGTGCTAACCAGTCAACATGAATAAGTGAGGCAGTGTTGAGCTTTAACTGTTAGGTATATGTTGTGGGATTTATGCCAGAGCTCAATGCAGAGGCATGCTGCCCAAGACAAGCACTGGGGAGTTCATGCTTTTGTCATTCATGGTCTTGTCAGGGGCTTCTCTGTGCACAAGGTGGATGCATGATCTTTATTTACTAATATGAAGCAAAACAAAATAGCAGTCCTGTAGCACTTTAAAGACTAACAAAATAATTTATTAGGTGATAAGCTTTTGTGGGACAGACCCACTTCTTCAGATCTACAGCCTTACCAGGCCGAACTCTATATATAAAGCACAGAGGTCCAAAAAATTGTTCTCAAGGTTAACAAATCAGAAAAATTGCTATTATTGTTGGCAAATCAGATAGAAGAGCAGAGGTGAAGGGTGGGGAAGTCCAGTGTTAGGTCAAACATCAAAGTGTGTGAAAGAGTCCTTATAATGGGTCAGGTAATTGCTGTCCCTGTTCAAACCACATGTTAATGTATCGAATTTGAATGTGAACGTTAGTTCCGAACATTCTCTCTATAAAGAGTTGTTAAAGTCTCTTTTCTCCAGAACACAAACTCTCTGGTCTTTAACAGAATGGCCCACTCCATTAAAATTCTGACTGACAGGATTGTACACGTAGAGGTTTCTGATGTCTGCTCTATGCCCATTCACTCTTTGGTGAAGAGTATTTGCTGTGTGCCCTATATACAAACTGTGTGGGCATTGTAGTGGTCAGTAGATTTCCAATGGAGATTGGTATCGATCTGGCCATCAGTGATTTGTACTATAGTGTCCAGGAAATGCATCTCTTGTGTGGAGTGGTCAAGATTGAAGTTGATGGTGGGGTGCAGATAGTTAAAGTCTCTGTGGAATTCTTCTAGAGTCTCTTTACCATGTGTCCAAATCATAAACACATCATTGATGTGTCGTAAGTAAAGGAGGTGTAAAAGAGCCAAGAACTGAGGAATCCTTGTTCCAAGTCAGCCATAAATATATTAGCATATTGTGGGGCCATGCAGGTGCCCATAGCAGTGCCACTAATCTGGAGGTATAACTTGTCCCCCAGTTGGAAATAATTGTGGGTGAGAACAAAGTTGCATAGGTCAGACACCAGACTGGCTGTGGTAACGTCAGAGATGGTATTCCTGATCACTTGTAGTCCATCTTCATGTGGAATATTAGTGTAGAGAGCCTCTACATCCATAGTGGCAAGGGTAATGTTGTCAGGAAGTTTTCTGATGTTTTATAATTTCCTCAGGAAGTCAGTGGTATCTCAGAGATAGCTGGGAGTGTTGGTGGCATAGGGTCTGAGGAGGTATACTACATAGCTGTATAGTCCAGTAGTAAGGTGCCAATACCCGAAATGATAGGACATCCGGGGTTTCCAGGTTTGTGGATTTTAGGAAGCAAATAGAATAATCTAGGTCAGGGCTCCGATGGTGTGTCTGAGTGAATAACGTCCTGAGTAGAAGCAGGTAGCTCCTTAAGTGGATGGGGTAGTTTCTTTTGGAATTCTAAAGTAGGATCAGAGGAGACACCTCTGTAAAATGTGGGTTTGGAGAGTTGTTTGGCTTCCTCCCATTCATAGTCTGATTTATTCATGATAACAACACCACTCCCTTTGTCAGCTGGTTTGATTATAATGCCTGGATTATTGTTGAAACTCTGGACAGCACAGCATTCAGCATAGTTGAGATTGTGTCTCATTTGGTGTTGTTTGCATATAATGTCCATCTGTGCACCATTGCAGAAGAATTGAATTTAGAAATCCAGACTGTCACTACGACCATCAGGGGGAGTCGACACAGAGTTCCTCTTTTAGTGTTGGTAGAGTGGGTTGAGTGAGTCAGACTGATGTTCATAGGTGTGTTGGAAGAATTCCATTAGACTGAGGTGGCAAAAGAAGGCTTCAAGGTCACCACAAAATTCTATTAAGTTTATGGTGCAAGTGGGGCAAAAAGAAAGACTCCTGGATAAGAGATACTCTTCTGCTGATCTGAGTTTGCAGTTGGAATGGTTAACAATATTGTCCAGTGAGCTGTGGTTGTTGTAGTAGTTATTCCCTTGGGCTGCTCCTAGACATGCCACCTCCTATTGGAGGTGGCATGGTAATGAGGAAATTCAAAGCAGGCTAATGAGACACTAACATGCATATTCAACACCTCATTAGTATAATGATGGCCACATGAATTTCGAAGAGCAGACTTTGAATTGCAGATTCAGTGTAGATGAGAGCCGCTTCGAAATAAGCATCCCACTTCGACATTCCCTTACCCCGATCTAGTCCTGGGGAAGTACAAGAATGTCGAAGTGGGGCACTTATTTTGAAGCTGCTCCCCTCTACACTGTCAATCTGCAATTTGAAATCTGCACTCTGAAATTCTTGGGGCTGCCATTATGCTAATGAGGTGCTGAATATGCATGTTAGCACCTCATTAGCCTGCTTCGAATTGCCTGTTACCACACTACCTCTGATGGGAGGTGGCATGTGTAGAAGCAGCCTCAGTGTGTCTACCCCATTGCATGAGCCAGTGCAGATGGGGGTAACTGATAGTGTTATGGTCCCACCTCCACCCTGCCTCTCCCCACCTCTCTTTGCTTCCAGTGTTTGTGGGTGGGGTGGGGAAGGAGCAAACAGTTCTTGTATCAGAGAGGTAGCCAAGTTAGCCTATCTCTTCGAGAACAAAAAGAAGTCCTGTGGCACCTTATAGACTAACAGCTATTTTGGAACATAAGCTTTCATGCACAAAACCTGTTTCGTCAGATGCATGAATCAGTTCTTGCACTTCTCGGAGCATAGGGAATTCAGGAACTGCTGTTGTGACAGGCCCCTGCATAGGTGCACTAGGGAATGGGTAGGCTACTTGTGCACCAGAGTGTCTGACAGTTTGGTCAAAAGGGGTTACACTTAATTAGCAACCAGGATCTTGGGAATTTGGTATGGATACTAACAAGTTAATGGCCGACGTGTTTGCAAGTATTTGGTTTGTTTCTATTAGGAGGACAAATAGATGGAGTCTGCTATTGCTTTGGTTCAATCCTGTTTATTTATAACGAATATACAAAGTGTGTTTACCTGAACACAGCAGGAATCAAACAGAATGGGACACCTCCTTTTCCCTCAATATTCTAAGTCTCTTTTATTGTTTTCCATGCAGCACTGAACCCCAAAAGCTTTATCTCAGGATCACACTACAAGTATTTTTTTGACAGCTGTTGGCATTCTGTTGCCTTCTCTATTTGGTCCTGTGGTTTGTCTGAATGTGCCTGCTCAAACACAAAGCTCCACCCAAGCAATACAGAAAGATCTACCTAATCCTGCCTCTGTGTGTGTGTGTGTGTGTGTGTGTGTGGAGATGGATTAGAGGACCTCATGTGTGTGTGTGTGTGTGTGTGTGTGTGTGTGTGGGGAGATGGATTAGAGGACCTCAAGCACCCATTTGCTCTTACGTGCCTATGAATACCCAAAGAAACTTCCCCAGCCATGTAGCTCAGTCTCTGATCTATTTTGCGCACAATCTACATTTTGGGCTAATGGCTCCTTTTGTTTCATCTATCTTACTCCAAAAAAGGAATTTCCTACATTGATCTTGAATGAAGGGCAGCTATTGCTCCCACAAGCTTCAATGAAATTTCATGCAACACACAGGATAACATTATGATGGATTGATTGAGGGAATTTTTCTTAAATCTACTTGATGAAAAAGCCCTTCTCTGCAATTAACTAATGATTAAGGTTTTGGGTTTACAGTATAGGGCCTTGCTTTGCAACCCTTACTCTGAGTAGCACATATGCAAAGATGTCTGCTAACCTCAGTGGCCCTGACCCACGTGAGCTAAGTGCTAATCAGCATGGATAAGAGCTGGAGAACCAGTCCTATAAAAAGAATGCATGCATGCACACACACAGGCTCATACAAACATACACACTTTTGTTCCCTAGATAGCCTGCTCATCTGTAAATCTTTGAGGTAGATAGGTTATCTGGGGTTAGCTTTGCACTGCTTACTATGCTACAGAAGGACAGTGGAAGAGAAGAATGCAGACGTGCAAGTGAGTTCCTTATGTCCTTCACGATGATTGGAAGAAACTAAACTAAAATCGGATGCCATCGATGCTTCCAGTGACAGAAAATCAGATAGGGATCCAGAGTCCATCTCCAACTCATAGGTGACGTCAGTGCAATTCTCTGCAGGTCTGGAGGGGATAAAAAGAAAATTTGTCAAAGGTGAAGCAAGAGCAGCAAGTTTTCCGGACCATAGATATGCTAAGTAAAAGGAGACAGAGTTCAGAAGGTTAAAACTGCTACACTTATTTAAATGATCATTAACACTGCTGTGAGAAAACAGATGGGGGGGAGGCTGAAGAAATTAAGGGACTTTTTAGGCCTGTAGAACAGTGTAAGACATGACAGATATTTCATAGGAGAGGTCTGCCAGGGTGAAAAGGAATGTTGAGACCTTCTTTTTGGCTGTGGGAGTAGGAATTACAGGCATATCCTGATCACCAGTTATTTGTTCCTACCT
Organism: Carettochelys insculpta; assembly: GCF_033958435.1. Taxonomy (NCBI): domain Eukaryota; kingdom Metazoa; phylum Chordata; order Testudines; family Carettochelyidae; genus Carettochelys; species Carettochelys insculpta. The sequence continues at coordinate 114,125,792 of NC_134137.1, read as the reverse complement.
AAAATATCAGTAGGGACACATCTGGGCTGTGTGTAGCGTTCACTAGCATGTCTTTCGTCAGATAAATAAGCAGCATTGTTCTGTGAAGCATGTAAAAAGAGACAACAAATATCTCAGTACAATGGCGCAGATGCCATTTTTCTGTCAAGATGGAGCCACAATTAGGGGTGTTCATATCAGAGATGATCAATCAAAGGCAGATATGTTTACTGGAAGTCTGTAAGAACACAATAGAAGGAACAAATGCAGGTGAGGTGAGGGTCATTTTGTGGATAGATTACAACCTATCGTTCATGACCAACCATTAATGCAGCCCTGCTGTTTCCAACTACTGAGAAAAGAAACCCAAATAACAGTGGGTTCTGTTGCTCTGATGACAGCTCGAGAAAAAGTAATAAGGAATTCCTACAGCTATAAAAACAGAGTGAGGAAAAGGAGCCAAGTAACCCTTGGAGCACTCATTCTTCCACATTTTGCACAGATCTTTTACATTTCACTCACTTATGTATAACATTTTATGGTCAGGGAGCTATTTTTATACTCACATGAGAACATAGCTTATTCATTGAGGACTCTTGGTGAAGCAGTAAAGCGGTCTTTATAAATCTTCAAATGAAATACCTAATGTTGAGAGTGCTTATGGCCTGTTTATCTTGATTGTTAAGACATTGAAATTAAAGATGAAGTCAGCTTATTTGGAGCTCTTCTGTTTTGGGCTATAAACAAACAAAAGCTGAAAGATGGTGTATAATTTTGTTTTTAAATGTCACAAGACAGCATTTACCTTTCAACATTTTTGTCACAGTTGGAAAAGATCACTCATAATCTATTGGAACGCAGGTTCCATTTTGGAGACTACAAGAATTGTCTTACTTTCTCCTTTCCTCAAACCCTAATTGTATGAGGAATCCAAGAAACACTAGAACTGTTCGGATATTGCTTAAGTGTTCATGAACATTCATATGATTTCTGAATGGCTGCTCAGTGTAGCCATGTTCAGGTCCTTTGCCTTCTGCTAATCCCTAACGTTTGCTTTGAATGTTTTTTGTTCTGATGAAGGTTTGGGGAACGGCTGTTTTTATATGAATAACAATATTTGCATGTGAATGAAGGCATTCATGCACAAACAAGAGTATTCATTATTCTTCTCTTTAAAAAGATGCATTCATCCAATAAAAAAATGTAGAAAAATATCATGTGACTGGTTACCAATCACCCACCCTGAACAACAATTGGTGAATAGGCCTTCTGAACAATGTGCAAAAACCCCACAGATCAGCATTTCCGAACTTTTGAAAGATGAAACTCCTTTGAGGACAGTGTTATTGTTTGCAACTCCCATCCCCCGGTCTCCTACCACATATTTGTTAAAAGCCTGCCCAAAAAGAGTGGGCGCTCAGTATAGATGATTTAGATCTTCATACTATGAAACTCCTTTTCTTTTCAAAACATGCTTTGAGCAGTGAAATAGGGAATAATGTTGGCAATTAAAATATCAGCAGTGGCATCTCAGTGAGCACCCAGTGCAATAGACAGGGCAGTAATCATTTCAGTACTCTTTCAGGCTCCCTGCAAACTCATGTAGACATCATTGTCTGTTACTTTTGGATCATTTCTCGAAGTTCTCCTTGTGACTACAATAGCTAGAGATTTACTTTATAAACAAACACATAGATACAAATAAATGAAAGCTGTGATTCTGGAGAGCAAATGAAAGTTCACCTATGGATACATTTCTGCATCCCTCTGATTAAGTGGGTCTTTGCCCACAAAAGCTTATGCTCCCAAATATCTGTTAGTCTATAAGATGCCACAGGACTTCTTGTTGTTCTCAAAGCAGACTAATATGGCTACCTCTGATACTTACATCCCCTCAGCCACTCTATGAGCCATGGCTTTATAAGGGAGCAATTTCCATAAACTATTATTCAAGAAAATACAAATAATGTATAAATGTATCAGACTGCTCAAACTTGCAATGCACAGGGCACCTCCCCATGCTTGTTGAAGTCACAGGGTGCTTTGTATTTTGAAGGATCAGTCTTCCATCAGTTCATAAGCTGTTTTCAAATAGGGAAAAAGAGGCTGCATGTACAACAGATATTATTGATAATGAAGCTGTGCAAGCATTTCTTGTTCAGTTTTAATGTTTATCGAGGCTTAACTATTGTAGGTAAGATTTGGATGAGTATCTAAATTTCTCAGTCCAGACCCAAACTTCTACATTTCTTCAGGTTCAGGGCACAGCAAAGATGTACAGAGCCCTGGACAAAATGTGAAAACAGGGCCTCCGTCACCATTCACTTTGAAGCCTCTCCTCCATGTGCTATTACCCCTCTGCATCTTTCCCTCTCACTTCTTAGTTGTTTTCCCTGAGCTTGTCAATTAGTTTTAAAAAATTATCCTGTGTTTATAACAATAGTCTTTGATCAGTACAATCCCTTCTTCCACAGTCCACTTCCTCTTACCTTATGGTTCTCTGTATCTTTTGGCGTATGCTCCAGGCTGATTTTTAAGGCTCTTTATGGCTCCTGCATCTTTCATCTCTGTTACTCTTCTCCTTAGACCTCATGCTTTTCCCACTCTTCTCTGATTGTTATTTCTTTAATCCCTTGCACCCATTCTGGTCCCCAGGTCATTTTCATGCTTCTCCTTCAACCTTAAGGAACAAGCTCACCTCATTCAGTTCTTTTCCAGGATGCTGTATAGTCATGTCAAGCTATCTGAGAATTGCCAAAGTGAAAACCAAAGTTACAACCCTCAAGTGTCTGGGAATATACATCCCACATTCACAGGAGTGGATTCTGTGTTTGGGATTTGGTCCTGTGTCCACTTGTCATTACTGTCAAGCTCCTGATAGGTTGTGAATTGATGTGATGCCACCAATCTCTTTATTTTTTAGGAGGCAGAATTCCCTTTCCTTTTGCTTTTAATGGTTCCTGGTAGTTAGAGGGATATCTTTTGGGCACTGTCTTGTATTTCTTACTCCTTGTGAAGGTCCCAGTGTTAGGGGCTATGTCTTGAATAAGACCCTATTACCTTCCTCACCAGTCCCAATTTTTCACACTTGATTTCTGGTCACTTTAGCTCATGCATGCTCTGGAACACCTTGCGTGTCCCATGAATGACACTCTACAGCACATGGGTTGGGGGCTCTGTCATCCTGGTTCCTCCTGCCCCTCCCTTTTACAAGGTCTCATGTAAGTGCCTTAAAAGGCTGTGGCAGCACAGCTGCACCAAAGCAGCTGTCCCACTATAGTGCTTATTCACTTCCCTGAAAGGCAGTAGCTACATTGATAGGAGAAGCCCTCCTGTTGAGGTAATGCTGTCCTCACCAGGAGTTAGGTCAGTACTTACTTGGTGCTCAGACAAGTGGAAAAATCTCATAATGCAATTATGCCAAGTAGGTTGCTAGTGCAGTTCATGGCACACTAAGCCTGGATGAAGCTTACTTCAGCTTGGATGAAGCAGTCACTGCAGAGGAACTACAAAGCTGCTTCACAGCCCGAGGAAAAGATTCCCTTCCCCCTGCACCCTCCAAGATACCTTTTGCCCTCCTTCAGTCCTGGAACCACTGAAGTCAGTTGGAGTTTTGGATCAGGCATGTCTCTTTCACTTCAGTGACTCCTTTAAACAAAAGCCAGGGTTTAGGCTGGGGTTGCCTGGGATTCATTTTCAAAAGAAAGCAGAGAAGGGCTGAGAAGAAATAGGTGTAATTAATGAGTAAGTTGTGGTATTTGGTCTTTAAAAAACCCATAAAGATAACAAAAAAAAAAGCCAATCCCCAAGCACTAGTATCATTAATGTTTCCTGGACAGCCTTAAATCAAGTAACCCCATCTTATGCAGGATATTGCTAAAGGAATTCAGCAACTTCAAGCAATTACTCCTACATTAGTAGACAAACCTGAACAAAGCAGGACAAATCCCTGACTAGAAACACACACTGAAGCAAACACACGTTGAAGCAAAATCAATTTTTGTCTTGATCCCGCCTTCAGATTTAAAATTTGCCTGATGGCACTTGCGTGGATAGGATTGTAGAATTGGGTGCTTAGATTACAAATTCTTTTAGAACTATCTTTTGCCATGTAATTTTTTCAGACTCTGGCAGAAATAGACCCTGATCCTCTCTGGGACCTCTGATCCTTACTGAAATACTAAGAAGTTGTTGTTGTTGACGATGATGATGATGACAGTGATAATAATAATAAATAAATGAACATGCTTCAAATATATGCAATAGATATTTTAAAAAGCCCACAATTAATTGCAATAATTGAAATTTTCTGATTTATGTTAAAAAATATTTGGGGTGGGGTGGGGTGAAATCTTGGCCTCAGGGAAGCCAATAGCAAAGTTCCTATTTATTTCAGCAGAGCCGTGGTTTTACCCATTGTCCTTATTTTGCAAGCAAACCACTTTTGTCATATTAATTTAGATTTTGAAAAAAATAATTCAGACATTCAACTGTCTTTAACAATTAAGAGCTCACCTGTGGGATATTTATGGACATCAGTAGAAGTTACAAGTATGGCTGGACTGCAGCATTTGGCACATAATGTAACAAGAGGAAATACTAATGCTCAGTTCTCAGCCCTGTGTGTGTGTACTCTTTGTAGCACTGCAGCAAAGGAGATGTAAAGCAGACTTAGAGCAGTAGCTGAGGATTCTCCTTCTGACAGTTAGACATAACTATTCTTAAGCTACTTGTGGAGCAAGGGGTGTTTTGGAATTTCTTGGGGGGTGAGTCAGTGTTGGCCAGGTAAGCTGTATTCTGCCAGCAGTATTTAGAGCAGCTCCAAAGCTGCTCTAACTTAAGCCAGGACTAATTTAAACCTGGCAGCTGCTGGTATGAGGGAGAAGATGTTGGTGCAAAGGTAGTCCATGCCCATCTCTAAGAGGCACTGAATGATTCTTTGGTGCACCACAGAATGACTCTTTAATTTAACATTGACAACATAAACAACATTTTATTTTCATTTCTGAAAATAATAAAAAAAAGAAATGGCAACTAGGATTATTTCAGACTCCATGTTACCAGGAGGCGTCTCTTCTTGTCTTAACAAATTCCTCCTAGGAGACCACATATGGCACTGGAGCCGATCTTTGGCTCCTCATATCAATCATTTTGACTTCCTGTGCAAACACAGCCATTTTTTTTCATTATACCAAAAATAGCCCCTTTTAAGAAACTTGGGTGACTAGTCTGTCTTGTTCTTTCCATGCACTGTTTTTTTCTTTTTTACTTGTAGTAGAAATAACAGGATGCGATCACCAGTTTTGGTTCAATAGTCTCCTTTGACCTTGTAGTTTATTCACTTGGGAATGTGACTTTTTTTCTGCTTAATTAAGAAAACACTAATAAATAATTTTGAATAAAGAGTCCTTTTTTTATACAGACTAGATATTGACACAAGAAAGCCCCAAATCAGGATCCCATTGCCACATGTCCTATAGCATACAAAAAAAAAAAAAAGTGATGGCAACAGGAAAACTAACATTTTCTGAAAGCGAGGAAGGAATAGCTTAGAGGAGCCATTTCTATAATTACTGTTGTCTCTCCAATGATATTTTTACATCTAATCAGAAAATGGTTCTAATTTCTTATGCATGTGTTCAGCAAGCAGAACAGAGATCATTAAATCATTTGAAAACTGGACTTGTTCATAATTCAACGTGTATGCTGTGGGCAGAAAGGGGTTGAAGTGCTGCTGATGGTCCTTTACCATCCTCCCCTCCCTTACTCCTCTTTGTTCACCATGTTCTCATTGGGAATGGGCAATGCCCTCCATCTTTGTTGACTCAAGGAAGTCTTTTTGAATGACACTCTGAATTAATGTTAAGGTTTAGATCTGAAAGGTCCATGTTCCCGTTTCTAATCCTGACCATGGGATCTGAAGCTACCCATTTTATTCACTGTGGATTTTACCAGCACATATTTTAAATCGTGTTCTTCTAGGAGGAAAAACACCTTCTGTCGTTTGGAATGAAGAAACTCAGTTTCTTTGTCCTGAGGAATTTGTTCAGCTTTCAGAATCAAATAGCTTAAAAGCAAAAGGTAGGAGAAATATATTATTCCTATAGACAATCATCTAGAAATAGAACACAAGTTTTTTTTGTACAAAAAAGCAATAAGAATTCAGGTAACATTTTCAAAAGCACCTTAATAACTTAGGAGCATAAGTCCCTTTGGAAAAGTTTATGCTACCTATTTAAAATGTCAGCCTTTATTGTAACTTAACAAGTAGTTTGATTACAAATAACTTGTCCAGTCAATCTGTCTAACAATTGTGCAAGCATTTGTTGCTCATGCAATTACTGAATCCTGCTAGGTTATAATCTGGGAGTTGCATATGCACCATTTAAAGTTGAATTTAGGTAAAATGGACATGAAACACAATTGTAAGTTGCAAATTTCAAAACTTTGTAGGGGACTTTCATTTTCTCCCTTTAAGTTAGTCATAGTCCTGATTTTTGTGATTCGTATGAGTCACAACCAGTTCAATATACGTTATTTGTCAAAAAAAAAAAACATACATGGGAAAACCTTATCTCCTGCTGTACAGCTGCACGACATTGGAAGGACAGAATGGAAGGCAACCTGGGACATGCATATGGCATATTCTGACCACTCCTTGAATGCATGGTTCTCCAATAAAGAGCCCGGTAGTTTTTCTTCCTCTTTTGCTATTACGGAAACCTATAGCCAGATTATTCTTAGATGCAGGTAGCATGTGTGAGATGTGCTACAGAACAGTGCGATCATACATAGGGAAAAGGAAGGATGCTCATCATTCTGTACAACACAAACCTTAAAGGTAGTTCATCTGAATGTTTCTTGAAGGCTGAATTATTGCATTTATTTACAACCACAAGCAGGGTGTCATGTAGTCTGGAAGTAGAACCCCAGTCTCAACAAAACAAAAAAAACCAAACAAACAGGGAATAGGAATACATATTTTCTGACACGGAAAGGGTGTAGCTGCCTAATTAAATGGATCTGTGATTCAGGCGGTATAACATCTCCAAGAGCTTTGGGAAGCATAGAACTAGCATTCATGCTGAACTATCCACTAGCTCCCTTCACCACAGCTAGCTGACCTGTTGCAGCAGCGGGGTGCTGGGCCCATGTAACCTTGATCTTCAGATACTTCTCATTTGATTTCAGAGCACATCACCAGGAAGGGAATCTAGAGTGCACATTCGGCTGAGGTTGGTGAAGAGACTACTCTTTAAATACTGTTAGGACAGGGGGCCCGAGTCTCTCCTCTGTCACACCTGTTTTAAATCAATGTAACAACTCCAGTGGAGTTTCATTAGCATAAAATCAGTGTAACAGTGGAAAAATTGGACACAGTGCCCCTAACAGACAGGAGTAGCTGACTGGTCTTACTTAGAGAGACAAAGTAGGTGAGGTAATTTTTATGGGCCCTGCCTGTGTTGGAGGCATAGCTCAGTGGTTGGAGCATTGGTCTGCTAAACCCAGGACTGTGGGCTCAGCCCTTGTTGGGGCCATTTCGGGATTTGGGACAAATAGATTTTAAAAAAAAAAGGGGATGGTACTTGATCCTGCCAAGAGGGTAGGGGACTGGACTGGATGAACTCCTGATATCCCTTTCAGCTCTAGGAGATGTGGGCATGCAAGAGGGATAAGATTTCAGCTACAACACTGCTAACTTAACTGATATCTCTACAGAGAGCGATTTACAGGATGTGGGAGATTTTTGAAATCCCATTTGGGAACATTTATATTCTATTTTGGATTGCCTGATATGTGCGTGTGTGTGTAAAAATATATGTTCCTACTACTTTTCATAGCAGATTGCTATATAGTGAAGTTTCTGTCTTGATACGGATTCCCTATTCAAATAGTTTTAACTTTATTTCTCTGGCTGCCTTTGAGCTGTAAGCTTGTTGGCCGGGGTAGCAATGTCTATTGGCAAGTCACTAGCATAGTAGCCAATCTTTCGTAAGACAAATAAAATAAAATTAAGACTTTGGCTAGGTGTACACAAAGAGTTTTCACCCGCATATTCAGTTAAGAGTGTGATTTTTTTTCTAGCTTTACAGCAAGAAGCAGGCCGGGATGTTGGTGTGCTGATTCCAGAATAACTGACTCTCTTCCGGTAAGGGAAGCAGCTAGTCTACATTAAGGCCTGGCTAGCACTTAAAATTTTGCACGCATAGCTAAGACAATGAGGACAGAGCATGAAACCCAGAACCCCTAAATAAAAGTTACATTGGCGAAAGCAGCACTGCATTTAGCAGTATTGAGTGGAAATCCATCAACCTCATGACTCATGCATCTGACGAAGCAGCTCTTTGCCCATGAAAGCTTATGCTCCAAAATATCTGTTAGTCTATAATGTGCCACAGGACTTCTTGCTCTTCTCTGATACAGAGGCAGTTATACTAGTGAAAAGTTCCTTCTGCTGCTCTAGCTTATTTTGTTCTGGGAGCTAGTAAAAGTTATATGGGCAAAAGAATACTTCTGCTGCTGTAAGCTGTGTCTCATTCAGTGGATTTTTCCTGTATGACATAGCTGGTATAGCTACATCAGCATACCCTTTCTCCTGGAGACAAGGCTAGACCAATGCGGGCATACTTAGGTAAAAGGGAAGATGCTCATCACTCTGTGTAACACAAGCTTTAAAAATTAATCTGAATATCTCCTGAGGGGATTGTATGATTTTATGTAAACCTGTGCAGTTAAGCAGTACCACTTTGCTATTTAGCCAAGCCCTTGTGATTAGATCTTGCCTTTAGTTACGAGCCTGAAGTGAGTTGTGATTATCAATGAGGGGCCATGCTTTTGCAGTAGCCCCTGGAGGACTCCTGGTCTATTCAGACAGGTTTATTGCCCGAGAAAGTTCATAAAGAATGGTCAGCTCAGTTCCACTTACTTTTCCAGCATAAACTGCTGCCCAGTGCTGGGTCAGCTTAGCCATGGCCTTGCCTTCATCAATCCCTCTCACTCCATTGGTGGAAGCTTACATCACCAGTGCCTCTAGCCCAGAGCAGTATTGGTATCCATCACTGAGACTGTACCTGAGCTCCATGCGGGAGCTCAATGTACAGTAAGTCCTTTGAGCCCTTTCCCCACTCTCTGAGCATCCTGCACATTTTGGCTGCACCTGTACTAGCAAGTTCTTTTGAAAGATTTTTCGAAAGATGGGGGCTCTTTCGAAAGTTTCCATGGAGCATCTGCAAACCAAAAGCATTCTTTCAAAAGTAAATTGAAAGAATGTGGCACTCCTTTTGAAATCACGGTTCCTTTCCCGCTTCAGGAAGAGTGCCGCCTTTCGAAAGCTTCTTTGAAAGAAAACGTGTAGGTGCTCTGCAGGGCCCTTCTTTCAAAAGAACAGGCGTTCATTTTCGAACCTTGGCCCATTCTTTCGGAAGAGCGGAGGCTATGTGGATGCTGTCTTTCAACAGAGCAGATCACTCTTTTGATCCGCTTTTTTGTGTGTGGACACACTCTTTCAACAGAAGTTCTTTTGGAAGCGATCTTTTGGAAGATCTTCTTCCGAAAGATCTCTGTAATGTAGAATTAGCCTTTGAGTCACACTGTAGTCTTCAATAGTTGTTATTTGACAACAAATATGCATGGAAAAAACATACCTTCTGCACTACAGTTGCACACTATAGAAAGGACAGAATGAAAGGCAACGAGGGAGATGGCAATGCAGACGGAATACTCTGACCACTCTGTGCACGCCTGGCTGTCCAGTAAAGAGCCCAGAAGTATTTTTTCTTCTTTGTTATTACAGAAACTTATTCTCAGACGCAGGTAGCAAGCATAAGATGTGCAGCATGGCCTGCTCAGACAAAGCTGCCAAGCCTGTAGCCGCAGGGAGTTCCAAGGCCCTTGGGGCCTAGTCTTTTCTGGAAGATGAGGAAATTCTAGTGCCACATTTGTGCTGAGTGATGTTCTGATGGATTGATGCTGACTGAGCCTTGTAGTGATAACTTGCATCTGCCAGGGAAACAAGCTGTTTTCTGCTTTACTGTGTCTTTGGGTGGTCTGCCATTTCTCCTGTTTATCAATAAGCCTCCATCCACTAGGTCTCCACAAATATTCTGGAAACCATATTTTACCCATTGCCTGCCTCCCTTTGACTCTTCAGTGGGCAAAACATAGGAGATGAGAGCTGCTAGAGGGAGAAAGCCACTGGAGGTGACAGCTCTGCCCTGACATACGGCATACATCTCTCACTGTAAGTAAAAATCTATTCCTTAATATAAAAGTCACAATAGATATAAATGCTCACCTCCCTTATGCATCGTGAAGGGAGCGACTGGGCATTGAATGTGTCCTTTTGGGCCATTTTATACATTATGCTCTATATTTTTGTTTAGCTCAAGAAGCAAGTAACAAACACAAATCTGTGAGTCCTAAAGGACTCTTTTGTTAAGCACTGAAAACGTATAAAACTTGTTTTATGTACAGTAAGATGAGCCATATTTCTGTACATAAAGACATTTTAATTTTAAGCAAAATGCTTAAAATGTTACTTAATTGGATCAATAAAATTTGTTTCCCCAGTGAATCTGACTTTACACTCTTTCATTAATTTGATTGATGCACTGACATCACACTGTTGTTTTTACATTATTGAAAAGTTAATCATGCATGCACCCCCCTACCAAAGTTATATTAAATACGAAAGAAAAACAACTGCTCCTTCATCTCTCTCGTGTGCCAGCTACAGTGTGGCTCAGACCTTTTCAGTGCAGAATTGAATAGGGATGCTGCTAATTTCTGGACGAAATCTTCAGATACTGGGAATGTCAAAATGATAATATCCTTCAGAGCTGTGCATTGAAAAAGGTTCTTTCCTTCAGTGACAGCAGATTTTCCTGATATACACGTGAGGTGTGACTGGCAGTGAAGTACCATATCCTGACAGCCACTGAGGCTATGAGATATGTTTGAATATATTAAAATCAATTTTTTAATGCTGGGTTTTATAAATTTGAATTTGAGTATCCTCACCTCCCCACAAATTCCCCACAAAGTTGACTTATTGCTGCTGAACTCAATCACCAAATGTCAACTGTTTCAGCTGTGCACTGTGGAAACCTGTCCCACAGTTCCCTCAGCTCTGCAGCATTCTGGGTATTTTTGCTGATGCAGTCTGGGAAAAAAATGCCCCACAAGTGGTTGTGCGTACGTGATGTCATCTTTCCACACAGCATTGCCCTCATTCCCCTCCCATGGAAAACAAATGGCCATTTTTCTAGAAGAAAAGAATGAAAAGTAGGGCATCAACAAAGATAATCAAATTAACTGAAATCTCTCGTTTTATAACTAAATTACTTTTTATAACTCAATTATCAAAGATTTTAGAAAAAGCAGCAGGTGTCCGTGTCTTCTCAACTGGCCCTCCACCCACTTTTCCCTGTCTTACAGGGGCCATTTGATAAGGAATTTGCCAAAGCTTGAAGAAAGAGAATGATAGAAAAGATTAGGAAAGAGATTTTTGGCTTCCCAGTTCATCACACAGAGGTGCCCGACATAAGGGATGGGGCTCGCCAAATTTCAACGAGCAGTGTTGCTCAGGTGGGGGACCCAGCCCCAACTGACTGTTAGGGAGCCAGCCCTGCTCATCCCATGGAGGGGGATGGTTCAGAGGATCGGTGGATGAAGGGCCAGTTGAGACGGTCCCTTCAGTGTTGCTCAGGTGTGAGGTGGGGAAGCCCCTGAAAATCTTAGCACTTGGGGGAGACTTCCCCCAGGAGACAACAATCCCAGAAAATCCTTCCTGCCTTTGGAGTTTTCACTGTGCACACCGGCCATTAAACCAATTCAATTTAGTTCCATTATTTCAGTGTGGAGAGGGGGTGAACAGGGCGGGGAGCCACAAAGGCTACATCTACACAAGCCCCAAACTTCGAAATGGCCATACAAATGGCCATTTCTAAGTTTACTAATGAAGCACCGAAATGCATATTCAGTGTTTCATTAGCATGCAGGCAGCCGCGGCGCTTCAAAATTGACGCGGCTTGCCACTGCGCGTCTCGTCCCGACGGGGCTCCTTTTCAAAAGGACCCTGCCTACTTCAAAGTCCCCTTATTCCCATGAGCTGATGGGAATAAGGGGACTTCGAAGTAGGCGGCATCCTTTCGAAAAGGAGCCCCGTCTGGACGAGATGCGCGGCGTCGAGCCACGTCAATTTCGAAGCGCCGCGGCTGCCTGCATGCTAATGAAGCACTGAATATGCATTTCGGCGCTTCTTTAGTAAACTTCGAAATGGCCATTTGCATGGCCATTTTGAAGTTTGGGGCTCGTGTAGACACGGCCAAAAAGAGTCAGCAATGGCAGCACCCAGAGGCATAAGTGACTCTTTAAAGAGCTGCTTGTAGGTCCGGAGCTGCAGGTTGCTGACTCCTGGCCTAAATCTTCCACATTTGCAGCTTAATCATTTGGTTGGGCCAACTTGACCTAACACACCTATTTCAGGGCCTGTGTGGGGTGCACACCCCATCCCACTAGATTCATACTGATATACTTTTCAACAATTGTCCTCAATGTTTCAGTGTCAGGTAAGCGAGAGCTGGTCTAATGTATGGTGCTAACCAGTAGTAGACTTTATCAGCATAGAGCCACCTTACGGGAAATTCTTTGAAGTGGTGCAACTCTCTGCAGGAACCTATTAAAACAGTCTAGGAGGGGAAAAGGGGAAAAAAGCTGAGCTTTTCCTTTTCAACTGTAAGAGGGGAAGCCATCTGGCTGAACACAAGAGATGCTAAAATTCTTTTAAAGACTTTCTGAAGTGAAAAACCTAAATTTAAACCAGTCCTAGTGCATCCATGAACACTTATTCTTGGCGACTCTTGGCAGACCTAGCAAATAGAGGAGCAGACATGAGAGTGCCAAGCTTTTTCTTATTCTATAAGTTGCACAGGTATCTGGGAAATATATTTAAAGCACTAGGTCAACATGGGGCTTTAACCTTCTATTGTCACCTTGTTTGTCTGTATTGGAGATAATGCTTTTTCAGGCCTCTCATTCTGTAGTAAGAAATGGATTGAAGTTTCTGTTCTAGTCTTCAAAAATGCATTGTAAGATAAGTGAAAGGAGATAGCTTGTCTGCCTATGTTTAAAAATGACATTGGTCCTGATGGAAAAGCTGTTAACTAATATAAGCAACCGAAAAAATAATGTATCTGGGTGCCTATGTGAAAACGGTGATTTAGTTATATGCGTTCATGCCTTCTCTCACATTCTTATCTCACTTTATTAAGCTGTCTTTTTTCATGAACCTTCCTGAATTCAGGTATGAAATATTTAGGTTAGTTTAATGACAGAACATTTTCTGAAGGTGTTTGTACTGTACAATCTGTCCTCCTTGCATGATTATATTTGTAAATGGAAAATAATAAATGGAAGGTTTTCCTCTAAATAAGGAAAACATGCATGATACAATAGAAATAAATAAGATCTGGGCTTTCTAGTCTCTCACTACGCGTAAGTATGTGCACTTTTTCTCTCTCTCTGCAGCATACCGGATGGGCAGACTCTGGAATCTCTGTAAGAGACAAATAGTAGTAAGTGGGACATAATGAATATGTGTACATAAATCTGTGAGAATTCAATATGTTTACAGTTCTTTACCAGTCGAGGTCTAACTTTCAGAAGCCCACACAAATTCAATTCGCCTGATACACACTGGGATGTATTTTTGTGCTGTTTTAGACACTCAAGGGAATTGACAGAACAATGTTTGGCTGTGCCCAATAAGATGGGTACTGTTGGAATGGAGGGACTTGGCTGTCAATCCATATTTTCAAAATGCTTAGCCATATCTTCATGCTTAGCCACATGCTCCCGATTTAGTCACGTAAGAGGCCCAGATGAACTCAGAGACTTAAGTTAAGCCAATTCACACATCCACATGCATATGTCATTTTGCACATGCTAGATGTAGGAACACTACTCCTAACAGATTTAAAAAAAAATAATCAGAGGAGTCTGCTGATGAGGGAGGGCAAATAAGTAGTGAGTTTCAGACATTGCATGGGAGTGTTAAGAAAATAAGCAGTGACTAAGGGGCTTGGACTGTAGGGACAGAAGCAGATGACCCAGGAGAATAGGAGAGTAGAGGAAAAAATGGAGGCGAAACAGGTGGCTCAGTAGTTAGCTCCACAAATTGATTTGCAATTCAGAGGGAAAAGTTGCATCTGCAACTGACTGCATTACAGTGGGAAGATCATGAGGAAATGGAAGAAGACTAACCTATACCCTTCAAACTAGGTCAATGAGCCAAGAAGGACCTCCCTTGACCTCATGGAGCAGCAGGTTATGGATAGGTAGAGACGTGCCCCATACAACACCATGTATTCCTCAGATGACCTGAGGGGTCTGGCTAACAGGATTCATGTGCTGTCAGTTGTTGTAGGGATGTGCCTAACTGGCACAGTTTAGCTCACTGGGTGTAAATCACACTGAAGTCTTTGCCCATGAAAGCTTAAGCTCCAAAATATGTTAGTCTATAAGGTGTCATATGACTTCTTGTTGTTTTTGAAGATACAGACTAACATGGCTACCTCTCTGATACTGAAGTTGATGAGATTCACGGGCTGTCTCCCATGATGGAATTTGGCTCAGATGTAACATGTGACATGGACATTTATGCCCAGGGAGAAAATTAGGTTTACTAGATCCAAGGTTTGTGTGACTGGAGGCACTTTTCACATCTTACATTTTACATCTAAGTCACAGTCAGTCAAAATTCACAAATCTCAGGAGCAGTGATGCTTCTTTTTAAGTCACTCTACCATCTGATCTTTCCATTAAGCAAAACCATCCTGAAATTATATCAGACAGATACGCTGTCCTCCTCCAACTCTCTCCCTTTTGCTACAGTACTGGCCTCAGTCATCAAATTCCTTCGTCTCTGAGCTCTGCATCTAAAGGCAATTGTCAGAGGCTTAGTTTTTATTAATTGCAAATTATTGTAACTTGACATCATAAAATGTACCCATACTCAGAAATTCACAGCATCTTTTTTCAGCATTCAGGATTTTTTTTGCGAGAAACTTTAGCTCTTGCTGTTAAATCTTCCTTAAAAACACAGAGTTTACTTGCTATTATCCTAAACTAACAGCTTTAGAAGAAACCATGTTTTCATGTGTTAATTGCTCACTCATAAACTATTGCTTTTCTTCCTGTGAGGCTTCTTCTTCTGTTTTGTTTTTGGGAGGAAGCTTTGTTGATCTTTCAATTAACTCTTCCCAGGCTTGGCCAATTACTGTAAACTAGAAAATGGGGTTATGTTACTGCAACTTTTTAAGACAAATCTCCCTGAGAGACATATGTCTCCTTTGCTGTTAAACACTCAGAAAGCGTTAGACGATGCTAATAAAATAATCTGGTTCCTATGACCCATGAAAGTTCAAGTATTTTCCTGGGAGTTTTCTAAAAAAGCTGAGTGACGTAGATAGTTCTGCCAGCAGGTCATAGGAACTCTGCAAGGGAGTAAGTTTTGATTTTGGACAAGCAATCTTATCTGATCATTTATTTTTTTTTATAAATAGTATCAACAATGTTTCAGTACTGCACGCAGGGCCAGATTTAAAAAAAAAAGTCAGGAGGATGCATGACATTAGAGATCATTTCTGCTCCAGCTGGTCTGCTCACTGTACTGCTTTTTCAAAGAAAGGAACCATGATAAGTTACACAGACATGTAGGATAGTTGCAGAGGGGTAACTGTGTTAGTCTGCAGCTTCACAAAAAAAAACCAAAAAAACAGTACTGTAGCATCTTAATGACTAACACATTTATTTATTAGCAGTAGTGAGCTTTTCTACTCAAATCTGAAGAAGTGGGTCTTACCTGCAAAAGCTCATTGTGAGATATACAGGAGTTTAATACAAAATATCAAGGAATACAAATGCAGGTGTTAGACAATAAGCCATCAAAATCCAGACACCATTCCCTTTGTAATGCTATTAATGCTATTCTCCTGCTGACAGCAAGGACTCACTCATATACATAATGGTCACGTTTCCCTGCCTTAGCTGAAGACGTAATGGAGAGACTAGTGCAGCCGTAGAATATTAAACTCCAAACAAATAAAATACACTCTAGCTGTTCCATACCCCTAGTTAGGCACTGTTGTGATTAATGCAGTGGAGTGAATTTCAGGGATGTTGTCTCCCCCCGTTATCTACCTCTGACTTTATTATTAGTTCAGCAATAAGTTTTGTCCCAAGACAGAGTGAAGTGGAGGAAACTGGTAGATGACCTATGCTCCACTTGGAGCAACGGGGTTTAAGTCAAGTTATTATTATATTTTATTAATTACACAATGCCATAGTTGTGTATGATTAATTAAAGGTATGGTCCATGGTTCAAAGTATTTAACAGAGCGATCCAGTCCACAGGACAGTTTGGGGCAGCTGCCCCAGGCTGCACACTCTGGGGATGCCCTGCAGTGGCAGCCCCAACCGTCCTGAGGAGGGGACAGTCCCCATAGTGATGGGAACCCATGGGGGCCAGGGTGGTCTGGTGGATTACCTGGGTGAGAAGTGGTCTGGTGTGGGGTGGCATCAGGGGTCAGCAACCCACCTGACCCCCATTCACTGTGGTGAAGCGAGCCTGGGATGAGGAGTGGTGCATGCAGCAGCTTGCACTTCTCTGCTACTCTATCCCTGCTGGGTCATGCCGAATTACACAGCAGAGGGAAGCAGGGCACCCTGCTTCCCAGTGTCAGCCCACTCCCCTGAGTGATGCAGGGCCAAGGGAAGCGCAGTAGGCTGGTGAGGTCCATTTCCCGTCACTGTGGTGAAGAGGACCTCAGTAGGCTGGGAGATGGGTTGTGGGGCAAGGTAGGGTGGAGCAGGCTGTCAGGTTGCTCTAACTCTCATCACTGTGATTAGTGTGTGTGCGGGGGGGTGACCCTTGCTGCTGTCCTGCATTCCAGAATCTTCCCACTTGTGTAGCTTGGGGAGAGGAGTCTTCAAGGAAGAGGTGGAAGGTGGTGCAGTAGAGTCGGGAAAAGGTAGACGTGGAGCAGGGGCAGGGCTTGGAGGAAGGGGTGGAGTGGTGGTGGAGTGTGGACAGGGTCTGGTGGGTTTGCCCCAGGCCCTGCACCTCATTAGGAGCAGCCCTGTTATTTATGACCTAAGATATATATAGATATTACTGGTCTGATTCTCTGCTGACCTGCACTTTTATGTAGCCCTTTGTTGCTGAGTACAGCAAATGTGCAGTGGGTGTAAAATGCTACCAGATCAAAACATAAGGACCTATAAGCTGCGTCTACACGTGCACGCTACTTCGAAGTAGCGGCAGTAACTTCGAAATAGCGCCCGTCACGTCTACACGTGTTGGGCGCTATTTTGAAGTTGAAATCGACGTTAGGCGGCGAGACGTCGAAGTCGCTAACCCCATGAGGGGATGGGAATAGCGCCCTACTTCGACGTTCAACATCGAAGTAGGGACGTGTAGACGATCCGCGTCCCGCAACATCGAAATAGCGGGGTCCTCCATGGCGGCCATCAGCTGGGGGGTTGAGAGATACTCTCTCTCCAGCCCTTGCGGGGCTCTGTGGTCACCGTGGGCAGCAGCCCTTAGCCCAGGGCTTCTGGCTGCTCCTGCTGCAGCTGGGGGTCCGTGCTGCATATACAGGGTCTGCAACTAGTTGTTGGCTCTGTGTATCTTGCACTGTTTAATGAAAGTGTGTCTGGGAGGGGCCCTTTAAGGGAGCGACTTGCTGTTGAGTCCGCCCCGTGACCCTGTCTGCAGCTGTGCCTGGCTCCCTTATTTCGATGTGTGCTACTTTGGCGTGTAGACGTTCCCTCGCTGTGCCTATTTCGATGTTGGGCTGAGCAACGTCGAAGTTGAACATCGACGTTGCCGGCCCTGGAGGACGTGTAGACGTTATTCATCGAAATAGCCTATTTCGATGTCGCAACATCGAAATAAGCTATTTCGAAGTTGGGTGCACGTGTAGACGTAGCCATACAAATACATAGCAATGGGAAATTAAGCCCAACACTTCATATTCTGGGCATTCTGTGGTCTAAATGTGATGCCAGATGAAGTACAATGCACAGAGTGGAAAGTGAGCCTTTAAGGCTCCTGTTATCAAGTATTTTATTTACCCAACACAATATTATCCGAAGCGCTGACATTCAGTCACCTCCCTATTTTTTTGGCAGGTGACATAATAAGAGACTTTTAGTCCTTGATCCTGCCAACGCGTATTCATGTCCTTAGCTTTTAGCATATGAATGGCCTACGGAAGTCAAGATAAGCTCATGTATAAGTGTTGGTAGGAGCAGATCTTTACATTGCACAGTGACTTTTAATCAGAAAGACCTTAAAGTGCTTTACATTTTGTGAAACATTTTGGAATTTTTCAGCATGAAAGTCATTATATGATACAAGGTTGTCCTTAGTCTCTACCATAGTTATTCTGACTTTGCCTACACTTATATGACCTCAGGCTTTTTAATGGAAAGGAAACCACATATAGATAACTGATAAAGATATAAAAGAATTAAACACATGGAATTCATTTCATTACAGGGGACACAATTCTTGCAAACCAAGGCATAATTTTTTTTATGAATCAAGTCCAAAGATCTTAAGTAAAACCTAATTAATTTTATAAGTAATTTCAATGATACTTAACGGAACAAAACTCGTGTGAAATATTTAGGTAATGATCATCATTAAATAGAGGTCTGTTGAGTACAATTATGTACTCTGAGTGAGATCTTTTTATATGTGATTTGGGAGTTTATCCTACTTAAAACTGAAAATGTTGCTAAGAAGCAATATGTGATGCATTTTGTTACCATTTGTAGCCTATTGGCCTTTATAGCCATAAGCCTCAGGTTCAAAGTAGTATTTTTAGAGCTGGGCATGAAATGGCTTTCCTGACCCATGAAAATTCTCAAGATTTAAAAAAAAATCTTGTCCCAAATTGAAACAAAGAGTATCTTGAGCTTTCTTGAATGAAAATTCAATTTTTTTCAGATCATATCAATCAGAACATTGTACTTAGATTTAGAATTATTATTTAATTTTTAAAAAGATGAATTAATGTAAGTTTCAAAACAAAAAGTCATTTTGACCTAAAATGCAGACCTTTTCGGACAATTTTGAAAGTTAAAAAAAGGTCAAGGGGAAATTCCCTGACCTTGTCTCAGAAGAAGTTTTGATTTCACTGAAACAATATTTTGTGATAAAAATAAGAAAAATAAAAACATTCCCCACCAGCTCTGGGTTTTTGGGCAGATCACCTGGAAGATGAGGAGCAATTCACCTACTTGGGGAGTATTATGGACAGAGACGGAGAAACAGATAAGGATATCAATGCCAGGATATGGACAGAAACAGCTGCATTCAAGACGCTTCATCCCATATGGAGCTCACAAATAATATCCGTGAAGATGAAACGGTGGATCTTCAACACAAATGTGAAGAGTGTACTTTTTTATGGAAGTGAGATCTGGTCTACTAAAGATTCCTCAAATCACAAGCATCAGACATTCAAAGACAGATGCCTGAGGTACATCCTTCACATCAAATGGCAAGACTCTGTCACAAATGAAGAGCTTTGGAATAGAGCAGGACAAGAACCACTTGAGTTCAAATCAAGAGAAGCAAGTGGGGATGGCTAGGCCACACTCTCAGAAAACCATCATCCAGCACAGTCTGTCAAGTTCTCAGATGGAACCCACAAGGAAAACACAAAAGAGGAAGACCTTGTACAATGTGGAGAAGATCCACTCAGACTGAAGGACAAGAACTGGGGTACTGTTGGAATCGCACAAAAGTTTTGTCCCAAGACAGTGTGAAGTGGAGGAGACTTGTAGATAATCTATGCTCCATTTGGAGTACAAGGGTTTATGTAAAGTCAAGTCTGGGTTTTTTGTCATTGATATAAATAGGAGCAGAATGAGGCCTTACATAATGAGGCTTTTTCTTTATTTCCCTGTGCTTTTCTCCCTCCTCTTCTGAAGCTATGTCTACACTAGTCTGGAAGATCAGCCCACTGGGGTGTGGGGGCAAATGAAATTGACCTCTCAAAAGTCACAGTCAACCCCCGTACTCCTCATGAGAAACTCTTCCGTCAGGTTTGCTCATTATGGACAGTCAGGTAAGCTGAGTGCAGAAAGGTTGATTCTAGCTATGCAATTGCCTTAACTAGAAATATGTATCTGTGGTTGACTTATTTTTCATAATGTAGACATAACCTAAATCACAAGCTTTATTTTTCTTAAAAAAGACTTTAAAATGCAACTGGCTGGAATGGGGTATTCTCTGGCTAGTTAGTTTTTTTCTACATGACTTCACAGACTGATGACAGGGTGTAATTTGTGGAGTGCAACAGCTTTTCGCACTCCAACTCCTCCATGTAGACTGTGCATGGTGCTGTACACGGTCCTTAGTTCACATCAATGTAGCCCTGTTTGATACAGAACTTTATCATTGCATGTAAGCAGGGGCTCCACAGTGGAGTTAGAGAGCAACATGTTGGTGCATGGTGCAACTCATATTGCATAGCAAGGGCTGTCCTGAAGATTCGTGAGGCCCTACCCTTTTTACTCTGGCTTTTATTGGTGTTTGAGTTTGTGTGCTTGCTTCTTTCTTGAGATGTTTTAGTTGCTTTTATGCCCTTTTGGAGTTTTGCATTTTCAAATCTTTTTATATATGTTTATATTTTTTTAAAAAAATAGAGAGGTGGGGTAAAAATATTTTAAATAAATGAATAAAATAAAAACCCAGCACTATTAAACTGGTGCCCCTATGCCTGACGGCCGCCTCGTGGGATCCCAGTGTTGGGAAGGGTTGATTTTTTTAGAGATTGGATTTTATAATCTTCAGCAACACCTTCATGAAATATTTTTGAAATAAATTTTAAACTAAGGTCCTGTAGAACTAACACACCTCATTCAGAAATGGACTGTATGTATCTGGGGTTGGCAAATACCTGTTAAATGACTTCGTTACCACTTGAAAGGCTCTTTCATAGCTTCAGTGTCTCCAAATAGTTCTGGCAGGAGCTGTTCACTTTTCAGTTAACTAGATCCTCTCCAGAAGGTGCAGACCCACAGAACAGGGACAGAAAGAGGTGGATGGGTGGCCATTAAGACCCAGTGGTGCCCCAAATATTCAGGTGTCCTATGCAGATACATATGCCGCATATGGGTAAGAACAGGCCTGCCCATAGCCTGAACTGCAGGCATTGTGTACAGAAACCCTTCATTAACTCTATGAAGCACCAAGAGCGAAGCAGCACAGTGCATGCAAACAGTACTCAAAATGTCTGAGTGAAGTCAATGAGGCTGACTTACATGGGCATTTACGTTCAACCACTGGCTGGTTGAGTTACAGACAGGAGATATGGAAATCTTCCAATTCTTAACCTGTTTTTCCATAGAAATTCAGAAAAAAAAATCAGCTATCTAAATACAGTCGCTATCTGCATATTTAAATAAATGTAAAGTTCAGCCCCTCCACTATGAATCTCAAATTTTGCATTGTCCACATTTGTGCTTTTTGGCAGAATTAGAAAAAAGCAAAACATCAAAGCAAAATCAAGCTGATTCCAATACTGGTAAACAGAGAAGGAATCATCTAGTTCAGTAGGAACTTTTTATCCCATTTTCTTCAAATGTGAGGGAAGATGCACACTAATATTAAGATATTTTGCTTGCTTTGAAAATTATACAGAAGGCGACAGTTTCTCATGCATCATTTATAAATATTTGAATTTCATGATTGTTTCTACACACATCTGGGACAGACAGATCCTGCTGGAATCACTGGTGTAGTGAAGGCTTTTACTGCTGGAATCTCATTTCCAATATGTAGAGGCAAATTCATGTTTTTGGTCACACCTCAAGTTCGCATGTTAAATCTGTCACATTAGAATAACCTTTTTATTTGCTCCTCAAAGAGTAAGTGCAGCTGATGGCACACTAGTTGCTGTCTCAGAGCTGTAGCACTGTGTTCAAACTAATATGTCTACCCAGAGCTCATTAAATCAGCACTTACATGCATTTTCTACAAAGGTAAGAGGTTCAGGATGAGTACTGGGGTGGCTGATCTCCCCTTATGCATAGATTATCTTTTGACACTGCTTTAGGCATTGCATGAGTGAACTCATTCCTGACATACTGCACTTCCTCTCTCTTATTAAACTGTCACAGCACTTCTAAGAACCAGGTAATCCACTGCTGAGAATTAAGAAATTTAGAAGACCATGTAGAATCTCTCATAATAGCAACTTTTAAATGTTCATCTTCTACTCGGCTACACCTTACAATTCTTTATATAAATTACTGTATTCAGCCTTAGACAACTATTTTGCCCCACCTCATGTTTAAGTTGCCTCCTTCAGTACAGTGTATAGTACTTATGCATTTAACCAGTCTCTATTGTATTTAACTATCCAAGCCTAATGAAGACTTTAGATATTACTGTTTAAGAGACTGTGGCATCAGGGTATTCTGGATGAATGTGGGGAGGCTACATTGTCATAGAATCCAGCAATTCTTTTTAATGCAGCCATAGCCATGATTTAAAGTACAAGGTCTCTAACAATAGCTACAGGCATCTTCCACCCCAATTCCAGGTTTACTTTCCATCTCTTTTCTAGACCCCACTCTCAGATTACATCTGCTGCAGCTAAACGTAAACATGACCCTATACTGGAAACCTACTGACTGCTATTTGATGAAATAACTCTTCTTCTTTTCATGAGCTAGTATATTTATGCCAGCCCCTGTAATTTCCCCTTTGTGCATCTGAAGAAGTGGGCTTCTGACCATGAAAATTTATGCCTGAATAAACCTTGTTAGTCTTTAAGGTGGGCCAGGACTCCTCACTGTTTTTGAAGATGCAGACTAACATGAATACGCCTCTATGTTTTATAGATTTGGGCTCAGCTCTTCAAAAGCATTTAAGAGCTACTCAGTGACAGGTGCCTGAATACCTCTGAAGAGCATGAATTTTGGGTCTAATCTTGAAGAGATAGATTATGTTTATCTTTCCTTGATCTATAGCTTGATCTTCTTCCACTAGGGTCAACAGCAGAATACCTGTTGACTTCAGTAGTGCTAGATGGCAGCTAAGCAGAGAGGGTACTTACCTTATTGCTCTGAACAATGCACCAAAGCATAAAGAGGAAGCTGTTATCAGCCAATCTTTTGCTTTGAATGGATTGTGAAAATCTAATTCTGTCAGTCTGACTGCTTTTTACCTCACCCAACAACTAACTGAAGACAAAGGCAGGATCAGCCCTGCTTCAGGGTTGTTCAGAGTTCATTTCTGGGTCACGTGGCTCACAAAATGAGCTCAGTCCCACTCATTCTGGGCGAGGTCGATGTGCAGTTCCATTGAAGTCATTGTGTCTAGGTGGTTTCTCAACTCAGAGGCTGACTAAAATTGAAGTGTTGCAGGAGCAAGTTTTACTAGAGCGAACACATACCATGTTAGGTGCTATGATCTTCTTGAGGGTGACTGACTTCCCTTCACTTGTCAAATCATTATCCCAGCCCTGCCCTGACTGACAAAATAATGGTTTTAGTCATTAGGTGAGCCAGCATTATAACCAGCAGCTTGGACTGGCTGCTTGCTGAGGGACGGGGGACCGGGGAGAGTCTAGGAAAGTTTATTCATGTTTTTTACAAAGTGCCCTCACTCTCCCTCTGAATATCTGGCTTCACAGGTGAATAATTATGAGGCTGGTATCTTGGCTTGCCACACACTCAGGCTGTGCAGGGAATGTCAGGACATAGACACTGATGTTTAGTGGAAAGCTGTGAAAACAAACCTTCCCAGATTAGCTGGGCTGCTGACCAGGTTATTGAGTGCTAACCACTGTTTGCCCTTACATTTCAACCAAACAGTTCCACTTTTCCATTCTTTTATTTGTACACGCACTTATCAATGAGAACAGTTTGCAGGGGAGCATTTTATTAAATAGGATGATTCATGTAAGGAATGTTTCTTAGCCTGTGGAATGCCAGTCTATTCCCTTTCCTTTAATTAAGAAAGCAAATGACACACAAGACAAATATCAAAGTGTTAGTAATCTAAAATTACTTTGATTATATGAAATAGAAATTAAAGAGAGTTCTAGAACTACAGCAGCCTGGTTCTTCCGCTCTTACTGTACCTTGGATTTCGTGGGACTGCTCATGAAATAAGGTACTAATTATTGTAAGAGCTGGAGAATAAGGCCCATAACAGGGTTTAAAAAGGTAGAGTAAGTATTTCAAAGCTACAATTCCTCTCCCCCCACAACCCCCTCCCGAAATATTTAAAGTGAATCTTCATCCTGCTTTGTCAGTGTTTTTTCTAGATGTACTTAGGCTGAGAGGTAACAGGGATGAATGAAGTAGATTTGGTTTTTGGGGGAGGTAAAGTCAGAGGGAACTAAGGAGAAATTGTTACCCAACTTTTATCCATGGCACCAGGGATCATGTTACCTTTAGAAGAAACACCAAATTACATGCTCCAAAAATCACTTTCATATTTTCTTGGACATTTTAGAGCTACAGTGTTTTCCAAGGGGTTGTCATTTGCTTCTAAGTGCAGGGACTTAGCATCAACTTTTTATTTCATACAGCAGAAAATGCTTAGCTTGCCCTTGCTTTGTTGTGTGTGAGCAGAACCTGTCAAGTGACTAATGCTCCTAGAATCATACAGAGGTATTTATTTTATTCTTGTTGCTTTAAGTCTTATACTGTATTTTTTCTGGGGTGTGCATTGGATTATAGAAAGGCAATATTTGTTCAGAATTACCTGTGAAAAAGTGGCCTGCTCATATCATTGTTTGCTTGGTCATATATGCTGTGTCTACACGTGCCCCAAACTTCGAAATGGCCATGCAAATGGCCATTTCGAAGTTTACTAATGAAGAGCTGAAATGCATATTCAGCGCTTCATTAGCATGCGGGCGGCAGCAGCGCTTCGAAATTGACGTGCCTTGCCGCCGCGCGGCACGTCCAGACGGGGCTCCTTTTCGAAAGGAAGCCACCTACTTCGAAGTCCCCTTATTCCCATGGGGACTTCGAAATAGGCGGGGCCCTTTCGAAAAGGAGCCCCATCTGGACGCGATGCGCGGCTGCAAGGCGCGTCATTTTCGAAGCGCTGCTGCCGCCCGCATGCTAATGAAGCGCTGAATATGCATTTCAGCGCTTCATTAGTAAACTTTGAAATGGCCATTTGCATGGCCATTTCGAAGTTTGGGGCACGTGTAGACGTAGCCATAGTCCCCACAGGAATGGGATTTGTGATGAACACCACACTTTACAAAGATACCATTTCTAGAAAACCTGACCCAAGATTAATTATTTGCATCTCATCCAAATGATTGAGTTTAAGCTCACTCAAAGGAGAAGGAAGTAAAGTCCTCTCAAAATAAATTTGTCAAACTCTACACAAGATGGTAGATTTGTCTCTGTACAGAAAAAAAAAATCCAAACACCACAGATATCTAAAAGGTCCTCCTGAGATGTGCATTACCACGAGGAGATCATATTTAATCTTTTCCCCTCTTTGCAGCATTAACTTTAATCTCTTGAACAGAATATGCAAACAGGAAAGAGAGATTACTGCAGGG
The DNA here is from genome assembly GCF_033958435.1 of Carettochelys insculpta. Classification (NCBI taxonomy): domain Eukaryota; kingdom Metazoa; phylum Chordata; order Testudines; family Carettochelyidae; genus Carettochelys; species Carettochelys insculpta. The sequence continues at coordinate 114,100,197 of NC_134137.1, read as the reverse complement.
AGAAAGGAGTTAAAGAAAAGTCTTGAAATCCAGCATAAGGCTCAATGTCCGGATGTATGAAAAAGCTCAAGATGTTCTTTTTTATTGATGCCCCAGTTTATATATAATTTTTAAATAAAATATTGAATAAAAGCCTCCTATTGATGCATAGACTTCCATTTTAAAACTGGAACTTTTAACAGCACAGCCGACAGGAAGCACAGTCTCAGCTCAAAACAAGCACTGAGAAAATCTGTTCGTTGAGCTTAACATCACATTGCTTCAGACTACTGCTCCTGGTTATGGCAGGAACTGGACTTGCTTTGGACGTGAATCTTCTTTCCAGATTTAGAACTGTCTCAAAGATGGACTTCAAGCTGTGCCCACTATGCAGGGGAAGAGACGCTGTAAAGAGGTTCTCCCTTCCTGTTTTGCCCAAAATCAGGCACAATTACAACTGGCACAGAGGGAAGTCTGTAAACTTGTACCATTTGGTTAAACTTTGAATGTGGTTGAAGAGTTTCTTCTTTTGTTTTAACTTAAGCCGGTGTCTAAAATTGAAATAAGTCTGGTAGACGCTGAAATGGGGATCCCCAACCCTTTTGCACCTTTTTAACAACATTAACTTAAAATCACTGACAAGGTAAACTGGTGTCATTGGGCAAGTAGACAAGGCATGAGATGCAAGAACCTAGGCTCTGCCAAGACGCTAAACTATGCCCTGTTCTGTTCTAAATGGCTTATGGTTCCAAAGCAGGAATATATTGTTGAGAGCCCCAGGCATTTTTCTCAGGGGGCTCCTATAGGGGCAGTACACACCCAGATGATCCCAAACTGCAGGCTGTGCCTTAAAGACACAGTACAGCCATGCTTTCAAATTGTAAACTTGCTGTAATTAGATAAAAGTCCAAATCTTAACTTGCCTTGAGGGTAAGCATGACGCATTCCAAAGTGATTCTTTGGCTGCAGAATTAAAAATTTACTTTACTAGAGTGTGTTAAACAATGAATACTTTACTCTAGCGCCTCTGGGGACTTTACATGAACTGCAGATATAACCACTCCATTTCAGCCTAAGGTAGCTATATGTTAGATTGCTTGCACCTTGATTCTCGGGCACAAATTGGCTGCCCACTGAAGCAATGGCTTTACCAGGTACTGCTTAGGGTTCTGTCTGGAACTGGGTGACATTTCTTGGCCCAAACCTTTTTTAGTGATAAAGGCAGATTCAGCAATATCAAAACATTTTGCAGATGTGTGATTTTTGCTGAATAGCTCATTTTGGAAAGAAAACTGAAAATCCAGAAATGTTTTGTTTTGACATTTTTGAAATAAAACATATTTTTGTTCAAAATTCTCTAATTTCATTACAAAAATCAAAATTATTTGTAAAGGGTCATAAGTGAAACTGAACATTTAGATTTTGTCAAAACAAATAATTTTGTTGGAATAAAACATTTTAAACTTTTCAAACTTTTCACTTCATTGACAATTTTTGAAATTTTGCTGGTCTGACCTGACTCAAAAAGACTCCTAGAAAACATTTTGAAATTGCCAATGATCTGAAAAATACATTATTCACCTATCTCTAGTGCTGAAGGTTTGACCACCAATGAACGATGCATGCTCTGCTCACAAAGAAGGAAAGGGAGGGTCATGTTGGGGGTGAAGTCAGAGCTTAAATTTTCAGAGTATTTCCTGGAGCTCCCCATCTGCCCACACACGCTACAAAACTCCAAAGCCCAGCAGGGGAGAGAGAACTGTGGATTCCAACTTTAGACTTTGAACTAGTTGGGGGGTTTCTACCCTGTAGAAGGGTGGTGGGCGTGGGTGGTTAGTAAACCCCAGCTAGGAAAGGCAAGTCTCCAGCCCTGCCTCTTCTGCCTGAGTCCACACTCCTTCTACAACCCTCCCCACGTTGTATCCAAGCCAACATTTCATTGCCACAGCCAGCCCTCGGAACAGGCCAATACCCCCAGCCCCAGAGTGCCCTTGGGCCCCTCAGCCTCTCCCCTCCCAGGTGGCAGCACAGCCCCAGCCTTCCTGGTCCTGGAACCCCATCCCAGGGACAAGAGCAGCTTGTCACATGTAGGTAAGAGGGGGCCAGCACAGAGGATGTGGGGGGAGATGGGGCTGGGCATGCCTGTCTTTTTTCTGAAGATGATGCCTCCCCTTGCTTTCATTATCACCACCTGGGGTGGTGGGGCTAGGGGTTTCTGTCCTCTGGGGCAGCAGGGTTCCAGGCTTCACCTGCAAGCAGCACAGGGAGCTCAGGGTTTTAGCAACACAGAGTGAGAAGGATGCCAGAGCTTGGGGCTTTAGCTCCCAGGGGGGTGGGGTGGGGGTTACTGGAGCTCAAGATGTTAGCCCTGCAGCGGGTGCCAGAATCTCAAGGGTCTGAAATAATTTCGTTTAACTCCACTCTGGACATGTTCAGCTGACTTTAAGCAACAGAAGAAGTCATCTCAGGGCTCCAGTGGAGCAGTCTTAGAGGAGCAGTGCTCACTTCCAGGAAAACGTGTGAAAGGAATTTCCCTTTCCCTCCTCCCCATTCCTACCTTCAAAATGTCCTGGGGGTCTAAACCAAAATTATACCAAAGTGCATTTAGTATGGCAGTAAGCAAAATTATGTTTCTCAGAAGCAGAACCATGTCTGCAGAGGAAGAAGATTTTTTTTTTGGCCAAGCAAGGTGGCTAGAGGCATTATGGCTGGGTAAAGCAGATCTTCACAGCGCCTCCTCTGGTTTGCATCAAACACTGCTAAAAATTCTCTTCTGCCCAGAAGAGCAGTCATTAAACACTGTTAGAGAGAGTGACTCAGATTTGGTGGTTTGGGTGTGTGTATGTAAATCAAGCTCAAAACAGAAGAACAAGCTTCCACCTTAACAAAAGGGAGTTTGCTATCGGGCCATAATGGAGTAGTTTTGGAATGTAATCTCACAAAGACTTGTACTCTGATACAAAGTTTATTTAGAATTATGATTATATTGTAGTGTACTTCACAAAGACATAGCTGTGAACATTTCAGAATGCAGTCATCAAGCAACCTGTTATGTTTGCCAAGAAAAATAGGCAATTATGAATATTATGTCCAACTATGCATCATATGTGCTCCAATCAAAACCTTTTAAATGCAGTCAAGCATTGCTTTCACACATAAAACCCTAACCTATGCTTGATTGCTACTCAGCATACCAGGTATGTAGCCTAGGATGCTGGCCAATAACAATATTCCATTGTCTAAGAATTTTAATCCATGCACCCATACTTATAAGTGCCACAATTTTCATTGAAAAAGATTGCAATTAACAAAACACTTGCTGCTTGCGTGAGTCTGCTGAGATCCAGAAAAGCCTTTTGAAATGAAAAACAAACAAACCTACATTAAAAGGGTTACTGTTAAAAGTTGTAGGTCCAAAGCTGGGCTTACAATAGAGTACTTTAAAATTATTGTGTGGGAAATGTTATTTGGATTCTATGTGTCTAGATTTAAACAAATTGCTTCATCACAAATACATTTATAAAAATATACAGCCATCTTTGTGGGTTCACAAGAACCTAGCGTCATATTCCTGATGCTAGCTCTGTAGTGGTGCTGTGTTAACTTTCTAGCAAACACTCATATCCTTTTTCTAGTTTGGACATGTTCTAAAACTGTCCCACTTTTGCTCACAATTGAGATGCATCAGTGTCAGTACACTGAAAGTCCCAATGTAGAAGTGCTGCTGGTATTTTTTACACCACGTTGATTAGAATTGCTCACAGCACAGCTGTACGATGTGGCGTTTATAACATTTGTGGCCCATCTGCACTAGGACTCAGCGTTGCAATGGTGGGGGTAGAACTGAAGCAAAGTTAGCAATAGTAGGATTATTTTTAGAAATAAGGCCATGCTCTCAGATTAACAATCAATGCTGCTATTTCTTGTTGCTATAGTGTGCTATTTCTTGTTGCTATAGTGTATTGTTCAAGAATGTATCCACAAAATTAGTCTTCTAGCAGTATGCAATTCAAGAGGCATATTCACCAATATTGGCCTTCCAAATTAAAACAAAAAAAAAAAAAAAAAAAAAAGCTTGGTTTATTACATGCACAACATGATTAGAAATTTATGTCCCAGATATTTTGATATCTGTATTTTCAGTAAATGGAATATAAAAGAAAAATCCTTCCCTGAGATATAGGAAACAAGAGGAGGAGAACAACAAGAGTCCTGTGGCACCTTGTAGACTAACAGATATTTTGAAGCTTAAGCTTTCATGGGCAGAGACCCACTTCATCAGATGAATGAGATGGGGGGCGGGGTTCAGATGGGTATTTAAAGAGTGGGGTCTCAGGTAAAAGGGAAGGCCAAAGCTGACAAGGTCTAGTCAGTCAGGGTGGAAATGGCCCATTATCAACAGTATGTGTCAAAAGAGGAAAAAAAAAGTCAGGTCAGACCGGGGGGATGAGGCCCATTGTCAGAATCTAATGTGGAGATGTTAATAGCCAGGGCAGAGAAGCTGCTTTTGTAAGGGGCCAGACACTCCCAGTCTCTGTTTAATCTTTGGTTGATGGAGTCAAATTTGCAAATAAATTGGAGCTCAGAGATTTCTCTCTCCATTTGATTTTTGAAATTTCTTTAAGACTACTACTTTTAAATCTATTACTGCATGTCCAGGGAGATTGAAGTGCTCTCCCACAGGTTTTTGTAAATTACCATTCCTGATGTCTGATTTCTGTATTTTTATTTTTTTATGTAGAGAGTGTCCAGTATGGCCTATGCAAATTGCAGTGGGGCATTGCTGGCACATGATGGCATATATTATATTAGTAGATGTGGAGGTAAAGGAGCCCCTGATGGTATGGTTTATGTTAAGTCCTGTGATGATATCGCTGGTGTAGATATGTGAGCAGAGTTGGCAGCGAGGTTTGTTGCAGGGATTGGTTCCAGGTTTAGAGTTCCTGTGTTGTGATCTATAGCAGCTGGTGAGGATGTGTTTCAGGTGGGCAGGCTGTCTGTAGGCGAGGACAGTCCTGCCTCCCAAGGTCTGTGAGAGTGAAGGATCATTGTCCAGGAAGGGTTGCAGATCACTGATGATGTGCTGGAGAGGCCTTAGGTGGGGGTTATATGTGATGACCAGTGGTGTTCTTGTTTTCCTTGTAAGGCTTTTCTTGTAGCAGGTGGCTTCTGGGTATCCATCTGACTCTGTCAGTCTGTCCTTACTGTAGGTGTTTGTCTCTGTCTGATGGATCAGAGCAATAGGGTTGTACCTTAGTGCCTGGCTGTAAACAATGGATCGTGTAGTGTGCCCTGGATGGAAGCTGGAGGCGTGTAGATAAGCATAGCGGTCTGTGGGTTTTCCGTACAGGGTGGTATTTATGTGACCGTTGCTTATCTGCACAGTTGTGTCCAGGAAGTGGTCCAGGCTAAGGTTGATGGTGGGGTGGAAACTGTTGAAATCATGGTGGAACTCTTCAAGAACCTCCTTCCCATGGGTCCAGATGATGAAGATGTCATCAATGTCGTGCAGGTGGAAGAGGGGCGCTAGGGGACGAGAACTGAGGAAGCGTTGTTCCAGGTCAGCCATAAAAATGTTGGCATACTGTGGGGCTATGTGGGTGCCCATAGCAGTGCCACTGATGAGAAGGTATAAATTTTCCTCATATCTGAAATAGTTGTGGGCAAGGACAAAGTCACAAAGCTCCACCACCATTTGTGCCTCGGTCTCATCAGGGATAATATTCCTAACAGCTTGGAGTCCATCTTCATGTGGGACATTGGTGTAAAGGGCCTCTACATCCATGGTGGCCAGGATGGTGTTTTCAGGAACGTCACCAATGGATTGTAGTTTCCTGAGGAAGTTGGTGGTACTTGAAGAAAGCTGGGGGTGCTGGTAGCATAGGGTCTAGGTAGACAGTCCACATATGCAGACAATCCTGTGGTGAGAGTGCCAATGCCTGAGATGATGGGTCATCTGGATTCCCAGGTTTATGGAACTTGGGTATCACTTAGAGTAAACTTGGTTTTGGTTCTAGGGGTGTTTCTGTGTAGATTTGTTCCTTTTTTTTTTAGGGAGGGTCTTGAGCAGATGCTGAAGTTTCATTGTGTATTCCTCAGTGGAATCTGGGGACAGAGGCTTGTAGAATGATGTATGGGACAGTTGCCTGGCAGCCTCCTTTTGGTAGTCTGTCCTATTCATGGTGACAACAGCACCTCCTTTGTTGGACTCTTGGATGACAATGTCAGAATTGTTTCTGAGGCTGTTGAAGGCATTGTGTTATGCACGGCTGAGGTTATGGGGTAAGCGTTGCTCCTTTTCCACAATTTCTGCCTGTGCATGCTGGCGGAAGCATTCTATGTATAGATCCAGTTTGTCATTTTGACTATCGGGGGAGTCCATGAAGAATTATTTTTCTTGTACCGTAGGTGGGAAGGTACCTGTGGGTCAGTGTGCTGTTCCGTGTCACGTTGGAAGTATTCCTTTAGTTGGAGACAGTGAAAGTAGGCTTCCAGATCACCACAGAACTGTAGCAAGTTTGTGAGCGGGGTGGGGCAGAAAGAGAGTCCCCAAGAAAGGGCAGATTCTTCTGCTGGGCTGAGTGTGTAGTTGGATAGATTGACAATATTGCTGGATGCTGAGAAGGCCGAGTAGATCACAATGGCTCAGGACTGAATGGTATGTGGTGTGGTGTACCTCAATACTACATCAAAAAGCAGAGGTGCTATGGGGTCACTAGTCCGGCTGGTTGGCTTGTACTGAGCATGTGCACACAGACTGAACATGCTCAGTAACTTTGTTGAAGCTGGCTGCCTTCACTCTGCTCTGCCCACACTAGTGCTGTAGTACATGCTGTCTAGCAGCCATGCAGGGAATAGAAACCCACCATTGTGAACCCTGTCTCTCTTTCATGAACTCTCAAAGATTATAAAACCATGCCCTTCTGGAGTGCAGGTGTAGAGTGTGTTAGCCTGATGCCTTTTTAACACTAAAAGCTGAATCCTGTAAAGTGCTAAATATTCTGTCTCTGATTCTGCAAAATACTTATGCATGTGCTAATTAAATGTAAGCAAATGAGTTTTGCTGCTGCCTTCAACCAGCACATTCTCATGGTTAAAGTTAAGTGTATACTTAAGTGCTTTACAAAATTGGAGCCAGAATACTTAACACCTCACAGGATTAAGCCGTAGGAGAGTATCTTCCCTGCATATTTACCCACCACCTTAATCTATCTTGAATCTACTGCTAGAAAATATTCTCAATGCTGAATAGGATTCTTCTCAACATTTTTTTTAAAACAGCAGCACATATGTGTCAAAATTAGAGCTGTGTGACATTTTTTGTCAAATTTCTTATTCAAAGAAAACACAGCTTTATTTGATCCAAAACAAATGCTTTATTCTTTTCAATTTGCTTCAGATTTCAAAATTTTTGGATTACATGTCTTCTGCATCAATTTTTGGCAATTTTTTTTTAAAATGTCAATGAACCAAAAATGAATTATCTTTTCAGCTATAGTCAAGTTACTCTTTCCTGCATTCAATATTATTACCAGACATGTCTGGCTGAATATATAGATATACACATATTTTTATTTTATTTTATTAATTTTTTTTTATACAAAGCCCACTGTTTGACTGAAAAACAACATATTGTCTCTTGTGGTTGTGGGGGACTAGATCTGCAGGCTTCCTGCTGGAGGCCTTGTGATACTGCCCCGGAAAAGAGTGGAGGAGAAATCCCCCAGAAAGCCTAGAGTGGCTGCAGAGGAGAAGTTAATCAGATGGGTTGTTGGAATGACCACTCAGGGACCAGAATGGCCACATAAAAGGAAGCAGTAGCAGTAGAATGGTCAGTTGTTGTCTGGAGTTTGAAGAGGGAGAACTGGATAGGTCAATGAAAACACTAAGCCCAGGGGACTGAGCCCAGAACCTGGTCAGGCCAGGTGAGGGTACCATGATGGGCTCTGATGTTCTGGCTGAAGTCTGAGCAAAGGGAGGTCTGCTGAAAGAAAACCAACTGAAATGTGTGCCCCGTTGGATGGCTAAAAAAGATAGCGCCTCTGGCAGGACACCTGGGAGCTGTGGCCTCCATACCAGGGCTGTGAGTAAGAACTAGAGATTAAATACCTTGTAAGGAGAGACAGCATGCGCTAAAGACATGTGCAAAGAAATATCAGCTGTGGTGGGGGTAGGGGGGTGTACTCATGAGATGCAATTGCCACCCCGCTGTAAGAACTGAAAGAAAAGCAGCCTCACACTTGACTGGAAAGGTGGACCGTACAAGAAGTTGGCACTACCCCCATTCAAAATTAAGTAAATGCAGGTTTGTATTGGCCACTCAGGTGGCATTCAGGAGGAAGGTGCCAGCCTTGTTACAATCCTCCTGCGTGAATAATGTGGTGGTGGGTCTGGCATAGGAGAGAAGGCCTTAAAAGCTACAGAGTGACCAAGGGGAGCAAGCAAACTAGGGACTGCAAATAGGGGAGTTTGTAACAGGGAATCATAATGTAATCTCTGTGGATAGGAAGGGCCACATCATTAGTGCCAGCCCTGTATCTATACTCAGGTAAAGATCCCAAGCATAAATGCCTCTACCCAGATCTGGATGGATTTGCAGAGACTGTGGATTGCACTTCCCACTCTCAGAAAGCCAGGCTGTGGGAAACCATCTCCTCTGAAAGGTGCCTACTGGTGGAATTTTTCAGGAAGCAAACGAGAGAGCTACACGAGGAAGTGGCCAGGCTGATGATCCTCTTTGCCCGTGAGTGATTAATTGAGTAATCAGGTGGATATTTCTAAAGCTGAGGAAGCTGTCCAGCTAAAGAGGATTGTGATCATGTCTCTGTGGGAGGAGGAGATGGCTCTGTCACATGGAGAGCACTGTTTGAAGTTTACTTCTGGCAGCAGGCATTGCTCCATCCCTACTTCCAGCCTACAAACCCTAGTGCTGAAGAAACATTATACCCTGGCAAAGAACAATGAGTAATCACCCATGAAGAGAGAGGAGAAGAAGCTTCCTTCCAAGCCAAGGAAGGGAGAGTCACAGCCACCACTACCAGGAGGACACACAGGTTAGTGGTGGTTGGTGACTCTTTTCTGAGGGGAATGGAGGCACCTGTCTGCTGCTTAGACATGACATCCCAGGAGGTATGCTGTCTGTCAGGGACCCATACCAGAGACTTACAGAGGGATTGTTGAGGATCATCGAGCCCTCTGCCTTCTGTCCCATGTAGGCACTAGTGATGCTGTGGGGGATGGCCCTGAGCACATCAGAAATGAGTAGAGGGATCTATGAGTAACCATGGGCCACTTGTGGGGGTTCTCTTCAATTCTACTGGTCAAGGGTAGGAACTCAGGCAGAGACAGATGCATCCAGGATGGGAATGGCTGGCTGTGAGGATCCTTTTCTCAGAGGGCATTGGGTTTCTCTTCCAGATGATGCTGTTCCAGAAAGATGGATTGCTGAGCAGAGATAGGTTCACCTATCAAGGAAAAAGAAAATGATATGGATATGGATTGGCTAACCTGGTGAGAAAGGCTTTATATTAGGTTTGATGGAGACTGGTGAAGAAAAGCCCACAGTATAGATGGCGACCTGGAGGAAGAATCAGGTTCTGGGAAGAGTCATGGGCAATTACAGCAAGGATAAGAGAGACACAAGAGTGAACATGGTGGGGGTGGGAAATCAAGTCAGTAGTTTAGATGTCTGTGTGATAATGTGAAAACTATGAGGAATAAGCTCAAAGAACTTGAAATTTTAATTGATAAATGCAACTATGACATAATTGTTATCAGAGAGACTTGGTGGGAGAATACGTATCTCTAGAGCTACTTCTACACTGGGACGCTACATCGAAATAGCTTATTTCGATGTAGCAAAATCGAAATAAGCTATTTTGATGAATAGTGTCTACACATCCTCCAGGGCTGGTGTCGTCAACGTTCAACGTTGACATTGGGCAGCACTACATCGAAGTAGGTGCTGCAGGGGAGCGTCTACACACCAAAGCAGCCCAAATCGAAATAAGGGTGCCAGGAACAGCTGCAGACAGGGTCACAGTGCAGACTAGCACTTCCGGGGCAACAGCTAGCCGCTCCCTTAAAGGGCCCCTCCCAGACACGCTCAGCCTGCACAGCACACGGTCTGCAGAGCCACAAGCCCGCACGCCCCGTGTAAGCAGCATGGACCCCCAGCAGCAGCAGCAGCAGTAGCAGCAGCAGCCAGAGGCCCCTACACCCGCCCCTGCAGGACCAGTGGCTGCCCTGCTCAGTGCTATGCAGGAGGCAGCTGACCATCTTTTATTTGTGGAAGAGGAGCTGCCCCCAGGGGATGAGGAAGCAGCCCCAGACCTTGCTGCCCTCCCAGCCACCCCCCCTGCTGCACACGCCGCCGGCTGTGGAGATACCCCACGAGCACGGACTGGTGGGAGTGGCTGATGCTCGGCGAGTGGGACAACGACTGCTGGCTCCGGAACTTCTGGATGAGCCGACAGACATTCCTGGAGCTCTGCCAGTGGCTCACCCCTGCCTTATGGCACCAGGACACCCCCATGCGACGTGCCCTGACAGTAGAGAAACGGGACAGCATCGCTGTCTGGAAGCTGGCCACTCCAGACAGCTACTGATCCGTAGGGCAGCAGTTCGGCGTGGGCAAGGCCACTGTCGGAGCTGTCCTCATGGAGGTAAGAGGACCTAGCGGGGGAGCCCTGTGGGGAGGGCTGGACACACCCTGCACACCCCTCACCAGTGTTCTCTCATGTCCTTCCCTGCAGGTCATCCGCGCAATCAATGCCCTGGTCCTCCACAGGCTCGTGAGGCTTGGGGACCCGGATGCCGCCATCACGGAGTTTGCCAGCCTGGGCTTCCCAAATTACTTTGGGGCTCTGGATGGGACCCATATCCCCATCCGTGCCCCGGAGCACAGTGGAGGATGCTTCCTCAATAGGAAGGGCTACCATTCCATGGTCCTGCAGGCCTTGGTGGACAGCTGGGGCCGCCTCTTGGACATTTATGTTGGCTGGCCTGGCAGCACCCATGACGCCCGGGTGTTCAGAAATTCGGGCCTGTGCAACCAGCTGGAGGTGGGGACCTACATTCCTCAGCAGGAGATCCCTGTGGGGGACACCACCCTGCCCCCTATGTGTCATCGCAGATGCGGCGTACCCCCTCCGGCCCTGGCTCATGCACCCCTACATGGGCCACGTCACAGCCAGCCAGGAGCGGTTCAACACGTGCTTGAACCATGCGTGCCAGGTGGTCGAGCAGACTTTCGGCCGCCTCAAAGGGCACTGGAGGTGTCTCCTCACCCGCCTGGATGCAGGGCTCACCAACATCCCCCCAGGTTGTGGGCACGTGCAGCACACTCCACAACCTGGTGGAGAGCAAGAGAGAGGCCTTCTTCCAGGGCTGGGCTGTGGAGGCTGGCAGGGCCAACGTCCAGCCACCCGCTGCCCCCAGTCTCCAGGTCGATCCTGAGGGGATCTGGGTCCGGGAGGCCCTGTGGGCCCATTTTGACCAGGCTGCAGGGTGAATGCTGGCAGGGCCAGCTGCTGGTGAGCCACCCACTGCACCCTCCCATCCTCCACAACACTCCCTGCCCCCACGCCCACACCACAGAGCACCCGAGACCACACCCCCCCACACTTTTCTTTGAAATAAATGGAAATGTTTTTTGAAACAAAAAACCCCGCTATTTCGATGTTGCGGGACACGGATCGGCTACACGTGCCCTACTTCGACGTTCAACATCGAAGTAGGGTGCTATTCCCGTCTCCTCATGAGGATAGTGACTTCGCCGTCTTGCTGCCTTACGTTGATTTCAACTTCGAAATAGCGCTCGGCATGTGTAGATGCGGCGGGCGCTATTTTGAAGTTGGCACGGCTACTGCAAAATAGCCGGCTAGTGTAGACGCGGCTTAGAAGATTGGTATAGAAGGATACAGCATGCTCAGGAAAGCAGACAGGAAAGAAAAAGGAGGGGTGTTGCCTTATATATTAAAAATATATTGAGGTAGAGATGGAAATAGAAGACACACTTTATGATCTCTGGCTGAAAAAAAAAAGGATAAAACACAAGGGTGATATCATGGGGGAGGGGGTGGATCTCTGGGAAACTACCTAGCCAGCAAGACATGATGGATAAAGATTTTTTTAAAACAATTATCTAAAGCACAGGATTTGGATATGATGGGGGACTTCACCTACCCATAAGTCCTCTGAAGGGATGGGAAAGGGCACAGTTGCCCTGGTGCTTGGTGATTCAAAAAAGGTGGGCTCCTGGGTGCCACTGGAGCTATTGCAGTTCTGGCAGTGACTGGAGCCCTGGGCCCTTTGAAATGCTGACGGAGTACCACTCTCCATGCTTTGCATGGGTCCAAGGGGGGGAATTAGGCCCAGTGTCCTGGTATTGAGGGCTGGATGCCTTCTGCCTGAGGCCCCACCTCATCTGGAGTGTGGAGCTGGCTCTCTGCACAACTTGCCTGGGGGCTCACAGAAGCTCTCCCCCTAACTGTCTACCCAGATGTCTGTTAAGAAAAGAGCACAGCAGCGCAGAGATTATCCGACAAGTTCTTGCAATGCATCGGAGACATTTTTATTTTGGAAAGCGGAGAAAGCTACTAGGACAGAGGTTCTTTCTAGATTTTGATTTTGACAAATAGGGAGGAACTGGTTGAGAATTTGAAAGTGACAGATGAAAGTGATCATGAAATAGAAAAGTTCATGATTCTGAGCAATGGAAGGAGGAAAAATAGCTCAATAAAGATAATGAATTTCAAGAAACCAGACTTTAGTAAACTGAGGTGTTTATAGGGAAGATCCCACGGAAAGCAAATCTAAGGGGAAAGACAGTTAAAGAGAGCTGACACTATTTCAAAGAGACATTATTGAGGGCACTTAAGCAAACTATCCCACTGAAAAGGAATGATAGGTAGTATGGCAATCCCACTCTGTCTTACCCAGGACATCTTCAGAGACCTAAAATTGAAAAAAAGAGTCCTTCAAAAAGTAGAAACTAGGTCAAGTTAAAAAGGTTCATTATAAACAAATAACACAAATGTGCAGGAATAAAATGAAACATGCCAAAGCATAACTCAAGGTCAAACAAGTGAGAGATACAAAGGGTAGCAAAAGACGGGCCAAGAGCAGGGTAGAGTTGTTACGCAGTGAAGGGAGGCGAAATAACAGAAATAACAGAAAATGTGGAAATGGTAGAACTGCTAGATGACTTTTTTGTTTGTTTTCCAAAGGTTAACAGCGATTGGATGACTAACATGGGGGGGGCAGGGATTAAAATTGCACATCTGATATAAAATAGGCAAAAGATGAGCTTGTCTGGGCTGTCACTTAATGACCAGGAATCTCTGAGAGATACTTACACAGGGGAAGAAAGATGTGCTGAGTAGCTCACTGCAAAGGCATTTTGGCAGATATGATGTGCACAGCTGCACAGAGATAGCTGGTTTTCTTTTAATATGCTTAGTTTTGGTATGCAGCTTCCAGAAACAGGAATGCTTCCTTCATTTAGTCTGATGTATTATTACCAGAAGTAACAGGACTCGTTCATAAAATAGTAGGGTGCAACTTGGGCACGAATCCAACATTAGCTACCCCATTTAGTTTATATAACACAATGCTTTACATTTTTCAGGGCATTGTACAAGCATTCATGACATAAACTTGCTAAAGAGTGTGATCCCTGTTTTACAGATGGGGAACAGAGAGACTAAGGACCAGATTTGTTAATGCAGATAGGCACCTAAGACCAGGTCTACATTAGGTATTAAAGTCAATTGTGGATATTCAATTCTACCTATGGCAATGGCATAACTAGAATTGACTAATCTACAATCAGCTTTCCTGGCTGCTCTCACTGTGGGAGGTTGATGAGAGAAACTCTCCTGTCATCTTCCCTCTCTCCTTGTGATGCTGAGGTATACAGGGGTTAACTGTCAACCCCAGATAATTTGATTTCACCCGTCTCTACTATGAATGCAATATCGAACCCCAGAAGATCGACCCTGACCAAGTCAATCTTCCAGGTAGTGAAGATGTTCCCTAAGGAAGTTAGATTGAGAGTTTGGGCCATAGCTGCTTTTCAAATATCCCATTAGAAACCACTTTGTATCTTTTAGCTGCCTAAATACTGTTAAAAATCTGGCTGCAAGAGATTTTCCCCTAGTAAATTAATAGGTAGTGCTTCTGGAATGAGTAAGCAGAAATTGGTGCTACATACTCAATGCTGAATCCATACTGTTTCTGTGTTTGGCTAGTGTGAGTGCTACTGCAACACATTAATAATGCAAACTAATACATTAGTGCAGTACTCTGGAGCCGTATACAACTCTTTAAGGAGTCATTTGTGGCTCTGAGAGATGCAGCTGCTGACTCCTTTTGCAGCTCCCTGCCCTGTTACGGCTGAAATAATGGAACTAGTTTAAATTTAATTGGTTTAACAGCCAGAAGGGAGCAGTGGGGAACCAGCCTTTAAATCGATTAAATTTAGTTCCATTATTTCAGTGCAGCAGGACAGGCAGCCAACAGCACTGCAGGTGGGGAGAAGTGAGTAGGGGATCTGGGGAGAAAGAGGGAGGGAGCAGCATCAGTGCGCAGAGCTCATCAACTGGGGCAAGTTAATCCTGGGGATGGAGGGTGTGGGTTTCTGGCTGAGAGGGGTTAAGCCTGGGCGTGGGGGCAGGTATGGGGACTGAGAGCTGAGGTGGGTAAAGCCTGGAGATGGGGGTGGGTTTGTGGGTCGGGGGGGAGGGCCTAGGTATGTAGGGAGCATGGGAGGTTGATGAGAACATTGCTCCTTTCTGCTTAAGAGCCTATCCCCAGGCGCAGCATTTTCCTTGTCTTCATTTGCTCTGCAACCCGGGGTGGGGGGGAAAGTAACTTAAACTTTCTAACTGGTGCAGATCATTGTGTGTGCGCTGTTCTTAAAAGAGAGGTTACAAAAAGTGCAGTTTGACGCTATTTATTAAGGACTATCTTCTACTCACAGGCATTGCAGCGCTCCAAGTATTGATTTTGTAACTGAATTTGAAAAAATAGCTCTTCTAACTATTTTGGTTGCAGCCCCTTGCATTAGTGTTACTTTATGTGGTCTTTCTTAATAGTATGTCTTTTCTGGATCTTTTCCCCCAAATTAACCCCAGTACATTCAATAATCTTTCTCTGAATTCTTGCGTGTACCTAATTTATGATCTTGCTCTGTAATACAATTCTGAACTTCAGGTAAAAAATTTCACACCATTATTTATTTTGGAATCATGTCTGAAAGTGTTTTAAGCCTTCCAAGAGTTTTAGAGAACGCATTGGCCTTCACCTCAGTCCACTGCTCAGCATTGTTCTCTGTTCACAAACACACAATATGAACTGCAAACTGAACTGTGAAACTTACAGTAACTTAGCGAGCACAAACTGGAAACAATGTGAAAAACGATCTGCAATACTTTTTACCTGCAGCTCCTGAGTATTTGAACTTTGAATTTTTGAAAGGTTAAATATTATTCCTTTGGATTCGTAGCCACATTGTATTCCTTGCCGTATTTCTTGTCTTCACTAAATGTCAAGTGGGAATTGCATAGAGATGAGATGGAACAGTCTCCTGAGAGCACACATCTTCAGTAAGTGGAACTCTAGCTCACATAAAGCCACAGGCATAAAAGCCGTTGAAAAGCAAGTTCAATCTGAACACAGTCATTTTCTTTACAAAAATGAACACGCAAGTTGAAGTGAGGACTTAAGTGAAGTTGTCATGCTTTTATAAAGCACACCTTATTTTTTTTTAATGGTGCTGCATTTGCAGTCAAGTTAAATGTGTCACTGTTTTTTAAAACATTGATTCCTTTCCCCAGATTTGCAATATTTATATACATAGGCCCAGCCAAATTTGCACTCTGTGACGATTATAGCCCACCTAGTAAACTTAAATTTCCTAGTGATTCAAACAAAACTTTTTGTATAAATAAGTTATGTAAGAACCAAGAGGCAGACTTGGAGCTTTCTCACACTCGTATATTTCTGCTGATTGCAAGCGAGCTGCTTCTAATTCATCCTGATGATTTATACTCATTGGCCCAGCACTTTTCTGCATCTTCATTGCCATGACACTTCACCTCATTGATGGCAAGCTTCCAGATAGTCTATAGAGTGAATGGGAAGCTTTTCACTCTCAGGAGACTGAAGGCTAAAAGCAAGACCTCCACGACCAGTATGCGGATGACAACATAGTCACTGCTCTTTCTTGTGTAGCCCTTCAGACAATCTTAAGCACCTTCGCCAAAGTGTGCAAGAATCTTAGCTTCACAATGAAGATCAAAAAGACCAACTCTTGCTGATGGGGCAATCTCATGTACTCACTACTGAAGTCAACAGAGAAATGCTGGAAAATGTGGAGCATTTCCCATACCTTGGAAGTCATCTTTAGTCATCTTAGGCATCTTTAGCATTGACATGGAAATCTAGCATTGCCTGAGCTATGCAAGCTCTGCTTTCTCCTGCCTGAGACAAAGGGCCTCTGAGAACCAGGACACTGGTGCCAAGACAAACCTCCTTATATATTGCACAGTGGCTATTCCAACACTACTGTATTTGAACAACATAATCAACATTGCCTCAGAAGAAGCCTAAATATGCCTTAGAAGGCTGGGTGCACGAACTTTAGCATCCTGGAACAGTCGACCACAACCATCATTGAAGCCATTATCATTCACCAGCAACTGTATTGGACTGGTCTGGATGTCTGATCTGCACTTGCCAAAACAGATTCTGTTTCCCGAGTTGAAGGAAAGGCGGAGGAGGATTGGAGGCCAGAGGAAGAACTTTAAGGACGTCCTGAAGGTACACATGTAAATGTGCAGCATCTGTGTCAACACTTGGGAGAACCTTGCCATGGGCCATCCCCAGTGGACAGCAGTAATCCATGAGGGAGTGGTGCAGTTTGAAAGGTTGCACTGCAGTGCAGACCAAGAGAGGTGGAAAAGAGTGGCAAAAACTGCCCTGCACCTCTCCAACAGCTGTCAGCACCTGCCCCCTCTGTGATGAGACCTGCAGCTCCAGAATTGGCCTGGTTAGCCATCAGCAGACTTACACATAGGAGGGTGACATGAAGACATCCTACTTGTTATCGAATGACTGCAAATAAGACCAAAATGCTGGTGTAAGAAAGCTGAGGATCAATCCGGCCCTATCTTGTAATATTGTAGTGTAGGATGTAGTGTGCACATGACAACTGCAAGTACGAAAACTAGAAACATCCATGTAATCTCAAAGCTCAACCAAGTTTATGGAAATATTGAAGTCTGAATTTTTAAGCAAATCTATCTCCAATTTTGTGTGAACCTGGGCTGATTTATTGTTGTTGGTGTCTGACCTGTAACCAGCTGAAATTCTGTTTTTCCCCCATTGTACCCTGCTTTGTGTTAGCTGGATTTGTTGAACCTGAAACCCAAAGTGAGCGTCACAAGGCAGAACCCCACAGAAATTAAAACCAAAGTAACCCTTATGTAACCTTGATGATGGAAATTGTTGAGTTTTAGATACAACTCAATCACCTTCTTATCCCTATTCCCTCAAATCTGGCAGTCCTCATTCGATGTAAAAAGTCTTTTAGTTTCGTTGTGAGTTTTTAATTGATAAAGTCTTCAGGATTTAACTCTTAGGCTTTTATAGGTGTGGGACTGAAGGGTGATATTTAGCCTATTCTTTTGTGTCACAAAAAGTTGCCTCTTGGGCCATGCGCCTTTTAAGCTGAGTGTGCGGGCTGCTGCCCAGGAGAAATTCAGGTGCTGCCCAGCTGATTATCAGAGAGCCCACATCTGCCCACAGCTGGCAACATGGGTTCCATTGATGGTACACAATCCCACGCCCTGTCCAATCTTGGTTAGTACTCATCCGTAGCATAGGATTATGACACTGAACTCTGTGACAACATGAGGCTAAAGGAAGTGCATTCTCACTGTCTCATGAGTCCTTCTTCCTAGCTCTGCACCAGCACAGAAATGTTAGTATTTAACAGTGGTTTAAATAATTTTAACTAACTGTGCTTCAAAAAACAAAATAAAAGCAAAACTTCTCTGCCAAACTTGACATCTGGTGTGACAACTTTCATATCAACCTTCAGCTTGATATTCTTAATTCAAATGGCTCTATAAAAGTCACAAGCGAATTCTCTCAATATGGAGTCTCTTTTTTCCTGTCATCCAGCGTATGTGTTTTATTGTTCTAGGTGATTGCTTTTGCTAGAAATAGAATTCTTGTAATTGTATTGTATACTTGGCGCCAGTTTGTTTTTCTGTTCTCCTGTGAAACATAATGAATTTTGTCATGAAAGGTGAGTTGTTGCATACAAAAGACCTCCTTATGGGCCAAATTCGCATTTTTGTTCAGTGTCTGTCAGCCTAAGTAGACAGGAGCATCCAGGAATTGGGCCCAAAAGGCAACTAAGATCCAGGGGAAAGCACTGCATATAATTTAATAACTAATAAATCATTTATTTCTTACCGAAAATAAATTGAGCCTATGACCCTCTATTTTTGATGTCAGAAATAGTGAAGATATAAAACATCTAGCTGGCACTAGCTCTCTTATACAAAGAGCCCATTAACAAATTTCATGGTATTTCAGAGGGTGAACAGAAATGGAGCAAAGTAGGAATGGACCTGATTACTTGCACTGTGTCTTACATTGCCAAGTAATTCCATTCTGAGGGCAATGGACAGGATTATTTAAAAATCAAAACCAAATGCACACACAAACACAACCATGCAGAGATTTTTTCCCCCTTAACCAGTATGTCTGATTTTTTAAAAAAAAGTTGGTTTATTGATATTTTTCACTTAAAGGCCGAGTCTACACTAGCCCCAAACTTCGAAATGGCCATGCAAATGGCCATTTCGAAGTTTACTAATGAAGCCCTGAAATACATATTCAGTGCTTCATTAGCATGCAGGCCGCCATGGCACTTCGAAATTGACGCGCCTCACCACCGCACGGCTCGTCCCGACGGGGCTCCTTTTTGAAAGGACCCTGCCTACTTCAAAGTCCCCTTATTCCCATGAGCAGATGGGAATAAGGGGACTTCGAAGTAGGCAGGGTGCTTTCGAAAAGGAGCCCCGTCGGGATGAGCTGCGCGGTGGTGAGGCACATCAATTTCGAAGTGCCACGGCCGCCCGCATGCTAATGAAGCACTGAATATGTATTTCAGCGCTTCATTAGTAAACTTCAAAATGGCCATTTGCATGGCAATTTCAAAGTTTGGGGAGAGTGTGGACACGGCCAAAATGTTGCAAACAATAAAAGCATGTAGAATGACATCTGGTGTATTACAAAATCATCAAAATCTTCTTTTTATTCCAGAAATCTCATAAACAATATTGGACATCTATTCATCTTTCAAAATCCAGTCTAACATAACAGTTCTACATCTGTGGACATCCCTCTTTAGCCACATTTCACTAGCAGAGGACTAAGGACTTGGAGAATGGTGCGTCATTTAGGCTGGCAACTATTATGTTCTGAGCAGGGTTTTAACACTTTGTACAGAAATGTCTTCATTATTTTTCAAACGTGCTTTCCTCATTAAAGTTAATGGGATTTATGCCCCTAAATCCCCTACTTCTGAAAAGCTCTCCGAACTCAGATGTCAGATATTTTTATTTATTTTGATTTGAGGTTAAAAGAGCTTGCAACTCCTTGCCAGTTATTTAAAATTACAAAATCAGCATGTAACACAATCCATCCATTTCTATTACTACTCCACAGCACATAATGGCTATGTCTACACGTGAAGCCTACATCGAAATAGCGACATAGGCTATTTCGATGAATAACGTCTACACGTCCTCCAGGGCTGGCAACGTCGATGTTCAACTTCGACGTTGCGCAGCACAACATCGAAATAGGTGCAGCGAGGGAACGTCTACACACCAAAGTAGCACACATCAAAATATGGATGCCAGGCACAGCTGCAGACAGGGTCACAGGGCGGACTAGCGCTTCCGGGGCAACAGCTAGCCGCTCCCTTAAAGGGCCCCTCCCAGACACACTCAGCCTGCACAGCACGCAGTCTGAGGAGCCATAGGCACACAGACTCTGGGCGCCACAGTCATGGACCCCCAGCAGCAACAGCAGCAGCAGCAGCAGCAGCCAGAGGTCCACCCAGCCCTCCCGGCAGGAGCAGGGCTTGCCCTGCTCCATGCCATGCGGGAGGCAGCTGAGCACTTCCTTGCTACACCGGAGGAGGAGCTGCCCCCAGGGCAGCAGGGCTCAACCCCCAACCCTGCAGCACCCCGCCCCCACCCCCGCCTCACACGCCAGCGGCTGTGGAGCTACCCCACCAGCACTGACTGGTGGAAGCGGCTGGTGCTTGGGGAGCGGGATGACGACCACTGGCTCAGGAACTTCAGGATGAGCCGGCAGACATTTATGGAGCTGTGCCAGTGGCTCACCCCCGCACTCAGGCACCAGGACACCGCCATGCGGCGTGCCCTCACAGTGGAGAAACGGGTCGGCATCGCTGTCTGGAAGCCGGCCACTCCCGACAACTACCGATCCGTGGGGCAGCAGTTTGGTGTCGGCAAGGCCACCGTCGGGGCTGTCCTCATGGAGGTAAGAGAACCCATGGGGGGAGGGCAGGGCAGGGGAGGGGGGCCTGGGCAGAGGAGGGCGGGGGAGGGTAGGGCAGGGCAGGGGAGGGCAGGGCAGGGCCACGCACACCGTGCTCACCCCTCATTGGTGCTGTCCCATGTGCTTTCCCTGCAGGTTGTGCGTGCCATCAATGCCATGCTCCTGCACAGGCTCGTGAGGCTGGGGGACCCAGATGCCACCATCGTGGCCCTTGCCACCCTTGGCTTCCCCAATTGCTTCGGGGCTCTGGATGGGACTCACATCCCCATCCGCGCCCCGCATCACAGTGGAGGATGCTACATGAATCGCAAGGGCTACCATTCTGTGGTCCTCCAGGCCTTGGTGGACAGCCGGAGCCATTTCCAGGACATTTATGTGGGCTGGCCTGGCAGCACCCACGACGCCCGGGTTTTCCGGAACTCGGGCCTGTGCCGCCGGCTGGAGGCGGGGACCTACATCCCCCAGCGGGAGATTCCTCTGGGGGACATCACCATGCCCCTCTGCGTCATCGCAGATGCGGCATACCCCCTCCAGCCCTGGCTCGTGCACCCTTACACGGGCCATCTCTCCGCTAGCCAGGAGCGCTTCAACCAGCACCTGAACCACGCGCGCCAGGTGGTGGAGCGCTCATTTGGCTGCCTGAAGGGACGCTGGAGATGTCTCCTGACCTGCCTGGATGCGGGCTCCAACAACATCCCCCTGATTGTGGGTGCCTGCTGCGCTCTGCACAATTTGGTGGAGAGCAAGGGGGAGGCCTTTTTCCAGGGCTGGGCTGTGGAGGCCGGCAGGGCCGACGTGCAGCCACCCGCTGCCCCCAGTCGGCAGGTGGACCCCGAAGGGACCTGGGTCCGGGAGGCCTTGCGGGCCCACTTCGATGATGAGGCTGCGGGGTGAACTCTGCCAGGCCCCCCACTGCCCGCCCCTTCCTCCACCATACTCCCTACCCCAACGCCCACACCACCATGGAGCACCCAACCGCACCCCCCTCCCACTTTTCCTGGACAAATGACAGCACGCACTTGTGGCTGAACTTAAACTGCTTTTTCTTTTAGAACTTTTTTTTTTAACTATAAATATAAAACAAGAACAAACTATATGCAACATGTGTGGAACCAAAGTAATATGTACAAATAAAACAATAGTAATAAAAAAGTGTGCTCAGTAATAAAAAGAAAACCAGAGAGGATAAAGGGGAGAACTATTTACATGGGGGGAACGGGGCAAATGGGGGGCACAAAATAATAAGTTCCAACTATATGCAAGGGGGGGGCCACGTCCCGGGCCCCTCGCCCCTAAAGTCTGGCACTGGGCGTGGGTGGCCGGGAGCCCCGCCGCGGCTGCAGCCCTGTCCGGGACTGGCTGGGGGGAGGGCCGGACCGGAAGATATGCCCGGCGAGTCTCAGCTGGCTCCAGGGGTCCCTCGGCGCTCCCGCCCTCGGCAGTGGGTGGTGGGGCGACGGTGGACGGGACGGCGACGGGCGGAGCAGCTGGTGGTGCGGCGGGTGGAGCAGGCACGTCGGGCGCTGTGGCGGCCGGCGCGGCATGGGGGGCCAGGTAGTCCACCAGGCGGTTGAAAGTCTCCATGTAGGTCCCCCATGCCTCTTGGCGCCAGGCCAGCACCCGCTCCTGCAGCTGCAGGTGCTGCTCTGCGACCTCCAGCTGCCGACGTTGGATGGCCAGCAGCTGGGGGTCCATCGCCGTCGGCTGGTGGTGGCGCGTGGTCCACCTTCTAGCCCGCCGTGGGGCCGGTCGGTCCTCAGCCGAGGGGCTTGCCTTGAGCGATGGCCCCGGAGGGCTCTCCAGGACCACTGATGCCTCACCGGCGCTCTCTTCCGGTCCTTCTGATGGTGCAGGTGTGGGACACAGGAGAGGAAGGGGGGAAGAAGAATGGAGACAGGCGTTAGTGTGGGCCCCGAGCCGTGGCCTTTGTCCCGCCAGCCCTGTGCTGCAGGTTCCCCATCCCTGTCCCCGGGAGATGCTGCTGTGATGGATGGGGTTCAGGGGTCCCCCTGCACTGCACCCCGTCCCCTGGTGGGAGCGACTCTCACTTCACTCCTCAGGGTCTGACAGGAGAGGTTTCTTAAGCCACAGATGCCCAGTTTCTCCCAGGAGTGACAGCACCAGCTGTCAGAAGAGACAGTCCTTCCAACCCGTCCTGGGGAGAAGACCCCAAGGGGTGCCCCTCTGGGATGCAGCTTTCCCCCTCCTCAGGCTGGCTGCCTTCCAGCTCTCCCTTCCCCTAGTCTCTACCTGTGGCCCCCACCCTCCCCCCCAATTCCAAGCCAGCTCGGCTCCTACCTCCTCTTTGTTCAGGGCAGAGGTGTCACCTGCCAGCTGTAGCCCCAGGATCATCCTTTGCCCCTGGGAGCTATTAAGCTCTTGTTGCTCATATCTAGCCTGAGTCTCTCTTTTGCACTCCCCCCCACTCCATCACATGCTGCTGCTGCTGCTGCTGCTGCTGCTGCTGCTGCTGCTGCTGCTGCTGCTGCGGGGTGTCCCACCCCCTCCTCCCGGGGGCCCCTCAAGGTTCCGCTCCCCCCTGCCCCGGGGATAGGGCATGGCACTGTCGTGCGGGGTTGCGGGGGGGGCAGGGGCTGATGCACTGCTGTGAGGGACATGGCCCTGCTGTCCTTGGGGCCATGGCCATGTGAGCATGTGGGAGGCCCTGGACACATATCTATTACCCCCCACCCCTCAAGCCCAGGGGTGTACACCAGAGGGGGGTACATACCTGTCGGTCCACTCCCATGGTCCGGAGATCCCCGGGGGGGGCGGAGGCCCGGCTGCTGCTCTGGGATGGCAGGAGGAGGATCTGCAGCCCGGATTCTGCAGAGGAGGAGCCCCCCTCCTCCTCCTCCTCCTCCTCCTGCCGTGATGTCCCGGGGGTGGGCTCCGGGGGGTGCCCCTGGGGTGCGGGGCTTACCTCCGGGGCGGACTCTGGATGCAGGGCCTGCTGGGGCTCGTTGGCCAAAGTGTCAAGGGTGGCCGGAGGGGAGGAGGTGTGCCGGGGGCCCAGGATGTCCCTGAGCTCCCTGTAAAAGGGTCAAGTGACGGGGGCGGCCCCAGATCGGCCGGCCGCATCCCAGGCCCGGGAGTAACCCTGCCGCAGCTCCTTCACTTTACTCCTGACGTGATCAGGAGTGCGGGCAGGGTGACCCCGGGCAGCCAGGCCATCGGCCAGCCGAGCGAACGCATCCGCGTTCCGCCTCTTGCTCCCCATTACCTGGAGCACCTCCTCCTCACTCCAGAGCCCCAGTAGGTCCCGCAGCTCGGCCTCCGTCCAGGAGGGGCCCCGCTGCCGCTTGCCAGCCTGGCTGCCTGCCTGGCTGGGCTGGCTGCCCTGGCTCCCCTTGGGGGGGTCCCCTGGGGGCGCTGGGGGCGCTGCCAGGCAGCCATGGCAGGTTCTGGCCCTGTTCTGTGTGGCTGAGGGACGTGCAGGCCGGCCGCGTGTCTGGGCTGCCGCCTGCACGTTCCCTCAGCTTCCTGCAGAGGAAGGGAGGGGGAGGGGACCTTTAAGGGGCCGCTCCATGCAGCCACCATTGAGCTGAGGGGCTGGAGAAAGCGTCTCTCGACCCCTCAGCTGATGGCTGCCATGGAGGACCCTGCAATTTCGATGTTGCGGGACGCGCAACAACTACACAGTCCCTACTTCAACGTTGAACGTTGAAGTAGGGCGCTATTCCTATCCCCTCATGGGGTTAGCGACTTCGACGTCTCGCCGCCTAACGTCGAAGTTAACTTCGAAATAGCTCCCGACGCGTGTAGCCCTGACGGGCGCTATTTCGAAGTTAGTGCCGCTACTTCGAAGTAGCGTGCACGTGTAGACACGGCTAATGAAATACTGCCATCCTAGGCCTCAGTCCATCTACTCTCTTCAAATGACAATGAGCACCCCTGGTCCTTGTGGCAAGCTCTGAAAGCCAACAATCCTGCACTATTTCAGACCAGGTACGGAATGACATTTTTACTGGAAGCTCTCTCTCTCTCTCTTTTATCAGGAGTCATCTAGCATGAATACTGCCACTAATTGCAACAATAGTAGTACATCATCCAGAGACACTCCATGTGAAAGTAATAACAATCCATGTTGCAAGGATTTTAGTGTGTGGGATATGTTTCTCATGATTATGATATATTGCTAGGGTTAAGCAGAATTCTGTGCACCCAGAATTGCAATCTTTTTGTTGATAAAACTCTCATTGTTTGCAATGGGAGTACTACTAGGACTGTATGGGCTCTGGGAACACAGGCAGCCTTACTTACGGCATTCCTTATCTTCTGACTTTGCAAACCAACGATCTGTAGCTACCTAGTTTTTTAAAAAGCAAACTGTAGAAAGATGTCCAGCAATTCTGTCAAGTGGCATCATGTTGACACCATTGTTTCCATATTTGTCGAAGCCTTTAGATCCCACTACATGGACCTCTATCATTCAAGGTTTCATTGGCAGTTGAAGAGCGGCCTGCTATTTCTTATGAAGACTATCATGCAAGGGGAGGTAGTGGCAGTAACACTGTTCCCAGGGGGGTTCTCAGATATCTTCTGAGAGTAGAGAAATGGTGAGGAGTCTTGGATTCCATTCCAGGTTCAGAAAGGGAGTGTATTGAGAGGGCACAGGTTTCTCAGCACACTTCCTCCTAAGTTTGATTGATTCTGCCCCACCCTCTTCTCCTGCAGGTTTCTAGCCCCAGGCTCATTCTCATTGCCTCCTTAGCCCCACAGTCCACTTTCTAGGCTTTTCCTCCTAGTCTTCTTGGCCAACCATTCTAGCCTCCTCTTCTGCAGTCACTGTCTATGTATGCCCAGATTTCCCAGACCACTTCCAATCTTTCCTACTCCTTGCCCCAGTGTCCTTCCCCCAGCCAGTTGCAATTCTTCTTCCAAGTTCTTCATCATATTTATCTTTCCTTTTCCCATTCCCCCAGTAACTGATGGTCCCAATTTCCCTCCCCAGGCTTCTCATTCAATCTCATTCACTCCCCTCCTCCTTGTCCCAGCCTCCCAAATCCCTGGTTTTCTTTGCCTAGCAGTACAAGTTCTCCCCCATATTCCAGATTTTTGGCAGATGTGTATTTTCACAGGCATAGCAAAGAGTACATCTCTGACTCAAAGGCCAGCTCCCACTATATGTCAAGTCCCTTCTTTCAATCATGGTGGCACTTTCAAAGGGTAAAGCAATGTATTTTTCTCTAGGCTCATTTTTGAAAATATGGAACTGGTTTGCTCAGAATTTTATGATTGGTAAGTATGGGGACATTTTAATAAGCAACGAAAGTAGCCTTGCCTATAATGTGTTCATGTGCATGTATTTGAGGTAGATCTGGAAGGAGAGTGGTTACTTTGTGGATTTGAAAAAAACTCTTCAATAAATGCAAAGCCCAAATTCCCAATGCTCAAACCTGAAAAAAAGCAAGCAGTGTTTGGAATTTTGTATCTGTGGGTCAAGAGCTTTAACTGCAGCATGCTATCTTTCATTATACTATCTGGACAGCAGTTGCCTCTAGGTTGGGATCCAAACTGATAAGGGTCTTTTTATCACCACCTACTGCAGGAAGCATAGTTTGTAAGAGATAGTCATCGGCTGCACTAACCTGCCTCCTCTCGTTGGAGTTCCCTCCAGGGAACAGATACCAGAAACTTTACATTTAGAAAACTTAAGAGAGAGAGCTGGAAAATGTAACGGTGTAAGTGGTATTTAAGGGAAAGCTGTGTAATATAGCCCCTAAATCAGCTTATAACCTCACTGGGATTTTAGTATGCTAGTGAGTAGGCAAACCACTTGCTCTTGACTTGTCCCTTGTCAGTAATGATGTTATGCATAATGCAGCAAATAGAATTCCTCATTCCTAAGGAGGCGGAAGAGCCCTGCATTTTACAGCTCATCTCTTGTGGATCAAAGCAAACCTAAAACTTGCCTTATCATGCAAGCCAGGTTACTGTCCTTGAGCTGTTGACTACATTTACCCATGATTATCCCATGTTCTTTGTCTCAATTTGTTCACTTAAATTGCACCCTTCTATATTATGCAGGCTCCACTTCTGTTATTAAAGTTAAATGTTTTATGTTTCTCTTTCAAAGATATATGGAGAAATGATTAAATCTGTAAATAGTTGCTTTGGGCTAAAGTTTGGTATACACCAACTCAGCTCAGGAATATTTCAATTAGAAAGAAAAGCACTTGAAAATAATCCTTTTATAAGCATAGCCATCATTGTTCAATTCTTATTTCCGCTGCCAAAGTTGATTCTTTAAAATGCCCTATTGTATTCATACAATTTAACTCAAAAATAACTTTGATTTAAAGGCTAAAATTTGGCAAATGATGAATCCATGCTATGGTCATATAGTTCAAATAAAGGAGGTGTCATTGTTTATACTACACATATTTCTTACTGATTTATTTTATACCTTTTTTTTAGAATAAGTAAAGCGCAAGGCAAGTGGCCAAGAGGCTAACTCCTTTTCAGTGCTAATCAGTCACAGACACAATTACGATGTTTTCAAAAACAAGCAAAAGGTGCAGTGCTCTGAGAATGGAACATCATTTGGTAGCAATGTGGTATATTATGTGTCTGGGTGGCACTGCTTGACTCCATTGAATTTCAGGATTTTGGGAAAGCATGTGCCCCCTCTGGGTTTTGTGTCTTGCAAAACACTTTGGTGCTATCAAGTAGTAATAATTATATAGTTATCATAGAGTAGTAATTAATGTCTTTGAAGTCACAGAGGACCAAAGCCAGGGTGTGATGTGAGTGTGGAATGGTCAGGTGTTTTACCTCCAAATTTGAGAAGCAAATATGAGATCTCCATGTCATATCACAGCAGAACTGGAAATATCAGCATGTGGCAGCTCCCTTTCTTGTGACAGGGAGAACATACTTCTATTATTCTATTATTTTGTTTGAAAGGCCATGTGCTCAGGCTGCGTGCCGATTGGCTGAGCGGTAGTCAGAGGGAGGGGCTCTCTCAGGTAGGCCAGAGCTCTAAAGCCCTGCTGGCAAGCGACCAGGGAGCATGCAACGGGGTGTATGCGAACAGGGTGGTTGCTAACAGGAGGGAGTTTTGAGAGGGGAGTTTACAGGGGAAGCTTAGAGGGAGCTAGTTACTACTTCAGGTGTAAAAGGCAGCATCATCCCCAACTGCTGGCTGGAGCTGAGGGACCCGCTGCAGCATGAGGAGCAGGGGGGGTGAGATCGAGGGATGTCAGTGGTGGGAAAGTGGTTTGGGGGTGTCTGTTACGGCTGTGAGGGTGGCAGCACCACGGAGGCTGCTTGCGGCATGCTGGCCCAGATTGCATGGCTTCCAGGCACAGTCCTGCGCTCCCTGCATGCACGCACTGCACCAGATCTGTGGGGCTCCAGGGACAGCCGTAGCCAGATGAAGAGTCGGTGGCTTTGGCTGGGACCCAGGGTGCAGCTGGGCTGCGAGATTGGTGCTTTCCTCGAGGACATGGGGCTGCAGCAGCGTGTGGCCAGGTGCGGAGAGGCCAGGGGAAGGGGGCCTGGGGGCAACAAGAACTGATAGGGAGTAGTATGGTGCAGTCGGGAGACATGGGAGTGGATGGGGGAAAAGGCGACAGGGAGGGAGGATCTGGGGCTGATGGTAGCTGATGAGAGGCAGAGGGGTGGGGAGGAGGGTCCTGGGGAGGTGAGGAGGTCATCACGGGGAGCTTTGGGGACATGTGGCGCCAGGGAGGTGCAAGAGGTAGTGGGACCATACCCACGTTCTCCATGCCCCACTGCCTTGTGGGTTATCCTGGAAAGGAGCAAGGCTAAGGGAGTAAACCCTGACAGGAAATCCAGAGGGGAGTCCTAAGGCAGTTCTGTGCCAACTTCTGGCATTGACCCGGCAACTCCTGCAGCTGAGCTGGTACAAGACGTAGAGGTTATCCTCTCCTTTGGACTATATCAGTAAAGCCAAGAGGGGAACACTGGTGTCTGGGCAGCCCAGGGTCCCAATAATCACCCAAGCTCGTGCCTGGAGAGGTACTCCAGCATCACTTACAGCGTTGAACCAACACGGGAGGTAACAGATACCGGTTATAAGCTCTTGCTCGATTGGCGTAGAGAATGAGCGCCAGGGGTTGCCTCCAACGGTGGGAAAGATCATCGTATCTCACTGGACAGTCACCGCCCGCCTCAAGCTGGGCAGCCCTCAGCCAATAGGGTACTGTCCTGCCACAGTTCACCTGTCTCACTGGGTGCGTGAGGCTTAAGGTTCCCAAACCTGACAAGTGACCTGAAAGCTGAGCACCAGGGAAACCAATAAGAAAATCAACAAGAAAAGGAAACCATCAAAGTTTTAAGCTTGCTTGCTAGAATGTGCGGACCATGTTGACAGGTCTGACTGAAGATCTTCAGGACATCAGCGACACCTGAAAGACCACTGTCGTCAAAGAGGAACTGAAGAGGCTCCAAGTTGACATTGCTGCTCTGCAAGAGACACGTCTGGCAGATTCGGGATCTCTAAAGGAAAAGGACTACACCTTTTTCTGCCAGGGTAAAGCCCGAGAAGAACCCAGGGAGCATGGTGTTGGCTTCGCCATCAGAAACACCCTTCTACAAATGGTGGAATTAGTCATGGGTGGATCAGAAAGACTCCTTCAGGTCATACTTCAAACTCGCGCCGGTCCTGTTCACCTGATCAGCGCTTACACCCCAACCCTGTATGCTGCACCGGAAGTAAAAGACAAGTTTTATGACGTGCTTAGTGCTGCCATAGCGCAAATACCTGCTTGCGAACAACTGTACATTCTGGGTGACTTCAATGTGAGAGTTGGAGCCGATCATGACTCGTGGCCTTCCTGCTTAGGCCACTTTGGTGTGGGAAAAATGAATGAAAATGGTCAGCGTCTTCTTGAACTTTGCATGTACCACAATCTGTGCATCACAAATACATTTTTCCAAACCAAGCCACAGCACAGAGTGTCATGGAGACATCCACGCTTGCAACACTGGCATCAACTAGACGTGGTCATCGCTAGACATGATAACCTCAAAAACGTCCTTCTGACATGCAGCTATCATAGTGCTGACTGCGATACAGATCACTCGTTAGCGTGCTCCAAACTCAAGGTGATTCCCAAGAAGCTGCACCGCTCTAAACCAACTGGAAGGCCCTGCATTGATGCCAGAAAGACAGCTAACTCAGAGAGAGCTGAAAAGTTCACAGCGACTCTCGAGGAGAATCTGCGCAGCAACCCTGGGGCTGCCGATGTGACATCCAGATGGCAGCATCTGAGGGATACGATGTACAACACGGCCTTGTCGGTGTTTGGAAGAAGAGCTAGAAACACAAATGACTGGTTGGAAGCTAACTCCAATGAGATGATTCCAGCCATCGAAAAAAAGTGCATTGCGCTCCTGGAGTACAAACGTTCACCAAGCCAGAATACCCTGCAAGCGCTCAGAGCAGCTAGAAAAACAGTACAGCAGACAGCCAGGCGCTGTGCCAACAACTACTGGCTCAAGCTATGCAGCAGTATCCAGACCAGTGCTGACTTTGGTAACCTCAGGGGAATGTACGAGAACATCAAGAAGGCATTAGGACCCACCCAGAACAAGATGGCACCTCTGAAATCCAAATCTGGTGAAGTCATCACTGACAAAGCCAAACAGATGGAGCGCTGGGTTGAGTACTACTCCGAGCGAGAACATTGTGGTTGACTCAGCCCTCGATGCCGTTGAACTCCTACCAGTAATGGACGAACTGGACCAGGAACCAACTGTGGATGAACTGAAGAAAGCCATCGACAACACTGCAGTAGGAAAGGCCCCGGGCCAGGATGGTATACCACCAGAGGTAATCAAGTGTGCCACAGACACTCTCCTGGAAACCTTACATGAGCTACTGTGCCTGTGCTGGAGACAGGGAGAGGTTCCACATGACATGTGCGACGTTAAGATCGTAACCTTGTATAAGAACAAAGGAGACAGAAGCGACTGCAACAATTTCTGTGGAATCTCCCTCCTAAGCATCACTGGTAAACTGTTCGCTTGCGTCATCCTCGGCAGACTCCAGAAGATTCCTGAGAGGGTGTATCCTGAATCAGTGCAGATTCCATGCAGAGAGATCTACCGTCGACATAGTTTTCTCTCTGAGGCAGCTGCAGGAGAAATGCAGGGAGCAGAGGAAGCCACTCTGTATTGCCTTCATTGACCTAACCAAGGCCTTCGACTTGGTCAGCAGGGATGGAATGTTCAAACTGCTCCACAAGTTAGGATGTCCGCCATGGTTACTCAAGATGATCCAGTCTTTCCACGAAGACATGAAAGGAACCATCCAATATGATGGCACATTATCAGATGCTTTCAGCATCAGGAGCAGTGTTAAATAAGGATGCGTCCTTGCTCTGACATTGTTCGGGATCTTCTTCGCACTCCTCCTTAAACACACCTTTGGATCTTCAACAGAGGGCATCTTTTTGCACACAAGACCTGACAGGAAACTCTTTTATCTTGCAAGGCTGAAAGCTAAATCTAAGGTGTGGGAAGTCCTCATCGGAGATATGCTGTTCGCAGATGACGCTGCTGTCATGTCACACACAGAAGACCAGCTTCAGAAGCTGCTGGATCGGTTCTCCAAAGCATGCAAGGACTTTGGGCTCTCCATCAGCCTAAAGAAGACAAATGTACTCGCTCAGGA
Source organism: Carettochelys insculpta (assembly GCF_033958435.1). NCBI lineage: Eukaryota > Metazoa > Chordata > Testudines > Carettochelyidae > Carettochelys > Carettochelys insculpta. The sequence goes on along the minus strand of NC_134137.1, from coordinate 114,068,963 downwards.
CGTTGCTGTTTCCCCATCAATCAGCACTGACAACTATACCTTAGAGGTTGTCCACGAGTTCGTTTACCTCGGGTCCACCATCACTGACACCCTGTCCTTGGAGACGGAGCTAAATAGGAGGATCGGTAAAGCGGCCACAACTCTTTCAAGACTCAGTGAGAGAGTGTGGAATATCAACAAGCTGTACACTCACACCAAAATGCAAGTCTACAGAGCCTGCATCCTCAGCACCCTCCTTTACGGCAGCGAGACTTGGACCCTGTACGCCCGCCAGGAAAAGAGGCTGAACGTCTTCCACTTGCGCTGCCTCAGGTGCATCCTTGGAATATCGTGGAAGGACAGAGTGTCCAACACCGCCGTCCTTGAGCAAGCTGGAATCCCAGCTATGCACACCCTCCTCAGGCAGTGTCGGCTCCGCTGGCTTGGCCACGTCCACAGGATGAATGATGGAAGGATCCTAAAAGACATCCTGTATGGTGAGCTAGCCTCTGGCAAAAGGCCTCCCGGATGCCCCCAGCTGTGCCACAAAGATGTTTGCAAGAGAGACCTCAGGGAAGTAGACATCAAGCCAGACAGCTGGGAGGAGCTGGCAGACGATTGCAGCTGATGGAGGCAGGAACTATATAAGGGCCCTCAGAAGGGTGAGTTGAGGATCAGACAGCTAGCAAAGGAGAAGCGAACCCACAGAAAGCACAGCAAGGACCTGCCAGACACACATTACATATGCAACAGATGCAGCAAGGACTGTCACTGTCTTGTGGGTCTTCACAGTCACGGCCGATGCTGCAAATGAGGATGCCAAACGGAACTACGAAGGGAGCATTCCTTAGTCTACGTAGACTGAAGGATGCTACTAACTACTAACTAACTTCTATTATGGAAGGAGAGCTAAACTGGATTGATGGTTATGCTGCTACTGGTTTCCTTAATTGCAACAATTAAGTGTACAAATGGTCCCTAGTTTGATATCTCTTCAAAACCCCTGATTTTCCGAGATACTACAGAAGGGTTTCAGGGAGCTTAATGTGTTGAGAGAGGGAAGGCATCCATGCTATGTTGTCTGTCCCTCTACATTATTATTCAGGACACTTTTGTGGGATTAGATCCTTTGCTTTTCTGGAACAAAAGAGGAATTTTGGGCCAAAACATTAAGGTTGAATGTAAAATTTTGCTTTATGAGCTGTTTACCAAGAGATTTGTTTTCCTCTGGCTGTGTTACACCATGGCAGATGAGCTCCACTAAGCTATTAGTTTTCATTTGCAAGAATATTTATTTGCCATTACCAAGAAAAGCAGGAATACAAACTAAGCACACAGTGTCATGCTCACCAGTCCTGATAAGGAAGGCAGACTTCCCCTGTTGAAACAGATAAAGTCAGTCTCCGGATGCTGGTTGCTGCACCACAGGGTCTGGCTGTGCTAGCCATGTGGGGTGAGTCCTCCCAGGATTTTTCCTAAAGGTGTTCCTTCTTTCATCCTGCCTTCTTCCCTTCCTTTACATTTTCCTTTTCTCTGCTGTTTTCCTTCTTGGACCCCAGTTTAAGTAGAGAAACTTGGGCGCTGCTTAGCTATACCTTGACCAATTATTTTCATATAGTTTTACTAACCAATCATTATTACTGACTGTAATAGAACTACCTAACTAATCATACCCCATCACCTTAATTTGATTGACACCTCGAAAAATTAATTGTACAGAAGACAAATACCATTAAAACCAGACAGAGATCAGAGAGGAAACAGTAGAAAAATGAAGACAATCATCATAGAATGGGGTTTTCACAGCCTCAGTCATTGATAAGTTGTTTCTTGACAGCCCAAATGCTGATAACAGTTTTCTTTACCCATCTTGAGCTCCGCTTGCTTTTATTTGGTGACAGTGGGTGGCATTAAGATGTGGTCTCCCTCTTAACAGCCTGGTGTGACACTGTTTGTAATGAAATGTAGATGGAATGTGAGTATGTGACTGCTAGGTCTACAGTTAATGGTGGCTTTTGCACTTTCTTTTGGCTGCAGAGGAGATCTAGGCCTCTCAGTATGGTTATAGAAAAACCATGTTTGTTATACTGTTGCAGCTCAGCCCCGTTAAAGGGGAACGGGATCCTGTAGTGGGTGCTGCCTCCACCTTGAACCGATGCAGCTCCCTGGCTGTAGGAGGTCTTGTGGTCTTCCCTCACTCCAGAGAGCGAAAATGCCTAATATGCACCTGGTAGGTAGCTCCCCAAATCCAGAACCTGCACCCCCCCATGGAGAACCTAGAGGCTGCAGAGGGGACTGCTGTGGGGTGGGGGGAGCAGCACCCCAGACAGCTTGGAAGCCATGGAAGGGCTGACAGAGTGGGGGACAGCAGGAAAGGGGGAAAGCCCCAGATAACCTGCAGGCTCCAGGGGGCAGATCTCCAGAGCCCACCCTCTCCAACAGCCTGCAGGCCATGAGAGGCAGCTGGAGGTGGGGCCAGGTGGAGAAAGGGCAGTCCCCTTGCAGCCTCACCCCACTCAGACAGCCTGCAAGCCACAGGAGGGAGTGCTGAAAGCTGTAGCTAGCCCCTGGAACTTTGTCCTACTTGGACAGCTGCAGGCTGTGTGTGTGTTGGGGTGGAAAGTCTACAGGAGGGAAGGGCCACCCCAGAGCATGTCCCCCCATTTAGACAGTCTGCAGGCCACAGGGGGCAGTTGCAGGGAGGAAGCCCTCCAGACCCTGCTCCCAAACAGAGAGCTTGCAGGCTGTTGGGAAGGGGGAGCCCACTGGAGACTGGGAGCAGTTCCAAGAGCTTTCCCCCAGCCTGCAGGGTAAAAGGGTGCCACTGAAGATGGGGGTAGACCCCTGAGCCTCTCCTCCATTTCAAAAGCCTACAGGCTCGGGTGGGGCTGTTGCAGCAGCCTTCAGATCCTGGTGCCTCCCAAAAGCCCCTGTAGGCTGCAGGGGGCACTGGAGGTGTGGGGGCAGCCCTGGAGCCTGCTCAGCCTCCGGAGCGCCCCACCAAATAGGCTACAGGATGGAGGGAGCCGCTGGAGGCTGGGTGTAGCCTTCAAAGCACCACGCACACAGACTATTGCAGGGCCTTGGGGGCTGGGGGGTAGCTGGACGCCTGGGTCAGTCTGCAGAGTGATGCCCCACCTCCAACAGGTTGGACTGCAGAGCAGCCATTACCCCAAATAAAGACTCCCTTGGGAAGCTGCAGGCCTGGGGACAACAGCAGGCTGGGGGCTGCCACCAGATTGCTGCCTCACTTACAGGTTGCGTGCTGGTGGCAGGGCAGCTGAAGGCTGGAGCCAGCCTGCAGAGCCCCAACACCCACCTGATAAGCACACAGCTCTGGGATCCCTTCCTCCCTCCCTCCCAAGAGGAGTTGCTGGCCGGGGAGCACTGCCCCGGCCTTTGAGGAGGAGCTCCTTCCATAACAGTGTCACCCTCGCCACCACAAGTGGCCCTGATAACCCACCATCCTGAGACCCATGCCTAGCTTCTGCACCTCCCACTTGCTTTGGCTTCTGCATCCCCACCCCCGCCTTGAGCCCTCACTCACCCCCACCCCTTCTTACCCCAGACTCTCACTCCAGCCTTCATTTTCCTTCATTTTTGAAAAATACGACCATTGAAAAAACGTATATTTTTTTCATTCATTTTCGAAAAAAATAATTCTGTTAAGGAGTCAAACAGTGCTGGGTACGTGTGGCAATATGATGTTGTGTTAGTCTTTAAAGTGCTGCTCTACTGCTTTTTTGTTTTGATAAATGTGTCCCATGTGATTGTATCCCTTCCACCTTTGCTTGCAGCTTTTCATCTCATATTTTGGGGGCAAGCACTGTGTGTGGACAGCGTGAAGCACATTATGAATCAGTTCTGGGAAAAGAAACACGTAAATCACTTCATTCAGTATATAGGTGACCTATATATTTTTTTTTGGTGTCCACTTCTTGTGTTTTACCCATGAATCTCATCACTTAATAAATTTGTTAATCTTTGAGGTACCACAGGACAGCTTGTTGTTTGTGAAGCTATAGGCTAACATAGGTATGCCTCTGAGACATAGTCTGATGTGTGTGTTGAAGTTACACTTACTATCATGGGAGGTCGGTGAACCATAGGCTCAGGGAGGCTATCCTGCGCAGGCCAGTCCACTGCTTCCACCGGAGGCCCTGCCCCTCCAGTTCCCTTATGCCCAGAGTATAGGGCCACCTGGAGCACCAGGCAGGTAGCACATGGCTCCCTGAGCCCTGGAGCACTGGGTGGATACTCTGCCTCACCTTTTGCCAAGTCCCAAAGCCCTAGGGTAATGGGACCCCAGTGCCTCCAGCCCTAAAGCAGTGAGTGGTGTGGCCTCAGGGCTGCCACCTCTGCGGGCTGGATGGCTGCAACCACCCCAAGTCCCAGCTGCCCTAATCCAGCCTCAACAGGTTTCCAGGAAAATAAACAGCCTGCCAGGGCTGGAGTCACAAGCAGCAAGTGCAAGAGAGACATAGGGCAAAGTATGTGTGTGGGGGGTCAGGAGTGGCTGTCTGGGAAGAGACAGCCATCCCCAGCCTATTATGTGCATTGCCCATGTTCACTATACCTCTGCTCTGCTTAAGATGAAGAGAAAAATGCCTAGTTCTAATATCCATAAAATCCTGGTCCCTGTGGCCTTAATGGAGCCAAGATTTTTCCTACGTCTTTCAAAGACTGACCTGTTCTCTTTCTGAATAGGTTTTTAACTTATGTAAAATGTTTTGAATTATTTCATGCTGCAGGGCATGGCTACACTTGTGGGAAGATTGAGTCAGTTAGGTCGATCTTACTAGGTCGATCTTCTGGAATTCAATTTCACACCTCTGTTTAAGACATGTGAAATTGATCTCTCTGGGGTCATCAGTTGACCCCCTGTACTCCTGTTCTCCTGAGGAGTAAGAGAGGTTGATGGGAGAAATGCTCCTGTTGAGCTGCCTCAGTAAGGACAGACCCTACAGTCGACTGCAGATATGTCGATTCTACCTACGCATTTGCTATACCTAGAATTACATATCTGCAGTTGACTGTAAGGTCTAGTGTAGACCAAACCTTATAAAATCTGGATGGGTTCAGAAGGAACTGTTCTGGTCTGGCAAGTAGTATGCATAGTCTATGACTTAGAACCTTCATTGAAGAGATTTTTTTTCCCTTCTTTCAGAAAGGTGTTCGGAAGTCTCTATAACTCATACATATGAAATATATATATATTTTTAAAGAAAGCTATACATAGTGTTGGCTGCTGAGTGTCCAAATAAATAGATTGCAAATGTTTCTGGAAAAAATAATGTCCTGTTTTTATAGATCCCTACTGCATTTTAATATTAAGCCACATCACGCACGTGCTAGATAATACTTGCTAGATCAGCTAACAATATGGAATCTACACAGAGGAGCAAGGCATAATCATGAGCACTGTTCCCTGTAAGCTGAGTGCTTGGGCAGCCAGCCAGGATAGAGTCACGTGCTGCCCAGCTGATGAGCAGAGTGCTCACAGCCCCCACAGTGGGTAGCCTGGGTTTAGATTGGTGGTGCACATTTGCACATGCCTTGGTACACATAAAAGTTTATTCTGCACATGGATGGGGAAAAAAATAAGAGGGAACACTAGTCTTGACCCCATCAGGTTTTTGGCTTATAGAAAATTGCTGAATATTGGGAAGAAAAATTAAATCTATAGGTTTTGCATTTTGTACTACTGCCCATCACTAGTTTAGCACCATCTCTATTCATGATGCAAGGAATGTATCAGCAGGAGCTTGACCCTGCTAAAGAAATTTGAGGAATGTGTCCATTAGAGCTTATTTGCATGAAAATGCAAGGTTGTGCATATTTAATACTTTGCAAACAAAGCCTGGTGGGTAGCAGATAAAGCAACGGGGTTTTGTCTAGTGTAACATGTTTCTGTAAAGTCACATTTATGCTATCAACTTGCCTGTGTCTACACTGGAGAGTTCTGTTGACGGAACTTAGGGAGTGTCTACACACATAAAGCTTTCTGTTGACAGAGTCTTGACAGAACTCTGCTTTTGCCTCGACAGAGTTGTCCCTCAAAAACTTGAGGCCTGAGAGTCTACCCTAGTGGATACTGAAACTGAGAGTTGAAGTCACAGGGTTTTGCCTTGAGCCAAACTCACAAAGTGGCAGCTGGGTGGCTGGCAGGAGAAGTGGCAGGTGGCCAGCAGGGTGGTTGGCAGAAGTGACGCTGAGCAGCCAGCAGGGTGGCTGGCAGGAGTAAATGGAGCAGAGGACCAGCTCGAAGGTGGCATTGCCTCAGGCTCAGTGAGGGATGTCATAAGGGTGATGTGACAGGGTCTGCATGGACTGGACAGAGCTGTGAGCAGGGTATTTGAAGCGGGCTATGGAAAAAGTTTGGGTATGTGAATGGGACCCTTACATTGTTGGACTGGTGACCCTGAGAGGCAAATGACCCTGCTCAAAACATTTGAGCTGGGACAGTTACATGGGGGTTGGTTATGAACTCTGGGTGTGGTATTTTCCCAAGCTAATGATATGTGACTCCTGTTTCTCTTTTATTAAGTTTCTTTTCTACACTCAGACTCTGTGCTTGCAAGTGGAGAAGCATTGCCTCTCTGAGGTGCCAGTGGTGTGTGAATTTCCCAGGCTCCTGGGTGGGGACTCGAGCCAGTTCTGTGTGAGATGGAACACCTACATATTTATTGAACGCGCCGACTGCTACTGGCAAAAAAGTTACAATTAGAATGTCACTGGTGAGGTCTCTAGTGGACTTCAAGGAGTTTTTGACTCTTTTCCTTTTTCGGTTTCTAGAAAGCTTGGATGATATAAAGTACTATCCTCACAAGTGAAGGTAAATGTAATATCAGACTTAGGCTTTCATATATTTTACATGTTTACAGACAAAATAGAATCAAATCTTCCTTTCCTTATTTACATAAATAATGTCACTGATTTCACCAGGATGACTTGTGACAATGAGAACAGCATGATTTGGCCACATATATAGTAAATTATTCTAACTTTTCTAAGATATTTTACCACACATTTTAATGTTGCTTTTTTTTCCAAAATAGTTTATGACAAGAATCAGATTTGCCATTTGTACAGCAGCTGTTGTTATGATTATGTCATCTTTCTAACTTTTAAAATTGTATTAACCATAATGCAGCTGATTAGTTACATATGTTGCTGGCGTAGTTTAAGATATTCCTGCAATGAAAGTCACATTGTTCCTGAACCTGCTCCCATTAAAGTCAATAAGAGAGTTGCCACTGATTTTAATGGAAGCAGGAATGGACCCATAATTCCATTTGAAGAACTGATTGGAGTCACTATAGATGAATAAAGAGACCAATGAATAGGTGTCAGTTTCTCTGGAGTAATAGATGAGGGAAGATTTATTTCTGCTGAAATATGGAGAGAAATACTAGAATGCGGTATCAGCCTTCATGTTATTTTTCATACCATATTTTTACACTTTGTAAAAGTTTCACCTTTCAGTTGACAGCTATACATAGCAGCAGCAACTCCACTGAAGCCAATGAAATAAGACCAGTGAGTGAAATCGGTACCAGATCTATGGCAGGGGCTTGATCCAGTGCTTATTTGTGTTATTGGGAATCTTTCCATTGGCATGAGTGTCAACTAGATCTGGCCTTGTACCAGCGACAGAACTGGGCAGTTGTTTTTGGCTGATAGTTTATTCACCAAAAATGCACTTTCACTCATCTTGGAACTATTCATGAACTGGACAAAATTTGCAAAATAGTTTTAGACTCTTTTTATACACTTGGATATTATTCACATAAGGGCCAGACAAAGTTGAGGAGGTGATTGCCTTAACTTTCTGTCCATCGGTTATGGCATTCACCGGGGAGGTGGGAGACAGATTCATTTCCCCTCTTGTAGAAAAGTAATTTAATTTGCAATATTTGTCTATAAAGCCGTGTCAACGGCTACAAGTGTTGGGCGCTATTTCGATGTTAACATCGATGTTAGGTGGCGAGATGTCGAAGCCGCTAACCCCATGAGGGGATGGGAATAGCGCCCTACTTCGACGTTCAACGTCGAAGTAGGGACCGTGTAGTCGTTGCGCATCCCGCAACTTCGAAATAGCGGGGTCCGCCATGGCAGCCATCAGCTGAGGGGTTGAGAGACGCTCTCTTTCCAGCCCCTGAGGGGCTCTATGGTCACCGTGTGCAGCAGCCCTTAGCCCAGGGCTTCTGGCTGCTGCTGCTGCAGCTGGGGATACATGCTGCATGCACAGGGTCTGCAACCAGTTGTTGGCTCTGTGTATCTTGTGCTGTTTAGTGCAACTGTGTCTGGGAGGGGCCCTTTAAGGGAGCGGCTTGCTGTTGAGTCCGCCCTGTGACCCTGTCTGCAGCTGTGCCTGGCACCCTTATTTCGATGTGTGCTACTTTGGCGTGTAGACGTTCCCTCGCAGTGCCTATTTCGATGTGGTGCTGCGCAACGTCGATGTTGAACATCGACGTTGCCAGCCCTGGAGGAAGTGTAGACGTTATTCATCGAAATAGCCTATTTCGATGTCGCCACATCGAAATAGGCTACTTCGATGTAGGCTTCACGTGTAGATGTAGCCTAAAAGAGCTATAGGTCGATTCACATTAAACAAACCACTGGAACCCAAGGACTTCTTGATGCCAAGTGTGATAGGCCCCAGAAGCACATCTGAGTACAAGGATCTCATGTGTTCACCAAAAGGGGTCATGTCAGGTCTTTACTGAAAACACGTGTCATGTTGTTCTTAATTACTATATAATGTATATAAGGAAACAATGTGGGGATTATGTAGATATATGAAAAAGTATGTTCTGTAAGTCTGTAGTTTTAAGTAGGTAACACAAATATAGTGTGTTTTGAAACAAATGTCTCCCAAGAGTGGAGAGAAGATATTCATCTCCATGGTAGACTATTGTGTATTATATGTCACTCAATAGGAATCTACTAGCATTCTAAGGCAAGCTAATAAAGAACTGATGGAGACTGCAGAAGGAAATAAACAGGAAGTGGGAAGGGGTACCCTATTTGAAGTAAATGTCAAAGTTCTGTTCTGATAAATTTGAAAGTTCTGAGAAACACCCTAGGATCCTTCACTTAGGAACTTAAGATCCGTCAACTTAGGAAGTAAGTGGATGGAGGATTTGCTTTATAAAAAAAAAAATGGCATCTCAGCCAGCCTTGGTTGAAAATAGTGGAAAGAACTCTGTCTATGTCTACTCTAGAATGCGACTTCAAAGTAGTATATTTCAACGTAGCGACATGAAAATACGCTACTTCAATGCATAGTGTCCACACACCTGCCAAGGTTGGTGCCGTTGATGTGCAATGTGAAAGTAGCTACATGGTACATTGAAAGGGACTGCCCTGGATGCAGAGAGGGAGAGTTGAGTATGATTTTGGAAAAAGCAACGATCACGACTATGTACATGAAGGGAGGATAACTATATATGGTGGGGGGATAACTATATACATGGGGAGGGGCATGTGTATGACCTGGTTGTTGGCCCATCACTCCAGGGTGGGGGTTGATGGGCACAACCCCTGCTGGCTTCAGGTTGCAGGCCCCCTGCTTGTCCGGGGTCCCCAGAGAGGCTGGCTGGGAGCTAGGAGGACTGGCAAGTGAGGCTGGGGTGTGTCCTCAGCCCAGTGATTGGCCCCAGTGGGCTCCTGCCCTGGAGGGCTGGCAGGTGGGTCAATGGGGGGTTAGCAGGGGTGGTGGTAAGGGGCAGCAGCCAGGCCACCAACTCCTTGAATGAGGCCACCACCTTACTGAAAGTGGCCATGAAGGCCTCCCAGGCCTCCTGGTGCCAGGCAGCCTCCCCTTCCTACAAATGGAGGTGCTACTCTCCTGTCTCCACCTGGCGCCAGAGGATGGCGAAGGCGTGGGGGTCGATGGCGGCTCACACCTGGCTCCAGTGGGGGTGGCTGGTCCTAGTGCTAGTGGTTGGCCTGGTGGGCTGGCGTGGTCTGATGACCCCAGGGGGCTATTTGGCACCATGGATATGGTGAGACTGTCCTGGCCCTCGGATGATGTGGTTGTCGAAACAAGGGGGAAGAGGGAGGAGGGCCATGAGTACTGAGAGCAGCCCTGTGGCCCACCCCTCCCACCCCCCCCGGACACTGGGTCCCCCTCCCCAACCCCCCATCTGTGGGTACAGTGTCCCTGTGGAGGGCTCCTTTGTATGTTCCACCCCCCCATCCCTCCCCCTGGGGCAGGGCACAGTGCTGTCCATGGGAGTGGATGCTGATGGACTAGTATATACACGGCCTTTGAGTGAGAAACTACTTTATATAGGATTATAAGAATTTAGTCCCAAGAACGCATGCTATTTTCTCTATATATAACCACTTATTTCCATCTCTTATACTGATTTTATTTGGAATATTTAGTCTCTCTTAAATATTTTTTTAATAATTGAGCTCAAGAATTGTGCATGATACAGGAACAGTGGTCTAAGGTGGAAAAGGGATATGCTGTTCCTTTGGAACCAAACAATATGTGAGTTGTGTGGGCATCTACTATTCTGGGGCTGGATATCAAAGGGCGACACTTGAAAAGGACTTGGAGGCTGAGGTAAGTCTGTTGTCAGCCAGTGAGGCAAAGACAGGGCTGGTGTAGCCCAAAGGAGAGTGCTTGTGTGGCTGAAAGATTGGTTGTATTAGGGAGCTAACATCCAGCCACCACAGGCAAGATTTCTTCCCAGTGGGAATCAGGTTGTGTCTGGTGCTACAGGCAGATTAGACATCTTACAGAACACAGGGGTGCCAGTGTAGCTGTTGTAAACCAATGGGAAAAACCTCTCCCATTGCTTTAACAATTCTACTCTTGCCCCCACAAGAATGGTGGTAGCAATGTCAGCAGGAGAAGCTTGACTGGTGACTTGGCATTGTCCAGACTTATGTCACTTTGTGGGTAGTTTATTCACAACCCTGAGTGATGTAAATTACTTGGACGTAAGCTATAATGTAGACCTAGCCTAGATGACTCATAGCCGTAGGTTCCCTAAGAAACATCACAACCACAAACTACCAAAACAAGGCACTTTGTTGCACATACATCTCCTGAAAATAGGGTGAGAGAACAAACATGACAATTATGTAGTCATGTTACTCACACACAACTGGGAAACTTCCAGATATTACAACAATAAACCGTGTAAGACAGCCTGTAAAGCACAGAGAAGAACTTGGACCTCCCATATTTCAGAATAATTTCCTAGCCTGTGAACTATGAGATACTTTGCTAGGGGGGTTTCTCAGCATCTCCTTTGGAAATGATTCCACCGCTTGTAAGTAATTAAGTAGACTCAAGTCCTTGCTCCACTAGCTAACAGATTCTAGTAATGCCCTTACTAGTTGGCAATGCAGCCATTGTCTTGTTTTCTGTCCCAGTGTTTATTCACTGCCTTTCCTAAGATAATCTGAATGGGGGGAAGTGAACCTGCATCTCTCCTATCCTACACCAAGATGTTAAGCCTGTCACTGGAGGAACCCTCACCATTCCCTCCTTCAGCCATGTTGTGAATCACATCTTTATAAATGCCTGAAGAAGTCTATCTTGGATTGCATGACAAATGTTGGTTTTGATTCAAAAAATTTTTTTTTAATTCACTGAAGGTTTTTTTTATAATTTTGTGATTCAGTTTAGGCTAAGCTGAAACTTTTTTCAATTTTTTTCAAGACTGCAGTTAATTAAGAAATCAGTGATTTGTGCAGCTGTAATCAGAAACCCCCTGATGTTCTTATAAATTAAAATTCATCTCAGGCAAAGAGCCAACAGTAGCCTATAAACTCAAAAGATCACATTTAAACCCTCAAATTAGGGTTAACAGAAAAAAAGCGGTACTTACATCTTTGTAGGCCTCCTGTACTGAAAATATTCATACATAGATGAGGTTTTATCTATAATTTGTTATTTAGTTCTAGGGCACTTGTACAATTGTCTGAATAATAAGTAGACTTTCATTAGTATTTATTAATTGATTCACTTGCCAGGTGATTTTTTAAAAATTAGTAAACAAAATAGATTCCTTGTATAATGGAACCTTTGTGCTCCAACGCCAATAATAAAGCTTAATGTGACAGCTAGTAAATAGCAGGCTGTGGTCCTCATTCCAAACATGCTTTACAGGTTCTGGTTTTAATAACACCATATAATTATTTCTGGCGTGATATTGATGAAAAATAATGTCTTTCTTTCCAAAAGAGCAAAATACCATTCACAACCTCTGAATGTCAAAAGCAACTATCACATTGAATTAGATCTCAGTTCAGTCAGGTTGGGTTTCATGTTGTCCCATGACTCAAGTAATTATTATTTCCCTAAATATGAATACTTGAGATCCATACATGTGATGAGGTCTCTTCCTGTGGGATGGCTTATTGTATTTGTATAATAAAACAGATATTTTTGGAAAAGTAGAAGAAACCCTAAACAATTTGAACTGCAAAACAAGTTGTAAACTCTGATTTTCTTTTCCTCTTAAACCAAACAAACCCCATTAACAACTCAACTTTTGCACTATTCAAAGAGCTTTTCGCCTGTGAATGGCTTGAAATGGTCAATTAACATAAGAATGCTCCCTCTTTGGTATTCTTGCATAATATTAAAATCACAGTATTTCCTTAACGGAAGCCCGACCATTGTACGGTTTGTGAAAATACCTCAATTTGTACAACTAACTCTTTACTTCTATGAGAACTGGTCTTTTAGAACACTTTCAGGTCAGGAGGGGGAAGGAAAAGGAGTGGGATTTTTTTGTTAACACAAAAGCAAAGGCAACCGGCTGCCTATACAAGAACATTATTAATGGGATCTCCAGCATCTTCAGTGTATCTAATGAATGCACTGGTCCTTCTGTAGGCATTTGTTTCTAATGCTTTAATATTCAAAAAGAGTGTAAATCCTACCACATGGCATCTTTCTTTCTGGGTGGAAAATAAATTGCTTCACAACTTCTCATTTTTGTACAAGGAGGCTGAAGAGTTTGGGAAATAGCTGTGGCATATAGTGCGCTTTCTATATGGAATGAAAGGATGTCTTGGCTTTAGTAATCTTCATAGACAAATAAATATTTTCACTAGGTGCAATGTAAATTGAACAGTCTAACTGAGATTGACCTCAATGTGCTCTTAGGCTACGTCTACACTAGAGAGTTTTGTAGACAAAATTGGGGTTTTGTTGACAAAACCTGTGGAGTGTTTATACACAAAATGTGTTTTGTCAACAGACACTGTCAACAAAAAAGCTGTGTAGATTCTCCAGGGGACCCTTTTGTCGACAGAGCAGATCAAAAGCTCTATCTGCTTTTATGTGTAGATGTGATCTGTTGACAGAAGTTTTGTTGGAACATGTCTTCCAACAGTAAATTCTGCAAACAGATGTTTCAGGTTAGATCAGGTTAGATTATTCCAGCATAAACCAGAAGAAATGGTGTGATGATTATCTCAAAGAATATTCCCCTGAAAAGGAAGAACAGATGGAATAAAAATGTTAATTTGTCCCTCAGTGGCCTACTTTGGGGGTTTGGACCACTAAATCCAGTTTTTCCCTAGGCTTTGTCTACTTTGGCATTAGAATGAAAAAACTTTTTGCTCCCCCCACGAAAGAAAAAAATAACTTTTGCTGATAATAGGTGTTGGTGTGAACAGTGCTCTGCATCTAATATTGCTTGTCGTGGGTGGAAGTGGTTTGTTAGCACAAGAGCTGAAAAGTGGCAGCTATGCTTCCCAACTTCTACTGACATGGCTGTAGCAACATGACCATGTCACTAAAAACTGAGTAGTATAGACAAAGTCATGTAGTCCCCTTTTCATCCCATACTAAAGAGCCTCAAGGTGGAATTAAGTGATTTGGAGAGGTTTGGGTGGAGTGTCCCAGCTTGGCAATCAAATTCATCCCTCTGTAGAGGACCTGTTTAGGGCCTATGCACCATAAGTCACAATCTAGGGCTAATAAGGTGCATTAACCTGATGCTGGCCCTCTAGAGAGAACTGAATTTGATCTCCAAATTGGGAATGAATCACGCTCATTAAGGGTGAGATTTTCACTACTGCTCTGGCTCTTTTATATTGGATAGAAAGACAGGAGCCACTAACGGGGCCATAAAAATCCATGTATCGGGTGGGGGATGAGAGTAGACAGCTGTAAGGTGGAAGCCGCCCTACAAGCCCCAATGGAAGGGGTATGTGGGAATAAGGTGTGGGACAGGGTGATTTGCTACTGGTGGGGCTACCACACATCAGTACAGCAGTGCTGAACTTTCCAAGGAGTAGATACAGACTCGAACCAGTCTAGTGATCGCAAACATCAAAATGAAACTCAAGAGAAAGTGTAAGATACAATTTAAGAAAAGAAGAGATGTGGCAAGGCTAGGCGAGGAAGAAATAGGGAATAAATACAGAGCAGCACTCAAAGACAAGATTAGGAGTGCAGCCATAGATAAAGACCTAGATAAAAGAGTCAAGGGGACAGCCACAGTGATAGAAGATCAATAAGAAGTAGATTATGCAGGAGACCCTGAAGTTGGTCCAAGAGAAGAGAGTGTTGAAGATCAGAAGTGATGTTTCTGAGAGGCAGAACAGCAATATGGGGTGAAATGTAATAAGGTAAGGAAAGCAGCCAGAAAGGATAAGGAGAAATGATTGAAGGAGAGGTGTGAAGATGTAGAGAGGTATTATGATGAATGTAAGACCAGGGAGATGTATAAAATGATTAGGAATATTAATAGGAAGTGGCAGCAGAAGCAGATGGTGATCAAAGATGAGAACGAAGAGGTGCTTATGAACAAGGAGAAGGTTGCGCAGCGATGGACGAGATATTGCACCAATATATACAAAGCACTGGTGGACCCAAGTGTCTCAGAGAGACTGATAGAAAAGCTGAAAGAGAGATCTCTGCTGACGATCGAGAGCAAGACCGATATTTTGAAGGAGGAAGTAGAAAGAGCAGTGAAACAACTAAAGAACAAGAGGCCTGAAAATGATAAGATCACAGGAGAGATTGTTAAATATGGTGGAGAAAGTATGATCCAGGAAATACATGGACTATGTAATATAGCATGGAAAGAAGGGAAGGAATGTAAAGAATGGACAAGATCCATGCTAGTGACAATAGACAAGTGCATTGGAGTGCAAGAACTACAGAACAATTGTCCTAATGAGTCATCTAGGTAAGGTCCTGATGATGATATTGATGGAGAGACTAAGAATGCAGATAGAAGAACATCTAGCAGTTGGGCAGGCGAGGTTCAGGAAAGATGGAAGTACCATACAGCAGAGATTGACACTAAGATTGATTGGGGAGAAAGTTCGATGAAAGAACAAGAACATCTACACTTGCTTTGTCAATTTTCAGAAGGCATTTGTCAGTATAGATCAGAAAGTGACTTGGATGGTGTTAGAGTTGGACAGAGTGGATAGCAGACTGATATGGCTGTTGAAGGATATCAACAACAAAGCCAAGGCAGCGATAAGGACATATGAGCTGCGTCTACACGTGCACGCTACTTCGAAGTAGCGGCACCAACTTCGAAATAGCGCCCGTCGCGTCTACACGCGTCGGGCGCTATTTCGAAGTTAACTTCGACGTTAGGCGGCGAGACGTCGAAGTCGCTAACCTCATGAGGAGATAGGAATAGCGCCCTACTTCGACGTTCAACGTCGAAGTAGGGACCGTGTAGACGATCCGCGTCCCGCAACGTCGAAATTGCTGGGTCCTCCATGGTGGCCATCAGCTGGGGGGTTGAGAGATGCTCTCTCTCCAGCCCCTGCGGGGCTCTATGGTCACCGTGGGCAGCAGCCCTTAGCCCAGGGCTTCTGGCTGCTTCTGCGGCAGCTGGGGATCTATGCTGCAGGCACAGGGTCTGCAACCAGTTGTCAGCTCTGTGTATCTTGTGTTGTTTAGTGCAACTGTGTCTGGGAGGGGCCCTTTAAGGGAGTGGCTGGCTGTTGAGTCCGCCCTGTGACCCTGTCTGCAGCTGTGCCTGGCATCCCTATTTCGATGTGTGCTACTTTGACGTGTAGACGTTCCCTCGCTGCGCCTATTTCGATGTTGGGCTGAGCAACGTCGAAGTTGAACATCGACGTTGCCGGCCCTGGAGGACGCGTAGACGTTATTCATCGAAATAGACTATTTCGATGTCGCAACATCGAAATAAGCTATTTCGATGTTGGCTGCACGTGTAGACGTAGCCATGGAGAGTTGGGAAGTTGGTTTAGCATGAGTAGAAGTATGAGACAAAGATATCTGATATTACCGAGTATCTTCATCATGCATCTATACAGAGTGATGGACAAGTCAAGGAAGAGGTAGAAAGGATATCTGTGCATGGGGATAGGATCAACAACTTGAGGTTCGCAGATGATATTGTGATCATTGAGGAAGATGAGGAGAATCTAGCAAAAATGGTACAGTAGCTAAGTGAGGAAAGGAAGAGGTATGGACTAATTATGAACATCAATAAAACAAAAATAATGGTATTTGAAGATAAGGATATAGGAAGGAAAATCAGTGTAGATGGGATTGAACTAGAGAACGTAGAGACATTCACATGTCTGGGGAGCAAAATAACATATGATCTAGACTGTAAGAAGGAAAAAAATGACTAGAATGGTAAAAGCAAGAACAAGTTTGAAGGCAATGGATGAGATCTGGAAAAACAAAGCAATTAGCTTAGAAATTAAGCTGATTGTCTTGAAAACGTGTATTCAGCAGCATGTTGTACGGTTGTGAGATATGGGTGATAACAAAAGATTTGAAGAGAACAATATTGGTATTCCAGAGGTGTCGTTATAGAAAGATCCTGAGAATAGGATGGATGCAGAAGGTCAATGAGGAATTATATAGGAAGATACAGCTGAAAGAGAACCTACTGAAAAAGGTTGTACAAGGGAAGTTATAGCTATTTGGGCATATTAGCAGAATAAAAGATGAAAGAAGAATCAAGACCCTGGTATTCAGCATAATAAACAGTTCAAATAGGAGATGCAGACCCCACAGAGAATGGGTAGATGACATAGTAGATTGGTGCCGAGCTTGTCTACAGAAACAAAGCCATTCCGCACTGGACAGGGAGAGATGGAAGGAAATAGTGAGATGCCAATGGGCACTGAGCCCACAGCTGTTGCAGATGATGATGATACTCCACAGAGCTCTGTGAAGATTTTGTAAGAAAATATGTAAGAAAAGCTGAAGTACTCAATGCTTTTTTTACCTTAGTCTTCACAGACAAGGACAGATCTTACACTATGGGGCTAGACAGTGCAGTATTGGAAAGTGGAGGGCAGCCATCGATGGGGAAGGAGCAAGTTAAGAAAAACTAGATGTACACCAGTCCATGGGTCTGAATTTAATGCACCCAAGGATACTGAGGGAATTGGCAGATGTCATTGCTGAGCCTTTGGCCATTATCTTTGAAGACTCTTGGAGATCGAGAGAGATCCTGGTGTCTCAAAAAAGGCAAATGTAGTGCCCATCCTTAAAAAGGAAAGGACAATCGAGGGAATTATAGTCCAGTCAGCCGTACCTCAATCCTTGGGAAAATAATGGAGGGGATCCTCAACGAATCCATTTGGGAGCGCTTGGAACAGGGGAAGTGATCAAGAGTAGTCAACAAGGATAAGTCATGCCTGACCAATATGTGGATGTGATATACCTTGACTTCAGCAAAGCTTTTGATACAGTCTCCCACAACATTCTTGTCCATAAGTTAAGGAAATATGGATTGGATCCATGGACTATAAGATGGATAGAAAGCTAGCTTGATGGTTGGGCCCAACAGGTAGTGATCAATGGCTCAATATCTGGATGGCAGTTGGTTTCAAGAGGAGTGGCCCAAAGCTCGGTTCTGGGGCTGGTGTTGTTCAACATCATTATTAATGACCTGAATGAGGGACTGGATTGCACCCTCAGCAAGTTTGCAGATGACACTAAACTAGGGGGATGGGCAGATATGTTGGAGGGTAGAGATAGGATCCAGAGAGACCTGGATAAATTGGAGGATTGAGCCAAAAGAAATCTGATGTGGTGGATGAAAGGCTGGACATCAGTAAACAGTGTGCCTTTGTAGCCAAGAAGGCTAATGGCATAGTAGGGTGTATTAAGAGGAGCACTGCAAGCAGATGCAGAGAAATGGTTGTTCCCCTCTTTTAGGCACTGGTGAAGCCACATCTGGAATATTGTGTCCAATTTTGGGCCCCCCAGTATTAAAAGGACGTGGATGTGCTGAAGCGTGTTCAGCAGAGGGCAACAAAAATGATTAAGGAGCTAGAGCACATGACCTATGAGGAGAGGCTGAGGGATTTGGGCTTATTTAGTTTGTAGAAGAGAAGACTGAGGGGTGATTTAATAGCAGCCTTCAACTTTCTGGAGGGGTGCTCTAAAGAGGATGGAGAAAAATTGTTGTCAGTGGTGACAGATAGCATAACAAGGAACAATGGTCTGAAGTTACAGAATGAGAGGACTAGGTTGGATATTAGGAAAAACTACTTCACCAGGAGGGTGCTGAAGCACTGGAATGCATTGCCTGGAGAGGGGTTGGAATCTTCATCCCCAGAAGTTTTTAAATCCTGGCTTGACAAGGTCCTGGCTGAGATGATTAGATGGGGTTGATCCTGCTTGAAGCAGGGGGCTGGACTAGGTGACCTCCTGAGGTCCCTTCCAGCCCTATGATTCTATGATTCAGTCCCTTCTTTTCTTTCCAGCCAACTTTGTTATTATTGTTCTTGATCCCAGTAAACAGCCTCACAATTAAATTCTATTTAAATCTGGCTTCTGTGGTCAATGTATTCTATATTATAACTGATTGTGTTTGTATTGTCTTCATGTTTGGTGTAAAGGAAATGGCCATAAGCTGGGTTGAGCTGTGAGTAGTTTAGGGCCAAAGGTCTTGTTATTTTTTTTTGAAAAATGAAATAAATGCACCCGATAACTAATAGGGGTGGGAACATGGTTCTGTCTGGGAGATAATATGTGGGACTCCCTTGTCCTCTATAGCTAGCAGTGACATTGTCTGGCAAGATGACTCTAGCTACTCTATTTTCAATGTCCTTCCCTGCAGGAAACACACAAAGGAAAGTAGAGTGTGAACTCTGAATACAGACTGCAGTGGTGCATAAACACTCAATAAAATGCAGCCATAAAATATGGTTGGATTTACACATAATACATTTGAACCCTGTTACATTGGATGCCTTTTATTGTTGTTACTAAGATGCATCCATGAGATCTGAAAAATAGCCTGGTCCTAACAGAGACAAAAATGTCACTCTTTATTTGAAAGTGCTACTTAGCATTTATGTACAGGAGTGCTTCTGGTGAAGACAGACTATGTGAATAAGAAAGCACTCTCCCATTGACCTTAACGAGAGGTGGAAGCTGTGTCAGTAGAAGAGCATCTCCTGATGACATACACAGTGTAGAGAGCATGTGAAGTTCATGTAACTTATGTTGCAGAGGGGTGGTTTTTTCACACACTGGAGTGACATAAGTTACATCAGCCTAAGCGGTAGGGTAGACAAGCCCTTAATATGTAGCTTTTAGGGTATTAATGTATTAATGATGACTAATGTATTAACACACATCATTTGGGCACAGTAGTTTTTCATAAGGGTCTTTGCTTTCGTTTTTCACTATTTTCAATTTGTGTGACCAAATGATGTGCATTAGACAATACTATTAATTAGTGCCTTATAGACAAAAAACACAATATGGACTTTCATGCTTCTTTCAGCAACTCAAGTAAACAAGATGGTATAATTAGGTGCATAGACCCTACTTCTAGATGAACACTGAAAGATCTCTAACCCTTCTGCCCATAAGGGTCACAGCTGTCTGCAAGCAATCCAGAGGCACCTAGAAGTCATTGTGTTACTGATCATCTGAACAAGGCATAAACCGGGCCACCGCTAGGGAGAAGGGACAAAGGGGGAAGTTGCCCCAGGATCCAGAAATTTAAAAGGGCCTTTGGCCTTTAAATAACTATTGCATTCCCACCTGGAATTGGCTGGGAGATGTTGAGGGTTGGCTGGTGGAGGTGTGGCAGTGTCTCGGTGGTGCTGAAGGCTGGCTGCTCCTCCCCTATCCCTTCCACCTGAGAGTCCCCCCTGCACACACATTGCAGAGGGCCCAGTGAAGTCTTTTGCCAGCCCAAGGTATAAATTAGAAAGCAGGGTCTCTTGCTTAGTTAAGGAGAGATCAGGGCTAGGGTTGTGGCTTTCTTTTGTGTGGGAGCTGAGTAAAAACCTTGGAAAAAGATTAGCTGGAGGCCCTGATAAAGGTTTGACTGGGCAGTGTTGGAAGAGAGCCAAAGGACCTTGAAGAGCCCTTAGTTGTGGGTATTTTGGTTAATCAAAATTTCAATTAGGCGGTGAAATTACCTCTAGGGCATAGAAAGAAGAGGCACAAAGCATCAGCTGGAGTAAGCTGCACCTGCCATGGATGGACTTAGGCAAAGGGACATCACAAACAGTGCTGAAGTGGGATTTCAGTACAGGGTGATCATACATCCAGTTTTACCAAAGAAATGGGAAGCAGAAGAATGTTGCAGAGGAGAAGTGGTAATGGCAGATGCACTCTGTAGGAAGGACTCAGGATAGCAGCTTAGGCCAGTGAGCCTGCTCTGTGGGCAGGGGGAAGAGGGGATATCAAGATAGCCTTAGCTCTGGACTAGCAGTAGTGGTGATGCTGGTGGGGAGGGGGACCTCAGGATGGCCCTTCAGGGTGTTCTGTTTTCCCTTTGGGCTCCCTATTTCAGTGTTGTATTACCTCTTCCCAGAGCTTGAATGTCATCTACTGCCAGAAATA
Organism: Carettochelys insculpta; assembly: GCF_033958435.1. Classification (NCBI taxonomy): domain Eukaryota; kingdom Metazoa; phylum Chordata; order Testudines; family Carettochelyidae; genus Carettochelys; species Carettochelys insculpta. The sequence goes on along the minus strand of NC_134137.1, from coordinate 114,048,175 downwards.
CTCTGCAGAATGCGACTAAAACACAACAGTGTTTGGTCAGACATTTGTTTTGCTGGGACAGGCAAAAAACTGGCATCTCCATGAAGAGGCCCTTTTTCTGGTGACAGGAAATGAGAGGGCTTGTGGGAAAGAGTCTCCTGACGCTGGGCACAATAATAACTAGATAAACATGTTAGAATACAAGGATTTGAATTTGAAGCTTGTTATAGGGCTTTGCTTTCACTCAATAATTAAAGTAATTTTTTCAAGGGGTTCAATTTTTTTATCTTTTCATTTTTAATTAAATGTGAAGGACTGATACTGAATACACACCCTGGCAGAAGAATGCATAATATTTCTCATTAAAAGGCTTGTGGTGGCACTTAACATATTGTATCTTGTAATCTAATTTCATGAGTGTGGTTTTGATGGTGGTGCAATTAAAAAAGAGACAACAATAAAACAGGGTCCAAGTGTGGCATACTAGTTAGCATCTTACTAATTGTCATTCTAAAATATTATTTAAAACCAACAAGAATATAATACTTTTAAACTTGCATGGAAAGTCATATTTTAAATATGGGAACAATTAGTTTTTGTTAACTTTTTTATAACATTTAAACTACCTTTTTATTTTCAAACCTGTCCAGAGGAGAGACTATGTAGTTATGGTAATATATTTTATTGGACAATCTTCTGCGGATCAGAAAGACCAGCAACAATAACACAGCATACAGAAGACTCTGGAAATTCAAGGAATTTTAGCAGACAAAAGCTATAGTTGGGACTGAAAATCAGAACCTGAAAATTCAGCTGAAGAAACACAATAGGCCAAGTATTTTACTAAGGTAAGCAGGTACAATTGCACTGATATTAATAGAAAGTCACTCTCTTTCCTCAGATGAGAATTTGACACTATATTGTCCAGTTATGCAAATGATACATTTTCCACAGACTTTACTCAGTGTGTGAAATACAGTTAATTATTTCCTTTAAGAAACCTCTTTTGTTATTATTGTTGTGGAACCACGTCTGACTTATCTTAATCAGACAGTGCTAAGCCAAGGAAGATTTATTGTTGTTGTTTAGTAAAGCTGGTTAGTAAACTCAGTTTCCATTCCACAGAAAATTCTGACAGCTCAGAAATTGATTTCAGACCATTTCATGTAAACAGACATGATTTTTGAATTTCTGTAAAATGGAAATTCTAACGAACACAAATGCAGAACTATAGAAATTATCTTATCAACATTTCCATGTTTTGTTTTAAAATTGTGAAATATTACACTTTACTTATACAATAAAATAAATATTAGATGGGATGCTGTTCTTGGAAGAACTTCTGGGAAGAGCTGAGGCCTCCTAATGTGGAAAGGGAAGCACATTTTCATACGTGTGCTCATCTACCTAGCCAGGAGCAGGTTAAAAAACCTGCCTGGAAATCAGGCGTGGAAATATAAAATTACAATAGGATCACGGACATAACAACAACAACAACAAAGAAGAAATCTGCTCAACATCTTAGATGTCTGCACAAATGCAAGGAGTACTTCCAAATGTAAGTCTTAGTATTCAAACCAATTTATGATGTAACCAGCGTCACAGAAACTTAGTGGGATAAATTTCATGATTGGAATATTTGGGTCAAGGGGTATAGATTCTTTGGGAATGACAGGGAGGGAAGATAAGAATTGCATTGTACATGAAGAATATGTATGCTTGTTCTGAGGTCCATAAGGAGGTATAGGGCACTGCACTTGGAAGTGTATGGTGGAAAATAAAGGGGGGGAAACCAGGGGTGACTACATGTTAGGGGTCCACTATAGACCATCAAATACTGAGGAAGTTGGGGAAGTGGAATTTCTAGAACAAATGACAAAAATATCTCAAACACAAGACCTTATAGTACCACAAGACTTTTACTAGACATGTATCTATTGGAAAAGTAATATGACAAAATACAAAATGTCCAATAAGTTCTTGAAATGTGTTGAGTAGTGGAGAATTAGATTACGAGACCTGCAGATAGCTGGGTTTGTGATGATCGATAAGATCACATGTTGAATTGCTTGCTAGGCTTGAAGCTTACAGACCTCTTAAGATGTCAAAATGAATTTATGTGCAGATCTGCAGGGGTGAGGAGAGAAGTTGGTGGTCATTGTATAGGAAGGAACCAGTGGCATAGGAGAAGATCAGCGCAAGATCCTGTGGGCCAAATTTGAACTGCGAGGTAAGAGATTAAAGTCCAGGAGCACCATGATGGCATTCTCTGAAATTCGTCCAGTTCAAATCACAGGGTCCATTAAACAGGCAGAACTGCAGGATCTCAGCCAGTGGATGAGACAGTGGTGTTTGGAGGAAGGATTTCATTTTATTAGGAAGCAGGGGATCTTTTGTGAAAGTAGGAGCCTGCACAGGTAGGATGGGTTCCACCTAAACCAAAACAGAATCAGATCTCTTGCATTTAAGTTAGGAAGGTTGTAAAAGAGTTTTGAAACTAAAGTCTACAGAAAAATTCATATGTATGGAGGAGGAGCACATGCTTCAGACAGAGATGTCCTTTACAGCAGGATTTTTTAAAGGAAATATTCTACAGCCTAATGAAAAAGAGACACTAGAAGTTGATACAGCATGGGTTGGAGCTGAAAAGAAAAAGTTAAGTGAAAGAGTCTTATCCAATTATATGACATGAAGGCAAACACTAAAACTGCCAAGTTTTAGCAGAGTTTGTATGCAAATACTAGAAGTCTAAAGACCAATAGTCTGCATCTATACTTGCATTCCTCTTTTGAAAAAGGCATGCAAATGAGGGAGATTGAAAGTGCAAATGAGGTGCAGATTTTCATATCTGGCACCTCATTTGCATATTCTTTCAAAAGAAGAAAAGGAGTGCAGATGTTTCTCTTTCAAAAGTAAACCCCATCTTTGAAAGGACCCTTCTTCCCTTTTTAATTCCCAGGCCCTATCCTCTCCTGGCCCATGCTCCACCCATGCTCCACTGTCTCCCTGTCCCTGCCCTGCCCCTGCCTGTCTCTTCCTCCAGAAGTGCTGCATCATTTCCGGTGAGTGCAGGGCAGTCTGTGCACCACCCTCGGAGTGGCATGGCCCAAGAGGAAGCTGGCATTGCTCTCTGGTCGCACTGCTCTGAGGGAGAGGTGAGACTGCCCCCACAGTCACCGGAAGTGGTGTTGCACTGACCATGACTGCAGGGCGGGGCTGATGGTAAGTGGGGGGGGAGTCATGTGACCCCACCGTAAGCCTCCAAGTGTCGCCTCTGATTTGAAACAAGAAGGGTAGTAGCTTTGTGAATCTCTTCAGGGAGAATATTCCATGCCTAAAGGGCATCTTGGGAAAAGTACAGGTATTTGTGGGAGAGTGAATGATTAAATCTAATATCACTGATGGTGTAGAGAGGGTGGGGCAGCCACCTCTTTGCTGGCCCTGGGCAAGCTGGAGGGGAGCAGCTGAGGGCCCCTGGAAGGGCAGTACCTCAGGCAGAAGGGGTGAAGTTGGAAGGTAGCCTTCCCCAACCATCCTAGCAGCACCACCTGACACACGTGGTCCAAGGGTCCAGCGGTGAATGAAAGGGCTCAGGGTTCTGACGGTTGCTGCTGCTGTTTCAGTAGCAGCCAGGAGCCCTGAGCCTTTTTAAGTCATGAGGTCCCAGGCAGCTGCCCCTTTTTTCCCCTCTACTCCCCCATGGGTCTGAAACTGGAAAACAGAGACAGGAGTACACAAATGTGGAGAGGAAAAACTGTGACAACAACACACCTGAATTTTACCTGGTAAAACAAAAAGCAGTCAAGTAGCACTTTAAAGACTAGCAAAATGGTTTATTAGGCGAGCTTTCGTGGGACAGACCCACTTCTTCAGACCATCGCCAGACCAGAACAGACTCAATATTTAAGACACAGAGAACCAAAAACAGTAAGCAAGGAGGACAAATCAGAAAAAGATAATCAAGGTAAGCAAATCAGAGAGTGGACGGGTGGGGGGGAAGGTCAAGAATTAGATTGAGCCTAGTATGCAGACAAGCCCCTATAGTGACTCAGAAAGTTCCCATCACGATTTAAACCATGTGTTAATGTGCCGAATTTGAATATAAAAGCCAGCTCAGATGTTTCTCTTTCCAAAACAGTGCGATAATTCCTTTTCAGTAACACACATACCCCTTTAGGTCATTGACAGAATGCCCCATTCCATTAAAATGTTGACTAACTGGTTTGTGGATCTGGAGTGTTTTGATGTCTGTTTGTGTCCATTGACCCTTTGTCTAAGGGAGTTAGAAGTCTTTCCAATATACAAAGCATCTGGGCATTTTTGGCACATGATAGCAAATTACCCACCAGGAGAAGTAAAAAAAACAAATCGACAGGGCCAGACGAATACCCAGAGACCAGCTACTCCAAGATCGGCCCAAAAAAGCCAAGAACAGAACACCACTGGTCATCACCTACAGCCCCCAGCTCAGACCACTGCAATGAATTATTAAAGACTTACAACCTATCCTTAATCAGGATGCCACACTCCAGAAGGCCCTGGGTCACATGCCTGTTCTCCCCTACAGACAACCTCCCAACCTCATGAGGATCCTCACTAACAGCCACAGTCTATACCCCAGGAATACCAGTCCTGGAACCTTTCCCTTCAACAAAGCCCTGGCAAAGCTGGCAGAGGCCAGCTTTGTCCACATATCTTCTCTGGAAATACCATCACTGGACCTAACCAGGTTACTCACAGAATCACGGGCACTTTCTCATGCTCCTCTACTAACATCATATATGCCATCATGTGCCAACAATGCCCAGATGCTTTGTATATTGGACAGACTTCTAACTCCCTTAGACAAAGGGTCAATGGGCACAAAACAGACATCAAAACACTCCAGATCCACAAACCAGTTAGTCAACATTTTAATGGAATGGGGTATTCTGTCAATGACCTCAAGGTATGTGTGCTACTGAAAAGGAATTATCGCACTGTTTTGGAAGGAGAAACGTCTGAGCTGGCTTTTATATTCAAATTCGGCACATTAACACATGGTTTAAATCATGTTGAGAACTTTCTGAGTCACTATAGGGGCTTGTCTACATACTAGGCTCAATCTAATTCTTGATCTTCCCCCCCACCCGTCCACTCTCTGATTTGCTCACCTTGATTATCTTTTTCTGATTTGTCCTCCTTGCGTACTGTTTTTGGTTCTCTGTGTCTTAAATATTGAGTCTGTTCTGGTCTGGCGATGGTCTGAAGAAGTGGGTCTGTCCCACGAAAGCTCACCTAATAAACCATTTTGCTAGTCTTTAAAGTGCTACTGGACTGCTTTTTGTTTTGATAGTGTATCGACTAGCACGGCTTCCTCTTTGTTACTACCTGGTAAAGGCATAGAAAAGAGGAAAGATAACAAAAGGCTTTGAAGGAGGAAATCAGTTCTATCAACACTATGAGGAGCAAGGAAGATTTTCTTAGCAAGTATGTTTTGAATAAGCTGGAAGGGAGTAATATGGGTGTCCAGGAAGCCAGACAGGAAGCTACCTTTTTATAAAAACATAGTGGAGACACAATATTTATTTTTACTGTGAGGTTAAACTAGGTGAGGTCAACCACTGGTTTTGCATGTATAGCGCTGACCTTGCTTTGCTGCCTCACGATAAATACAAGTGCCTTGTCTCCACTTAGGATCTTACAGTGAGATAACAATCAGCCGTTTATTATCTCATTGTAAAACAAACCAGGTTGTGTCAGCAAAGATCAAGCCTGAGGTGGGGAGAGGTAGGTTTGCAAGTAATCAGTATGCTGATGCTTGATGCAGCCATGTGTGAAAATTAGAACACCCATACACAGTTTATAAATGGAAAAAGAGAGAGGCCTATGGGATCTCCGTGAAAAGTAGAAGAGCAGAAAAGAGCTTCTGAAGAACTGAACAGAGCTGCTGAAACCAAGGCAGGTAAAAGTACTGACAAAGATAGCTTTATCAACACTATCAAATGCAGCTGAGCTGAGATTGCAAGAGAAGTCAATGAGATTTTGCTAGGAGAGCTCATTAGAGACCTTAGTGAGTGAACAGCTGAAAGGAACAGAGTGGAAAGGATAGAAGCCAGACAGTAGGGGTGGCTTGAGCAAGTATCTTTGAGTTTGGAGTTGAGGCGAAACCATATAGGCAATTCAAAGACAGGTAGGTGGGGCAGGGAGTGAGGGCTGATTTTTCAGGATAGGAGAGGCTAATGGGCTAATCTTTAAAATGTTCACATTTTACAATGAAATGATGATTAAATATTTTGCTGTATTTTCTTTAATCATCATGAACCTGCAAAATAATTTCTTTTTGAGCCTTAAGTGTGTTTGTGTTCTCATTTTAAAGTATCAGAGAGGTAGCTGTGTTAGTCTTTATCTTCGAGAACAACAAGAAGTCCTGTGGCACCTTATAGACTGACAGATATTCTGGAGCATAAGCTTTGGTGGGCAAAGACCCAGATCTGATGAAGCAGGTCTTTGTCCACAAAAGCTTATGCTCCAGAATATCTGTTAGTCTATAAGGTGCTACAGGACTTCTTGTTATTTTAAAGTAGAAGATTTACCTTGTATTGCTCAGGTCCTTCAAGGCAGGTGACTGGGTGTGGTGTGTGCAGTAGTCAGGACTCGGGCTTGGAGATGTGAGGTGCTCAGGGCAGGGGCTAGCAGTGTCTGAGGTGCAAGAGTCAGGGCAGGGAGTTGCGAGGTGTGAGGGTGCTAAAGGAAGGGAGTTTGGGGTTATTCAGGAGTCAGGGCAGTGGGTGGGGATACAAAAGTGAGGGCTGGAGATTGGGAGGGGTGAGGCTGGGGACTCAGTACAGCAGGTGAGAGTGGCCAGTGGCTGCTCCCTGTGGCAGGCCTGGAGTGGTAAGGCTTGTGCTGCCTGGCCACTGGCTGCTACGTGGGGTCAACCAGGAGCAGTGGGAGAAGAACTGCCCAGAAGCTGGCATTGATCCCTGGCCCAGCCTAGAGTCGCAGGTTCCGCATTGTCCAAGCAGTGGATGTCCTGTGGCTCTTCGGGGCTATTGGAGGTTCTCTTGCTTGCTGCCCCCTTGTGGCCAGTCTGGAATACAGCTGTCCTTGCTGCCAGACCCTTTCCTTTCTGTTTGATGAGAAACAACCACATTCCAGGTACATCCTATTGTCTTGTCATAACAAACCTTGACCTTGCTTGAAGAGAGGATAAGAGGAAGCTGCAGACCAAACTTGGTGGTCCTAGCTCTTACCATGTAGAAGTTCTTGAACAAACAGATTCACAGATGGATGGACAGACACAGAGAGATACACAAACTCTCAAATATTTAGTAGATAAACTTCACCATCTACACCTAATAAGAACTAGTTACATCCAAAATTAAAGTAGAAAATTCAGAAAGTACAGGAGATAAGTCAAACCTGTAAAATAAATTTGCTTTGACCCTGGGAAAAAGAGGAGAGTTGTCCTATGCACAAAATTCATAGCTGTTGGCCATCGTAGCTCACTGAAATGCAGTGCTGTTTCGTATAAGAATTATGAAATGAAACTTACTCAGTAACTATCTTCATATATCATGGGAACTGACAAGTCCTGTATTTGTACTGGAACACCAAAAGATTATTTTACATCAGGTTCAAACCAGCTGCAACTAAACTTAGCTAGTCTGGTGACCATTTTTCATGGGAATGGGGAATTATAGTTGCCCTAGACTTTCTCACATCAAATTCCCTTGAGAAAACAGATAGGATAAGAATTTGATTTCTCATCATAGCATGGCTTTCAGGGAATAGCACAAGATTAATAAAACCCTGAAATTCATCAGTCCAGACTGTAATAAGTGTATATGGTCCCAGGACATCAGCTACTCCAATCCTGCCACAGCCTTCCAATCATTACTCTTGCCTCCATGAAATTGGATCTATCTGTATGAGAACAAAGGTTGCCAATTTTGGCTGGATACATTCCTGGAGGTTTCATCACATGACATCGTCTTTAATTAAAAAAAATAATATTTAATTCCTGGAGACTTAATGACGACCCTGGAGGATTGGCAACTTTATGGAGAACTGTGGACCAGGTAGAAAGATTCTTCTAGAGAACCAATGAGATTAGTCCTAGTGCATTGGGAACTGGACTGGGTCTTAATCCCAGCTCTGCCAGTGACTGAATGGGTGTGACATTTGATGTGCCATTTCCCCTTACAGTGCTTTTTTTCAGTCTTCTTTACTCAGGGCAAGTTTTTCAAGCATGTCTCAGGCCTAGACATATTTAAGCACTGCTGTGCTCTGTTTTACAAGGCCTAAACAATTTAGATGGTGAAGTGTCAGGCACTTTTGAAAATGGGATTTAACAGTCTAAATCGTTTATGTCTTGCAATGCTGAGCAGCGCAATGCTAAAACGCCTTTAAGTGATTTTGGGACCTAAACCCACTGATTTAATGACATTTAGGCTGGTAAATCATTTACCTGCTTGCAAAAATCTTAATTTGTAGACTTTAAGCTCTTCAGAGCAGGGACTGTTTCTTATTCTGGGTTTGTACAGTGTCTTGCACAATGATTTGCGCTCGAGTCTCCAGGTGCTATTGCAATACAAATATTAAAATTAACAGGGGACATGCCTGATAGCACTGAACGTTGATTCTGTTCTCATCATGCATGCAACAACTGTGACAAAGTCTACATGCTGTAACATGTGCACAGAGACTCGTGCTACAGTAGTTTTTATTTGGTGAGAGAAGTGCTTTTCCCTGTAATCTAGTCAGAAAAGGAAAAAAAGTGAAAAACAGATTTGTCAGCTTTCACATATAGGCAAATTTTGCATTTTCATGCCAAATTCTTAAAGTGTCTCCACAAGGTCATCACTAAACTTGGCAAATAACTTGCCATTAGTTCCATGTTACAAAAGGTAGCACTCTTAATAAAAACACATGCTGTACAGGTCTCCCTGGAGATGAAACCTTTTCTTGAAATAGTCACTAATTTAAAACTGGACTTTAATGATTCGTTTCATGCATTTAGTGTGTAAATATATCATAGTTTGTTAGCTCCTCACATGTATTCACTGTTTCAAGCCAAAGTATCTCACAATTTTATAAAAATCGATTATTCAAAATATGATAGGCTTCTTAGAGGCATTTCTGTGCTTCTGTGAATCACGAGGTTAGCTTCTTGCCAGAAAGAGATTCCTGCCAAGGTTTTTTGCCAAAGTACACTTTGGTTATGATAATAAAACTGGGTAGCTAAGACTACAGCTTTTAAAAGTAGAAATTTATAAAATGTAAAATTTTAAGAAACTAAAAGTGACTTTAAAATGTCTGCATCATTAAAAAACAAAACAAAAGAAGAAAACACTTCAAAGACCACCTTGGCGCTTTAATTCAGTGCCAAGTAACTTGGCCTGGGATGAATATGTTCAAGTACTCTCATACATTAAGGTACAAAGCCATGCAGTATGCTATGTTTTAAATCATATCTCTTAAGTCTTTCTGACTGGTGTGTTTCTGAGACATTTCTAACGTCTGTCTCCAAAGGATCTAGGCACTAATGTAGCTTGCAGGTTGTTGTCTCAAAAAATAAATGATTGGGTGCGAACCTCAAGAGTGACTGAGATTTGAAAGCAGGACACTGCAGTGAGGTACTATATGGTTCCTTCGTTTTGTTTTTATCCCCTTCTCCACTCTCATGCATACACAACAAGTGATAATTTGAGTCCCTCCCTGCCCCTGATTCTGGTCCTTTGAGGCTTAGTTTTATGCTTGCATCAGAGAGCTGAGATGTACGTTACATTATGTATTTTGAAAGGTTATCACACAGGTTACATGTTCAGCTACAACAGTATTTGTGCTTTTTATGCCAATGAAGAAAAAGCACAAACTGCATTATTAAAAATTTGAAAATTGTGCCTCATTCTTTTTTTTTTCAGAGAATTCCTGTGTATGCGTGTGGCTTTTAAGTGAATTTAGTGTTCAATAAAGGTGTCAGATGGACTTTCGTGGAGAATGAAATTCTACACTAGAGCAGTGTCAGAAGTGGCAATGCAAGCTTCCTTACTTTGTTCATCAAAGTGCCTTATGCATTCCCACTTGCAATGGTGAGACTCTCCATATAGATATAGTCCTAGAAATCTTTGATGATGTTGCCAATTAAAGTGACAAATATGATGGTGTTCCTGGGAGATATGTTCACTTATCCACTACTATGTAGGCTAGGCTAGGAAGCTGTTTCATGTAAGCCACAGCATAGCTGCAATATTTTGGCTGTTACTTATTGGGTGAGAATTTCAAAAACACCCTGCATTGATTTAACTCTCCTCTAACTGAAGGCATTGGGACTTTACTAGGGGCAGAGTTAGGTCAAACCTGAGCTATTTTGAAAATCCCATCCTCTGTATCAAGGTAGTGTGTGAATTTAAGAAAAGTGTGGCATTGCCAGTATACATGAGCTTAGACATGTTGGTTAAAGAATACTATTTGCTCAGTGGCTATTTTGCCATGTAAAGGCCTGGTGCAGATCAGCCTGATCTGAAAACATTAAAATCCAGGCACATATTCCCATTGACTTCAATGGACTTTGAATCAAGTCATATAGGATTTACAGTCTCTTCCTTACTAGGTAGCAAAACATGGAATTAATTTTTGCCATTCTCTGAAATCTGTAATTGCCTTTTCTCCCTCATCTCTTTTTGATATCTTTGATCACAACTTATCCTTTACCTGGGTGGATCAGAGGTGGCTTCCCTTAAATCAATGTCAATATTGTACCATAGATCAGCTGGCAGCAGGAGGTCAAAGAAAGAGTTGTTATGTCCAATAGCATTTCAGTTCAGGATGTGACCCTTTCATGTAGAGATTCCAAACTTCTCTTTTTTGTTGCATTTTCTTATATTGTCTTTAATTTGGTTTCTTAAATACAGACTGCTTGATTCTTATGTAATAGGTTCATTCAGCTGTGTGAATGAGAAAAATGTGATATTGATGTTTTCTTATGACTGAGTTTCAGTATACACTTTTCAAAACACTAAATACCTAACTCACAATTCATCAGATGTTTGCTAAAATCTTTCCTTGTCAAACATCCAAGAGAATTCATTAGTTAAATTCTTCAAGAAAAAAATGGATGAAGAACATTGTGCCCTGTTTGTATGGGTAACAACTAATCTATGTTTAGGTTACTGTATCATAAAAAACTAAATTTTTATGTCCTATTGCAATGTTTTACTATGATCTTTTTTACGTTTGTATCGTTGCCTATTCATGATTCTGAATATGCATTAACCTAAATGCATAACCCATAGCATTTGTAGATGTGTCCTTTCTGGTGAAGATTCTAGAAGTGACTATTCTGGTTTCCATATTTAGAAAAACAAAACAAAAAGAAGTTGTAATCCTTAAACATGTCAAACTGCAATGGATGGCTTCCACTGAATTCTTCAATTGCTATCAATCTTGAAATTAAGACAGGTTGAAAAGAAGAATACAGGGAGTCCTTACTAAAGCCAGCACTCATTTTTGTTTCAGGGCTTAAAAGAAGTAATGAAGATTTGTTAAAAATAAACAACAATAAATGAGTGAATCACATTGACTACTTTATTCATATATTTTTCTTATAAAATTTTGATTAATTAATTAATTAAATAATGAAATTACATTTGCTAAATAAAGGCATTCAAATCATTACTGGGAAAAATAGTAAAGAAAAAGTAAAGAAAAAAGCTACCGAAGGCTCACCACTGGGTGCAGGAGGGCCCTTGCTAAGAGATCAAACCCAAAATTTCAGGAAGTTCTTCATCTAGAGGAGTAGATTAATTAGTGTGAAAGTTTTGTTATGGATCTGATCCTCAATTAATAATTTAACTTTAGGCAGCAGAGAATCCAGCTTATAAAGTTAGTAAAACTCATAGGATTGGGAGTCATGCAATGTATGGTTATTTGAACCCTAATTATCGTAAAAATGACAAGTCATATTGCTCACAATAAGGATATATAATGCAAACAGCGTGTGGGTCTTTGTTTCAAAGAACAAGCATGCCTGCTGTTAAGTCTGATTCGTATGAAGTATTTGTTAACGCTGTGCAAACTACTTAATTAGTCAATCCAAAGTTGGAATTTTTAAAAATTTTATCAATTCAAAATATTTTATGAAAATCATCCCTGCAAAACTGTACAGGATTCCTTTTTCAAATGAATATTTTTTTAAATGGGCCACTTTCTGATACAAAATGGACACTTTTTAAAAATAAAAATACCTTTGTATCAAAACATTAACACTTATATTTTGCAAGTCTTTTACATAATTATAACCAGGTCCCATAGTCATGAATAAAACAAATTGCAGAGACTACCAAATAATGCAATAAAAAGGGTCAGCATTTAATTGAGGTTAAATATAAATAAAGTTGTGAATTTCATATTGCTCTAGTGGGAACTCTCATAAAAATCTATCTTGATTATCTTAAATCAAAACCTGTGCAGACACATTCGGAGGGCATTTTTATGTAGTCTCTTATAATGGGTATTTTGGACCTATCCGGGCAAACCTTTAACAACAAATAGAAACTGACAGATATCAAATAGTAACAAAGAGGAAGCCGTGCTAGTCTATACACTATCAAAACAAAAAGGAGTCAAGTAGCACTTTAAAGACTAGCAGAATGGGTTATTAAACCATTTTGCTAGTCTTTAAAGTGCTACTTGACTGCTTTTTGTTTTGACAGATATCAGTGGAACTTGACGTGGGTACAAAGATCTCCAGGTTACCTAGAGGACATTGTGAATTTCCTGTCCTGGGAAGTTTGTAACAACAGGTTAGACAAACACCATCATGTCTCAGCATGAAGGAATGGAAAGGGTAGGGGCATAGGTATAATCGACCATATCAGTGTGTAATGTTGCTATCCAGTGGGTGATTCACAGTCTAATGGTAACTATAGCAACAACCAACTGTAAGCACATTTTAGTTCAGCTGAGGGGAGGTCTGTGTTTTGGAACTGAAACACAAGAGTTCTACAATGTATGAGTGCATAGATTGTAAGTTTTTTCACAGCACAACAAACACAATACCAATATAAATTCTCTTGAAGCCAATGGTAAAACTCTGAAAAACTAATTTTCTTTTTTTTGTTACCATGGGCTAGATTTTTGCCTTCCCAACTCTTGCAGTTAATCGCCATCTGAAGTAAAAGAACAAATTTGATTTCACTGACTTTTTATGGACAAATTACTGTAATCATTGTCCTTTTCCACAGACTCTGACATATTCTTGCAGCTGAAAACTGATTGGCAGGAGAAGCCAAGTTTGCAAACTGGGCACAAAGAAGAGTTTTCATATCGGAATAAATTAGATACTACAGTTGTATACACAGAAAATGTAATCACAATTGGAATGCTATCTCAGTGTATTTAGTGTGCTGCTTATTTACATACCAGACAAACTTAGGTGCCTAAATCTCCTTGGCTTCCACTTTTGATGGGATTTAGGCACCTAATTTTTCACTCTGATAGTTAATCAATCCCCGAGTGAATATTCAGGAGTTTTACCTCCAAGTTTGTTAATTGCTATGAAATATAGTAACAGACATTCAGAAAGATGCCTATTCTTGTTTCTGAGTAAAGCTCTTCCCTTTGTACAGTTTCCAGGTACAGTCCTCTTGAACACATTTGATCATCTCTGTAGCTTCAAGTACCAGGATTAGACATAAAAAATGAACCCTTTGATGGTCTGCTGCTTAAGCAGAGGCTGCTTTAGTCCTTACACAGTTGAAAGTTTTAAAAGAGAAGTCTCTTATTTGAAGAAAATCAAATAAGTTATGACAGGGAAGATTATACCACCCCTGAAAGAGAAAGATAATACTGCTCCTGAAGCTGTGGAAATGCTTTCTCTGTAGCATGAGTTAATAGATCAGGGAAGCAGCCCAAACCTCATTCCTGGATTTAAATATGTCACTGACTTAAAGGTATCTCTGCTTTTCCAGATCAAACCTCTAAATACCCAAATAGATCCTTATAATTAAATGATTTAAAGACACCTGGGTTTTTTTATTCATAAAAGTCTTTCCTAAATGTCTTAATTTGCACAGGCCACAAACCAAGCAAAATTTTGTGAGTCACAAGTATTAAAAGTATCACTATGTTGTCTATGTTGTCACACTGATCCACCTATTTGTCATATTTCTTACTGGAAAAACGTTTAACTCTTATGGGTTCAGATTTGTCCAGCAACGAGCTAAATGGTGAGAATTGATTAGCAAATGCAGCTTTCTGTCAACTGCCTCATTTCATCTCCTTCTGTTGTTAGAAAGCGTACAAAGAGAATTTTCATGCTGTTAATCTGAATGAAAACTTTTATGTCAACATATTTTTGGGTGGAAGGAGATAGAAATATGCAACTGGTTCAGGGTAGTCTGGATTAGAACTGGTTAAACTATTACTCTTGAAAAATATTTGTAATGAATTTAGCTGGCTTTTTTTAGTTAGTGACTCTGCTATGAACTTGTGATGGGAAATGAAACTGGTGTACCACTGAGTCCTCTGGTTCACCAGTCTGAGCTCCTTCTCACATTTTGATGCTGTGACAAACTGCAAACCTTTCCAGACTGTTGCACTTACACAGCTATCCACAAGAAGGGACGCCCAGCTGAGTTATGTGAATGTTTCTCCAAGCAACTCATGAATAAACACAGAAGATCTAGCTAGCGCCCCCCAGCTTCCCAGCCTAGAACCCCAGAGCTGTACTCTCTTTGGTCAGAGGACTGACTGATATAAGTTTATGACCCTATCTTCCCCTCCCTCAATGTGGAGAGGACATGTGCCAGCTTTTGTACACTGAGCAGAGGTTTCTGCAGCACTTCAAGCAAAACACACTAGATTTATTAACTACGGAAAGATTTTAAGGAATTATAAGCCATAGGCATAATTGATAGAGATGGAAAAGAACAGAAGAACAAGCACGTAATCTAAGGTCTATAAACTAACCAGGATTTGAATCGAGTAGTGTCTGACCAAGAGAGATAGGACAAACAGGTCACAGATCTTCAATGCATAGACTGGAATTCTCCTCCAGCCCACTTTTCCAGTTCAAGATCTTTATCCTCCAGATGTGTTTCTAGGTGGTAAGTGGGAGTGGGGAGTGAAGCCAAGTGATGATGCCACTTCCCCTCTTTAGCATTACATCTACACTAGCACCAATAATCAAAACTATCGGTACTCTTTCGATAGAGCGCGTGGATTGTCTGCACATATAACGTGCTCTTTCGAAATTAAATCGAAGGAACATGGGCCAAACTTCAATTTCTGTATGCTGCTCCTGAAAGGCGAAGAAAGCCCAGCCCCCTTTCAAAGTACTTTTTCAAAAGAAGAGTGGTCCATGGCGGTGGCCATGGAGGACTGCGGAGACACCCTGCCCTGCTGCTGCGGGGCTCTATGGTGTTTACGCCCTACTGTGCTTAAAGCACCGCACTCCAGGAAAGCCCTTTACAGGAAGCAGAGAATGTGCTGGAAGCAGCTTAAGCATGAGCTGCAGCCAGCAGCCCAACACGCTCTGCAGTTTTAAGAAAAAATCCATGGCTAGCAGCCAGCCTCAGGAAAAACCCAAGCACCTGCCCCCCCGACCCATCAGAAGGCTCCCGGGACTTCGTCCAACCGCTGAACAAAAGGGCACCCTCATGGACGGAGCCTGAGCTATGTGATCTGCTGAGGCTGTGGAAGGAGGAGTAGGTACTGGCAGAAATGGGGGGAAGTGCCAAAATGTGGCTGCGTTTGCCTGCTTGTCAAAACAGCTGGCCACCAGACGCCACCCTGCTCAGACCCCTGACCAGGTGCAAAGCAAAGTTAAAGAACTACAGAAGGGGTATGCCAAGGCCAGGGATGCCACCAGGTGATCAGGTGCAGCTCCCGTGACCGTCCATATTATTGGGAGCTATATTGCCTCCTGGGGCCCAGGGAAAGCTCCTCTGCCACCAGAAGCCCTCCTGGATATGGCATCCGAACAGCCGTGCCCCAGTGAAGAGGACGATCCTGGAGAGCGCAGACACCTGATGGAGACTGGGACAGAACCAGCCACTGAGGTCTCCAGTGATGAGGGGGACCTCGTTATAGACATCCCATCATAATCCTCCAGCTAGGCAAGAGCCAGCTGTGCATCAGCAGAACCTGTGGAGGGTCCCTCCTGTAAACACCCGATGGGGCACACACCCAATTGCCTCAGCCACCAGCAGGATACCCATGCAATCGGTGCATCCATGCTGGACCCAGAACAGATACCCCTGGGACAGCACCACACACCACATGCATGGAGAGTTGGGTGTGGTGCTAATATCTGGGAACCCCTATGGAAAGTTTCATACACCTATGATGCCTGTTGCTGGGGGGTGTGGCTGGTGCTTGGGGCGGGTGGGGGGTGGGAAGCGCCTCCAGCCTTGAACCATGGACTGACTGTCTTCCTATCCATCCTTTCATGTGTGCCAGAGGAGGGCCAGGAGATCCCTGACATTGCATTGCTCCACGGTCAGGAAGAGGAGGAGGGGGAGTGGTCTGCGCCCTCTGCCACCAGAAAAGGAGCTCGTGGCTGGAGGATGAGATGACAGGCAGATGCCACAGAGGTACCCTGCTGGCTTGTGGACATTGCCCAGCAGTACCTCCAACCGGACTGTGGCCAGTACACCTGGCAGAGGGTGGAATGGGCAGAGCTGGTGGGGCACCTCACAGATGTCACCAGGGTCCTGAGGGAGCACACTGGGCTCCTCAGACAAATCCTGGCCCCCTCACCAGCCCCCTCCCACGGACCCTACAGTGCTCATCCACCAGAACAGGCAGCCTCTTTTCCCCCAGCCCCAAGAACCTTTCTGCACATACTGATGCTAGACTCCCCCCAGGCCCTACCTCCCTGTGCATCAAGAGCCCTGCCGTGGACCCCATACCAGAGGTGGGAGGGTTGCACAGGGCCGACATAGCTCACAACCATGCACACCCGACCCTGGAGTAGCGCACCCCTCCCCACCCCAGGTTAAGGTCTCTGTTGCCCACCCATCGTATTCTCCCCCCAGTTAAATTGACCCCACTCCGCAGCCAATCTTCCCTCTTCCACAGCCCCCAACCCCAGTTAAGGTTCCCATTACCCACCCATCATATTCCCCCACTCCCACCTCACAGTTAAGTTGACCCCCACCCCACACCCAATGTTCCCTCTTCCACCCCCCTGGTTGAGGTCCCTGTTACCCTCTTATCATATTCCCCCACTGTCCCCTCCTGGTTAAGTTGACCCCATCCTATGCACAATGTTCTCTCCTCTACCATCCAGGTTAAGGTCTCAAATTTCTCCCCCATCCCAGTTAATGTTTCCCCCTCAACGCTACTAGAGATATTGCCCCAACTCCAAATTTCAGTTCCCCACTGCCCTGTATGGCTTTATTTTCCCCTCCCATCTTTCCACCAACCCCACCTACTCAGGTCAACCTTGTCTATAGTTATTCCCCTATTGTTTTATAAAAAAAGGTTGTACATTTGTAAATCTAAGGGCTTGTCTACACTGCCACCCTCCTTTGAAGGAAAGATGGTAATTAGGGTGTTGGGAGTTTACTAATGAAGTGCTGCAGTGCATATGCATCACTTCATTAAGCAATTTCCAGTCCCTTGTGGCAACTTCAAAGTTTTAAACTTCAAAGTACCGGCACGTGTCTAGCCGTGGCTCACCTGCTGGTACTTTGAAGTGCTGGGGCAACTTCAAAGTCCCTTTACTCCTCCAAAATTTTACTCCAAAATTTTGAGGAGTAAAGGGAATTCTAAGTTGCCCCGGAACTTCAAAATATCGGCGGGTGAGCCGCGGCTAGACGCGTGCCGGTACTTTGAAGTTTATAACTTCAAAATTGCTGCGGAGTGGGGGGGGGAGGGAGGGATTTGCTTAATGAAGTGCCACATATGCAGCACAGCACTTCATTAGTAAACTCCCAACTCCCTAATTACCATCCTTCCTTCAAAGGAGGGTGGTAGTGTAGACAAGCCCAAACAGTTTCTATTAAGACATAAATCATTATTTTTCAAACAATGTATTGTCTCTTATTGTTGTTTGGGGGGTTGTGGCGGGGTGGATGAGGGGGTGTAGTACAGTCCTTGTGGGGGGGAAGGAAAGTGTTGCATGCATGGGGAGGCCTGCGTGGGTTGACTGTAGGTGAGGGTCACTGAGGCTCAGAGTCAAAGATCTCTGGAAGAGCAGCCTGAATGAGGACACCCTCACATTGAACCTGTTGGCTTGGGGCGGGGACCAGCTGTTCAAGGCTGGGACTGTACTCTGCAGCTCACCCTGGTTGGTGGGGGAGCACCTCACCCTTGCCCTCCACAATGTTGTGAAGGACACAACAGGCACTCTCCACCTGGGGGATGTTCCATAGCCCCACCTCTAGGTGCATTGGGAGGCACCGCTATTGGCCCTTCAGACACCCGAAAGCCTGCTCCACCACATTTCAGGCCCAGTTGAGGTGAGTGTCAAATGCCTCCTGGGAGGGGTTGGAGTGGCCAGTGTAGGACCCATCAGCCATGGCAGCAGGGGTAGGCAGCATCCGCCACCATACAGAGAGGCATGCTCATGTCCCCAACCCCAATCTCCCTACACGAGACAAATGTCCTGGCCTCCATGCAGCAACAGAGCCCAGAATTATGGAACACACGGGTGACATGTATCCATTCTGCCCAGCCCATGAAGCATCCCTTGGTGTCCAACAGCACCTGGAGTACTACCAAGTGGTAGCCTTTTGTATTGATGTATGTTCCTGCACTGTGTTCTGAGGCATGGGTGGGGACATGCATCCCATCCAAGACACCAAAGCATTTTGGAAAGCCAAGCACTGTGAATCCCGCGATGGCTGCATCCACATCCACATCTCACACGCGGATGATCCTGAGCATCAGCATCACATTGATGTTGCGCTCAACCTGCATGGGAGGAAAGGTGTGTGGTGTGATGAGGGCTTCACAGGCCATTCACCATACAGCTCCCACATGCCCCTGGCCTCCTGCCCCCCTTCTGCAAGGTTCACCCTTTCCTGGGTTAAGACTCCACACTCCCTGTGGCAAGTGCATGAGCCAGGCATGACTAACCTCCATGATGACAGCTCTGACAGTGGCCTTGCCCGCTCCAAACTGGTGACTTATGGACTGGTAGCAGTTGGGGGTGGCCAGCTTCCACGTGGTGCTTGCTACCTGTTTTTCAAGGGGGAGAGCGGGCCTCATGCAGGTGTCATCATGAGCCGTACCACGGGTGAGCCAGTGGCAGAGCTCCTGGTAAAGTCTGCTTGCTCATTCAAAAATTCTTCAGACAGCGAGCATCATTCCAGTCCCCCAGCACCAGCTGCTCCCATTCATCGCTGCTGCTTTGGTGGCTCCAGAGTCACTAGGGCACTTGGGGGGAATGCCAGCACCATCCTGGGTCGAGCAGCTCCAGGTCCTGGCTTTGGGGGTCAACCGCAGAAGGAGTTGGAGAGCAGCAGTGACCAGCATGGACAGGTGGCCAACCAAGGCATGGAGGATGTCCAGCTCCAGCAGAAGGAGCGGCTGCTGAGTATCCATCAGGGACAGGCTGCAAAGCATGGTGAGGTCCATGCAGAGGCTCTGTGGGGCTTGTGAAACTTCTGTGAGCCAGAGCTACTGCAGAGCGTGGGAATTTGGGAGGACCCCTTTAAGGGAGTGGCTGGCTGCGAGCCCCGGAAGGGCTTGTCAGTCACGCGACCCTGTCCTTGTTGTTTCCCTCACAGCTCTTTTGAAAGAGCACATGCACATGTGTACGCACTGTCTTTTAAAAGAGCTGACCTGTCTTTCGAGAACCCTTTTTGTGTGTGGGCGATCCCTTTCAAAAGAGATTGAATGGAAAAATTGATTTTTAGATTTTCGAAAGAGATGTCTAGCGTAAACGAAGCTTTACAATTTGTTCCAACTTGCTGGAGAAAAGACAGTGTTATGAAATGGTCAAGCAGTCACAACTGTCTACGTGCTATCTCTGAGAAGTTTCCATTCCACACAGTTCCCTGGGACAGCCATTGTAACTGTGGTCTTCCTTTACTGGGCCAAGAACTGTTGCACCTGGAAGGCCAGTTGTGGGAGTTCCCAACTTCACAACATAGTTTAGTAACACACACATAGCAAACTTCATAGCTTCCCATACAACGACAGCACATGCAATCCAACAGTATATTAATATTCAATAGATCAAGACCCGTACCTCACAGGACATACTTTGTGCAAAACACAACCATAATTATAATGACAGTGGTTAATGTGAGTGCTGCAGAGAGCCGCTTTAAGGCACAGTGTGCTAAAGAATCATCCTAATTTCAGCTGTTTCCATTATTCTTGAGCATTCATTGAACAGTCTCAGTTACTAATTTTCAATTCATTCTTTGTTCAGCAAAAGATCACTTTGACAATTGATTATTCACATTGTGTGACAGGGAATATAAATCAGATGACTGATCTGACCTGTGGATTGGATGATCAACTGCATGTATAAAAACTGAGAGTACTGGATGATGTGATGACGTTTTTAAATACGTTTAGGCAAATAACCCATTGTGTTAAAATCTGTGAGAATTTTGAGATTCATGAATATTTTCTTCAGAATATCTTATTTGTCCAAATAATAATAATGAATAATATAAGAAACTGAATCAAAATGCATTGAACTCAATGTTGTTATTTTAAACTGTTGAATTGGCTGTGATCTGAAAACTTAAGTGTAGCTGGGAGTCTGAATTTAACTTTCCTTGCAAAGAAGTCCCACTTACCATGTAAGTATTTCCTATTATGTGACTGGACCCTATTTACTGTTAAGTGTTCCTGATCATGGCCATATATAAATGCTTACATTACAAATATAGTGTGCATTTCAGTCAATGAGTATTCTGAATGGCAGCTGAGATATGTTGGTGACAAGGAAATAATGATTTTCTGGACCACTCCTTTGGCTTGTTTTCTCTCTCTCCTTCAAAATAGAGAACATACAGTGCTTGTCACCTTCGTCGTGCTCTTCAAAAATGCATTAACTGACACAATATCAGTGCTGTTAGATATTGCTTTATTATTTAACCATATCAACACACCCAAAACTGTGGTAGATTATTATTAGGATGTGTGGCTGCTGCTCCAAACAGCTTCCAATCTAGTTCAAGATGTGATTCAGTGAGTGAAACTAAGAGAAAGTAGAAGAGAGCATAAGGAAGGAAAGGGATCACAAGACTGTCATGTAAATATTCACGTATGGTGTGTGCAATCTCTAGATGATTCAATTAATTATTTTAAAAATATATAATAAACTTATAAATGGGAGTTTGCATGGCAAGAGGAGGAAGTTAGTTATAGGGACATCAGCCCATGGGCTTGCAGTCAAACGAAAATCTCACTGATAAACTCACTGCCTTTCAGAATCCTGGACTAAACAAGCTAAAGAGAATTCATTTCTTTAAACCTCTATCTGGAATGGTTCCATTCACCCATACAGGATCTCACACTGAATTCAGCAGAACATCTTGCAAGGGACCAGTCAAGCCAGTGCATCTTATAGTAGAGCCGTAGTATTGAAGGCCAGAAGGGACCACCAGTTTATCTAGTCTGACCTCCTGTCTATCACAGGCCATCAGCACCCACACATTAAACCCAACAATCACAGTAGACCAAGGTTTTACAGCCCACAGAAAACTAGACTTTAAAATGCCACAGCAGAAAAAAGGAAGGAGTGAGGTGCACCATTGCCTGGGGCCCCAAGAGGGCAAGAAAATTACTAAAGCAGATATATTCAGATAATCCTGGCAAGTGTTCTCTGCCCACACTCTGCAGAGGAGAAAAAACCCAGACCAAACCGTTGTAACAGAGAGGTAGCCATGTTAGTCTGCATTCTAACAAAACAAACCAACAGTCATGTAGCACTTTAAAAATGTCTACAGTAGCCCAAAACTTAGAAATGGCCATGCAAATGGCTATTTTGAAGTTTACTAACGAAGCGCTGAAATACATATTCAGTGCCTCATTAACATGCGGGCAGCCGCAGCACTTCGAAATTGACACAGCTCACTGCCGTGCGGCTCATCCAGACGGGCTCCTTTTCGAAAGGACCCCGCCTACTTCGAAGTCCCCTTATTCCTATGAGCAGATGGGAATAAGGGGACTTCAAAGTAGTCAGGCTCCTTTCAAAAAGGAGCCCCGTCTGGATGAGCCGCGCGGCGCCGAGGCGCATCAATTTCGAAGTGCCGCGGCTGCCCACATGCTAATGAGGCGCTGAATATGTATTTCAGCGTTTCATTAGTAAACTTTGAAATGGCCATTTGTATGGCCATTTCGAAGTTTGGAGCTAGTGTAGACATAGCCAGAAAGATTCATTGGGTGATGAGCTTTCCTGGGACAGACCAAACCATGTCACTTTCAGAACCACCTGGGAAAAAATTCCTTCCCAGTCCCATAGATGGTGTTCCATTGTACCCTGCGTATGTGAGTAAAAATGAGCCAAGCAGACACCTGAGAAAGAGAACATTGGCTGTGGCCACACTTGGAAGTGATGTTGAAAGGGGTTATCCCTATCCGTCACTTCAAAATACGCCCCTTCGAAATGAGTCCTTTGGAAGCGACTACACACAAAACGTGGACTGATGTTGCGATCTGCAACATCGAAAAGATGCCCCATCATTTTAAAATGGAGCAACTAAACAGCCACAGCTTAATTTTGAAATAATGGGGCAGGAAACAGCAAAGGCAGGGTTGAATGGCTGACAAGTCCTTCCTGGAGCACAGCCCAGCTACCCCCTTAAAGGTCCCCTCCCAAACACCCCCCCCATGCACATGCTGAGGACCCTGGCTGCTTGCAGAGTGCAACCTCCAGCACAGCACTCAACAGAGCCTTGGTTAGCCACCATACCATTGCCTGCCATGGACCCTCAGCACTTCACTGACAGAGACACCTTGGACATCATGGCCAGCCTGATGGCCATCCTGACAGCATGCTATATGAGGCTACGTGCTGTCCGACACATGGCCAGCCTCCTGAAGGTCCCCCTGACGGTGCATTTGGAGCACCACCTGTTCCAGATCCACCGTCGCCTCTGGCATTACCCCAGCAGCAGGGAATGGTGGGACAACATCATTCTCGGAGAGCTGGACGATGATCAATGGCTCCACAAGTTCCAGATGACTCAGACCACGTTCATGGAGCTGTGCCATTAGCTGGCACCAGCACTTTGCCACCAGGACACCCACATGTGGCCCACGCTCCCCCTGGAGAAACGAGTATCCCTTACTGTGTGGAAGCTGGCCACCCCGGACAGCAACCGCTCAGTCGGCCACCAATTCGGGGTGGGGAAGGCCACCATCGGCGTTGTCCTCCTTGATGTAAGGCACCTGGGGCCACACATCCACAGTGAGGTCCTGGGGAGAGGGGGTCTCAGGGAGTGGGGTCCCATGGAGGGGGGTCCCAGGGAGCGGGACCCCTGGGAGGGGAGTCCCGGGGAAGGGGGGTCTCAGGGAGGGTGGTCCCTGGGATGGCATCCCCCATATGCTACCACACACTCATGGGCACCTGTGTCCTTCACCCATACAGGTTGTTGCCACCATCAATAGAAGCCTCCTATACTGCCTGATCCGCCTTGGAGATGTGGATGCTGCCACAGCTGGCTTCCAACAGCTGGGATACCCCAACTGCATCAGTGCATTGGACAGCACCCACATCACCATCTGGGCCCCACCACACAACCGGGGATGGTACATTAACCGAAAGGGTTACCACTCCTTCATCCTCCAGGCCCTCGTGGATGCCCAGAGAGGTTTCACAGGCATTTGTGTGGGCTGGCCGGGCAGGGCACATGATGCCCATGTCCTGTGGAACTTGAGGATCAGCCACAGGATGGCAGAGGGTACTTACATTCACCCATGGGAGCTGCCGGTGGGCGATGTGACCATGCCCCCATTCATCATCACCGATGCTGCCTACCCTCTCCAGGCCTGGCTAATGTGCCCCTACACGGGACACACCAGTGAGAGCCAGGACCTCTTCAATGCCTGCCTCAACCAGGCCAGGAACACTGTGGAGTGGGCATAAGGATGTCTGAAGGTGCATTTCAGGTGCCTCCTGATGTGTCTGGAGGTAGGCGTGCCCAGCGTGCCCATGGTTGTGGGCACCTGCTGTGCACTCCACAACCTCGTGAAGAGCAAGCAGGAGCTCTTTGTGGCACACTGGGCAGCCAAGGCCATGCCACACTATGAGCAGCCAGGTGCGGTCCCGTGTCGCCAGGTGCTCCAGGACGGGGTGAGTGTGAGGGAGGTCCTCTGGAAGGCCTTTGCCCAGGGGACCCCATGACCTGGCCCACCTCACTCCATGCAACTCCCCACTCCCCTGTTCTCACCCCTACCCCACCAGCACCCCCTACACCATCCCCACCTGAGGCAGGACACATATCACTGTTAAATAAATTCAACTGCTATTTTTGGAAAACAAAGAACATGTGACTATTTATATGGGAGGGCAGGGGTGAAATGTTTACATGGGGGTGGGGGTGAACTATATACATGGGGAGGCAGGGGGCCTCAATCCTTTATCGGAGTGGCTGGTTGGGAACCATGATGGCCTCTAGAGCAGCAACCGCCCTGGGTCCGGGGACCATGGTGAGGCTGGGATGGGGCAGGTGGAGCAGGGAGGTAGGGCTGGACTGGGGTATCTAAGGGCTCGGACTCATGGGGAGGAGGTGGGGGAGCCACAGATGGGCAGGGCTCACATGGGCACAGCCAGCACACCAGGTCCTGCCACTTGGTCGGGGTCATGTCAGCTGGGAGCAGAGCTGCAAGGGTGGTGGGGGGATGGAAGGGGTTCAGAGGGGGCTGGGGAGAAGGGGGGAGCTAAGGACGAGGGGCGTGGCAGGGAAGAGGGGGAAGCTGGGGTGGAGGGGGGTGCTGCGGGAAAGGCCATCCATGGGGCAGGCAGCTGGGCAAGGCAGTTGGCGACAGCTTGGGTCAGGGAATCAAGATACCCAGCCACCTGGGCCCATGCTGCCCGCTCCATGAAAAGCCATTCCCACAGCAAACGGTTCTGCTCCCGCCATGCAGCCATGTAGGCTGCTGTCAGATCATCTGCCCAGCTGCAACAGCGGCTTCTTTCACCATGAGGACTGGTCCGGGGAGGTGTTGCCCCCTCGCCCTCCTCTGCTGCTGCAAGGCTCCTGGGCACATCCAGGGGGCTGGGGTGGCTGGCAGACGTCGAAGCTGTGAAGACATAAGGGGAGAGGGTGGTGCCCCATTAGTCATGAGCCTGGGCACTGCGAGCCATCGGCCTTGTCCCTACCACCATTCCACCCTGCTTGTGGTAAGGAGCTCTGGGGTGGCCTGTCTTCTGTTGGGTCCATCCATGTGGGGCGGTTAGAGTGGCTGCACCAGCCCTACCAGGCTTCTGGCCCTCATGGAAGCCCACGGCCCCCTGTGGGTCCCTCCCAGCAGCAATGATGGACATCTCTGGGTCCCTGGCCTGTGGATGTGTGCACAGGCCCATGCTGGCTGTGTCGGGGACTGCCCCCCCCACACATGACGAGGGTACCCCACACCCGGTCCTACCTGGGGGTTCCTTGGGTTGTTCAGGGGAGGTCTGGGTGGAGGTAACCTGGCTAGGGCCCTCTCAGGGCTCGGCCATGCACAGTGGTACCTTGCTCCAGCTGTCACTGTCCCCAGTGCCAGCAGGTACTTTGGGCTTGTGGTGGGGGGTGCCATTGAGGGTCCTAGCTGGGGCTCCTCTCCCTCCCCATCCAGCTCTGCCGTGTCCAGGGTCTCCTCGAGTGGTGCAGCCTTCCTGGGTCCCACCAGCTAGTGCAGCTCCCTGAAGTAGGGGCAGGTGGCTGGCGCTGCCCCTGACTGCTGGTTTGAGTCCCTTGCTCAGGCATAGCCCTGCTACAGCTCCTTGACTTTGGCATGGACCTGGTCAGGGGGTCTGCAGGGGGTGGTCCCTTGCAGTGAGGTTGCTGGTGAGGTGGGCAAAAGCATCCACATTTCTCTTCCACCCCTCCGTCCTGATCAGGATGTCCTCATCCCCCCAGACAGCCAGCAGGTCCCAGACTTTGGCTTCCAGCCAGAGGGCCCCCCTCCTCTGCCCAGAGCCATGGGAGCCCTGCCGCCCAGACCCCTTGGCTCCACAGGGATCCTGGGGGTCTTGGCTGCTGGCCATCTGTCCGGCCACAGAGGGGTTGTCGCTTTCTGGGGGTGCTAGGGAGTGTTGTCTGGCCACCTCATGCTCCTATGTCTGCCAGCACACTCTCAGCTTCCTGCACGGGGTTTCTGTGTCCCTGCAGCTTTAAGGCACCTGCAGCTGACAGCCATAGAGCTCTGGTGGGAGGGTCCATCTCTGTGGAGGACTTTTCATTTCGAAATGGCAGCCAGGGAGCAATTACACACATTTAATTTTGAAATTAACATCGAAAGGAGGCGTTATTCCCAACACGAGAGTGGAATAATGACTTTGAAATAAACGCCTTTTAATTTTGAAGTTAATTTTGAAACGAGCAATTTCTGTGTAGTCTCTCTCCTGCTCATTTCGAAATTGCTCCTCATTTCAAAATCATTTGCGAAACGAGCAGCTAATGTGGCCACAGCCACTTTGTGTTCAGAGCTCAGGTTGAACCCGCTCAGTGTCCGCTCTTCATCTATGGATTAGGCCCTTAGAAAAATAAAAATAATTGCTTGCAGTTGGATATCTTTATTTTATTTGTAATTTTATTTTAATTAATCCTTTTGAGTTTAAATCTGCAATCATAGAGAAAAAATAAAAAGAAAACTAACAAAACAAGAAATACTAACCTGTTGCTAATATGCTACTTTCCATTTGTGAATATTCTAAAAATACCTAGGTTTCATGTCTCAACTTGACATACAGCATATTATCTTTTACTTAATTAGCACCACTTTTCCTCTCCTCACTTTTCCTGCAGCACAAGTTTGCTTTTAAATTTTATGAGATGTCAAACTTCCTTAAGCAGTGTGAAAAAACAGCTTGAAGGATCTGTGTTAAAGGTTTCAGGCCATGATTGGCACAGCATAGTAGGACATGTGCTTCCCTGACACGTCGTAAATGTTGATCTACATTATAATATACAGTACAGATGTTTCTATGGAAGATTCTGACTAGATAATTTGTGAATATCAGCCCATATATCAAGTGTGATTGAATGTAAATGGCTTTGGCACTCGATGCAGGAGCATCTTACCTTTTGAGAAATGCTCTTTCCTTGTCAGCACAGGAAAAAGAAGGCTGTGTGTCTGACAGTGAATTATACCTAACCAATGAAAATGAGGATTATAGATTACACAGATGAAAATTGTAACCATCCCTCAGAGAGACTTTTACACGACTTTCCAATCAAAATTCCACTTTTTGGCCCTAGCAGATCAACTTCCTTGCTCTCTTTCTCACACACACACACACACACACACACACGAAGTTTTATGGAAGAGTAAGTCGCATCTTCATAAATAAACCTGATCACAAAGCATCTTAAAAATGATCACTCTGTGAGTTTAACAAGTACGTGCAATGGACTTTGCCATACGGTGACAGCATGTATGCATGGACAATTAATTAGTTAGGAATACTTTCCCTTCATTTTAAAAGAGAAGCTGGTTTTGCTAAAAGAAAAACATGAAGAGCCATGCTTCACTGCTTACTGTGCTGTGGCTGAAGAGTTCTACAGACTTCAGATGATGAATCAGCCACTGACACTGCATGGAAAACTTTGTCCTAAAGAGAATGTCTATATGTCCAGCCCTTTTTTTTTATCTTCCTCTTTTATACTATTAGGGGTATTTGCATGAAAAGAGAGGATTTTTTTTTTTCTGATTGAGCAATTTATCTGCTCCTGCTGTTTGCTCCTCATATAAAGTCATAATCCCTGGTGACATCATAAGCATCTGTGCAACAGCTAATTGAAGTGCCACAAAAAGGGAATTATATTTTAAACTGTGTGAGCACCACATGCTTTCTGTCAAATTCAATAGGACTTGAAGGTGTCCAGTGTTTTTTCAGGATCAAGCCCTCAGGACTGCTTCTGCTCCCACTGATCTTGACAGTAAAATTCCCACTGACTTCAGTGGGAGGTGGGCGATACTGTAAATGGGTCTGAGCTGATGAATACCTATAGAAACAAAGATGCTGTTTTCATGCAAATGTCCCTTGTAATAAACAAGAGAGGGAGGAATTAAAAACAGGAAATATAGGGAATAGACAGAATTGTGTAAGTGAACACTTTACAATATTTCTGATGAGGTGTTAGCTGGCCTTTAATAGGGTTGGCCATGATACTTTGATAATTGTTTAGACCTTTCTTCTTGAGAATGGACTGAAATCTTACAGCGTGACTTATTAGTTAGAAGCTCGTCGACACCATCGCGTTAAAGGCCCTTTATAGAAAGGAATAAAGGGGATATTTGTGGTAGGTAGGTGGGAGCTAAGGACAAGAGGAAATCTGAAATAAACAATATCGTCACACAGTTAGCTTTTATGCCTGTGAGAGTGAGGTCAGCAATATTAGTCAATGATACAAGCACAAAATAAACTAGAAACATGAGTCTCTTTCTTGAAAAATCTATTCTAAAACCAGGAAAAAGAGCAAAATAATTGTTATGTCCAGTGGTTGCTATCAGGAAATCATTATTTGCCAACAAGCAGCACATAGTTGCAATGGAGATGCTTAAAGCAATTTTCAAGTGCTTTAGATAACCAACACCCCAATTCTTCAAAAAGACCCTAGTGCTCAAAACTTCAGTGAGCCTATGTGTATGTATAGGGATTTGTCTGCCACTGAGCTGAGTGTGGAACTGGGGTCTAATTTAGATTTGTGTTTAGTTAACACAGTTTTAGCCTCTCTAGTCTGGTACTCTTCCATCTGGCAACATCTGTAATCTGGCAGGATTTTAGTTAGCCAGATGTCAACTTGTCATGAGTGTGGCCAAGTTTCCCACAGTCCCATAAAGTTTGTTTACAGCCACCAGTCCTGGCTCTCTGTCTCTGTGCTGTTATTTAACAGTAATTTATCCCTAAACGTCTTCCAAGATCAAGTAAGCAGTGAAAGTGTTAGTAATGCTACTAGACAATACTGCCCTCCCATGGTCTGGCAAGTTCTTTGGTTTGGCGCTAGTCAGGTCCTGAGGGTGCCAGACTAGAGAGGTTCAATGTGTATGTGTGATAGCAATGTTCAAGACACATTCTGTATTAGGTATAGTGGAGTACAAGGAAATACTGTAGATATTGAGGTTACATATTTATTTGGCTTAGTTAACACTGTCAGTCAGTGACAAATCCTGTACTTCTTACCCTAAATACAGAGAAAAAATATGACATGCAAGTTACCATATAGTAAGTATTGACAAATAATAATTTAGGGTATGTCCTCACTTTGCTATCGTGCTGTAACCTTGTTTTTGTAGTGCTGCAATGTTAAAACTTCCTACATCAGTGGAAGGGGTGTTTCTTTCAACGTGGTTGGTCAACCTCACTGATAGATGGAAGTCCATGAAAAGAGTCTTCTGCCAACCTGGCTACATTTACAATAGGGTTATATATCAGAGGGGTAGCCGTGTTAGTCTGGATCTGTAGAGCAACGAAGGGTCCTGTGGCACCTTATAGACTAACAGAAAAGTTTAGAGCATGAGCTTTCGTGAGTAAACTCACTTCTTCAGATGCATCTGAAGAAGTGAGTTTACTCACGAAAGCTCATGCTCTAAACTTTTCTGTTAGTCTAATAGGGTTATAGTAACCTAAGTATGTTGCGTAGGCACAATTTTTATTTTCATACCTCTGAGTGATGTAGCTAAGCTGAGCTAAGTTTTAAGTGTTTTCTAAGCCAAAGGTCTTCTCTCTCTCTCTCTCTCTCACACACACACACACAATTTGTTTTACATTTTAGTACATGATACTTGGTGTAAAGCACCAAATTCCAAGAAGAATTATTTGTATAATATTCTCTTAAAAACCCATAAATATGCAAAGAAATATATTATTCCCATTAGTGTTTTTTGGCTATTAATTTGTTCAGAGCATTTATTAGAGTGTACCTTTTTGTTTCAACTTGACCCAGTCAAAGCAGTTTGAAGACATTTACAGTGATGAAGAGGGAGCTTCAATTAACCTTCTTGGCTGAGATATTTGATATGGATGAGTTACTATATAACAGCCTAATTATCTAATACTCTTTGTGAAAAATTTCTAATAAAGAATGGAATTGATTTATATATTATGAGCTCATAATCATTTATTTAATTCTCCATTAGGTTTCTGCAACTAAAATACATGTAAATTAACTGCCAGTCCATGAGACCAAAGCCAGTACCTAGGAATCAGACCAATTTCTAGCTTTATGTGGAATTTTGAGGACTTTGTTTCAAAGGAGTTTCCTTTGCTTTTGGTAAATTAATTACCAAGTGTTAAATAATTGTCCTATGTCTTCAAAAGCCATAAACAGTTATACTTAGCTCTCTGACATTGTGAGATGATACAATGGCAACTGTTTGTACCATGGTAGTTAAAATACACAGTCTATTAATTTTTATCACTTTTTTGCATTCCTGCTTTGATTATTTGTATTGGAAACTTAGTATCTTGACGAGTGAGTTCCTCTTTCTCCATTTCTGAAAAAAATGTTTGTTCGCTCTCCTTTCTTCCTTTTAGTTTAAGCTGCATTCAAAGAATGTTTTCATTCATTTCATAATAACAACATGCCTTTAATTCTTGTAATTATTTTTTCTCAAGTAAATGCTCTATTTAAAAGAGGGGATAAACAGATAGACAAGGTACCCCTATGAATTGGGCGGCGAAAGACAGCATAGGAACTGGTGGGACAAGCTTCCATATTTTCCTTAAAGCACTTCCCTGCTGAGTAGTGTGGTCCCACACCTTCTCAGGCCCCATGATAATATTTTGTGAAGCAGACTGTTGGTATGGCAATGTAGGGTGAAAATTCCTCAGGCAGGTCATGGTTTACTAGGCCTATAATATAGAAACCCAGCAAGCATAAGTGGAAAGATATCTCGCTGGGCCCCCTTCTCCCTGATCTCTCTCACCAGATACCTCGCTGGGCCCCCTTCTCCCTGATCTCTCTCTCACAAGAACCAGAGAAGGACTTCCCAGCTCAGGCACGAAGGGCCTTGAAACCTGGAGGGAGGAATAGCTGCTTCAGCAACCATATTCCAAGGAGAGGCCCTGCCTGTGGAAACCAGTTGTTAGTATTGTTAATGATTTATGCTTTGAATCCGCTAGATAAACCCCCCTGGATGCACCAGTGTGGAGGCATCACCACATCCTCTAACCTATCTTGACATGAATCTGTCATTGTGTATCTGCTTTGTTTAACATGTAGAGGAAACCACCTGTACTAGAGATAAGATGGTCTATAAGCTGTGGGCGGAGATACTCTGTAACCTTTTTAGATTATTGGCTTATTGTGCTCATTTTGTCTTGCTGCTAGAACCTATCCAGGTGTGGGTGACACCCATGTCATAGGTTCCCTCTGCCCATCAGTAATCTATATAATCAATTGTAATCTGTTGTTTGGCAGTGCTTCACTGAGTCCTGATGGGCAAAGTGGCACTCCACCAGTGCTGTGTGTAATAAACCCTCCTGCTTGCTTTGTACACGGTGTCCAGACTTTGTTCCAACAACTGGGGGCTCACCCGGGATCCAAGCTTGTGAGCTGCCTGGGAACCAGAGACTTAACATCCAAGAGAGGTGAGTATGTTTACTTTACCACCTTATTGGGCTAGGGATGTGGGTCTCTCTCTTCTTTCAGGCACATCTTGGTTCCACTTTCCAAATCTAAACCGGGTGGAACCTGGACGTGTGTGAACCAGACAGAAGGGATATCCATGGAAAGGAGGACAAGTACAAGAGGGATGTATACTGTTTAAGCTAAGGGGTTTGTTACGGAGGGACTGGATAAAACACCAAGGATCAATTGAGCTGTACGTTAAGGCCAGGACTGGATGGGTACGCAAGGTGGCAGGCAGTGTGAATTGTTGGTCCCACTTCCTCATTGCACGTAACATTGCAAGTCCTGATGGAAGCCCCCCGGCAGGCACATAATGTATACACCTTCAAATAGTACAATTCCCATTAAGATACTTGTGGGTACCAAGGCCGCAGTAAGCTGTATACAGAGAGATGGAGAAGGGGAAATGTACATTCCCAATTAAGGCTGGTCCAAGGCTGTGGGACTTGAGACCATGGCACCGGAGGGGGAGACATATATCCCCATCCTGGCCAGCAAAGCTGTATACAGAAAGGGGAAAAATCACACTCCCAGACAAATGATTAAAAAAAAAATAAAATAAGTAAAAAGAAAAGGGGAAGATGCACATTCCTTAACCCATCTGGCCTCTCAAGGAAAACAACAGAACACCACTGACTATCACATATAGCCCCCAACTAAGGCCTCTCCAGTGCATCATCAGTGATCTGCAACGCATCCTGAACAATGATCTTTCACTCTCACAGACCTTGGGAGGCAGGGCTGTCCTCACCTATAGACAGCCTGCCAACCTGAAACAAATCCTCACCAGCCACTACAAATCACAAACCAGTGACTCTAGGCCCGGAACCAGCCCCTGCAGCAGTCCTCGCTTCCAACTCTGCTCTCATATCTACACCAGTGACACCATCACAGGACCTAACATCAAATATACCATCAGGGGCTCCTTTACCTGCACATCTACTAATATAATGTAATTGCCCCACTGCAATTTACATTGGCCAAACTGAACAGTCTCTCTGTAAAAGAATAAATGGACATAAATCAGACATCAGGAGTGGTAATGTACAGAAGCCAGTGGGTGAACACTTCAATCTCCCTGGACATTCAATGGCAGATTTAAGGATGACAGTCCTGAAATAAAGAAATTTCAAAAATCAAATGAAGACAGAAATCTCTGAGCTGCAATTTATTTGCAAATTTGACTCCATTAGCCAAGGATTAAACAGAGACTGGGAGTGGCTCACAGTTTACAAAGGGAGCTTCTCTGTCCTGGGTGTTAATATCTCCCCATTAGACTCTGACAAAGGTTCACATCCCCCTGTCTGATCTGACTTGTTTTTTCCTGTTTTGATAAGTACTATTGATACTGGGCCATTTCCACCTTCCTGAATAGACCTTGTCAGCTCTGGCCCTCCCTTTTACTGGGATCCCCCTTTTTAAATACCCCTCTGAAACCACTCCGCCACTCATGCATCTGATGAAGCTGGTCTTTGCCCACGAAAGCTTATGCTCCAAATATCTGTTAGTCTGTAAGGTGCCACAAGACTTCTTCTTTCAGTTTGGGAGCAGCGGTTTTACCCATGTATGCTGCAGAAAGGAAGAATTTCAGCACAAGCAGCCTGAGGAGGCATAGGCCAAACAGCTGCAGGCTGATTTGGAAATGTAAACAAAAGCATGTGCATGAAAAAAGGACAGAGTATGTAAAGTGGGAAATTCAAGCTAAGGCTTTGCAGCCAGCATGTATAATAATGGAGGGAAGATCCCTGTAATGGATTTAACTAAGATTCAGTTTGCTGTAGTGGTCTGGACAGACACAAGGAGAGAAAGGAGTTGTGACTTTATGTTATAAATATAGGAGATAGGTAAAATAAGTTCAGCAAACATGAAAGCTGTTTGTCTGAGTTTTTTCCAATTAACTCTTTGGGGTATAGAGTGTACTCTTACAAGCATTCAGGTTGCGGAGTCTTAATCTAAATTAATTGTCTTGCTAAAAAGTGTTTGTGTTAGAATCTTACAACTTGTCCTTGTGGTGACTGGGAGCTGTTTTTGGTTTTTGTGCTGCCAAGTGACCATCAAGTAGAAACTGTACTGCTCTGTACTCCTCCTCCTTTGTGTTTGGAGCTTCTTTGCTTTGTGACTGGTCTGGAGAAATTTTGTTTGTTTGTCTGTCTGTTTGCTTGTTTGTTTGTTAGTCTTGCTGGTGTATCCATAAGGAGGGGATACCTTCCGATATTTACACCTTTCAATGTCAGAGAACAGAAATTGTGTAAAACCTAAATTGGCTCACAGGGTGAAGTTTTCTCTTCTGTTGTAAACCTAGTTAATGTTATAGAGGTAACATCAATATACAGAAATAATGCATGAGATGTACTTGAAATCACCTGCTAAGGGTTATGCCCAACAGGATCACAGAGCTTTGTGGGGTCTGCTAAGTAAAATATGTAAGTTAGGAGAAGGGTTTAATACCCATCTGCCAAGAGCTCTCAACCTTAAGGTTAACCCTGGCTATCCCTACCCTGCTGAAGTGGAGGCAGGAATAGAGGGAGTAATCTAAGATGTACTAAAGGAAGGAGTCCTCATTAAGACCCAGAGCCCCTTCAATAGCCCAAATTTTGCCATTTCTAAAGGTGAATAAAAAGTCCTTGTGGCTCACTGTGAATTATAAAAAATAAACACAGCAACCCCTGCTATGACTCCTGTAAATCACTTTATACCTAATGTCTACCCTGGATACAAGAAACAAGGAGAATGAATTATTCGCTGAAGTCCAGGACAGGAGCATTGTGACAGGAAAAAACAGTAAGTCCAGGCATAAAAGATCCAAATCCCTGCAGTATTACTTAACGGGGGAATATCCAATAAAATATCATTTTGTAAAATATGCAAGTAATTCAGGGAAAGAGTAAATTAACCTTGGAAAGTTAGGAGGAAACTAAGCAGTTAAACTTTGTAAATTAACTTCATAAAATGCTGTACAGAACAATTCATGGTTTCTTTGCAGCCATTCCAAACGAAAAATTGGCCCTTTTTCCAAAAGAGTGTCTGTAAATAAGCCAGGCTAAGAGATAATTAAATTTAAATCTCTATAATTCAGTAAACTTGCTAAAAGAAGATAAGGGGTTTCTGTTGGAATTTGACTGCCCCAAAATGTATAAAAGGGGAATGTAAACTATGTACAGGAGTGTAAAATTAGTTAACACAGTTCAATGTGTGTTTAAAAAAATGTATACACTTAAAATGAGTACACTTGCAATAAGGTACAATGTATATAATTTTCTCTTAATAAAAGTCTTTAACCAATGTTAAAAATGGTAACCAGAAACATCTCTCATGATAAAAGGGTCACTTTAAATAAGTCCAAAATTGCATGACAAACTTGGTCTGCTGTATAAAAAAAGGTAACTAAAAACACCACCTCATAAACTTTGATAACTAACCAAGCAAATAATTAATTCACTGTAAACCAGCTTAAAGGGTAAAAGCCATTAAAACCTTGTCTAACCATAGAACAAAACCCAAATAAGTTTGGAATCAATGCAATGCCTCTGTTTTACCCAAAGTCAGTAAATATATGGGCAAAAGAAATATTTTAAGATGTAATCTGCCACCCCCAAAAGCAGTAGAAAAATGTTCTTCGTCAGAAAAAACCAGAAGAAGCTAGTACAAGGAAACTGCTCCAGCCTTCTCGTGCTCCATGCAGCCTATTCTCTCCTTTGTAATAAAAGAAAAAAAAGATCAAGCTCAGCTAGACAATAACAGCAACTTAGATAAACCTGTGTTTCAAATTGGGGATTTGATAATGAGTCACATTTATCCTGAGGTTAAAGGAATCCTAAACCATGGTGGCAATGTCTCATAAGGGTCTTGTTAACCACAAACACACAAACAACTGTGCAAACTTGGGGGGAAATGAGGATGCTTTGGTAGCACCAAAATCAATTGAAATTGCTTAAACCAGAAACTGCAAACACTAACACGGCTCTCCAGTCTCCCCAGGTACACAAGAAGGATCAAAAGATGACCATGAAGTCGCTCCTATTGAGACTACTGCTCCCCTGAGGCACCTGATGGATGGAGCAGAAAGTTCGCCATGTGAAAGAGAAGACTGGAACTGAGTCACTAACCCCCACCACCAGGGCTGCTTCATTTTAATTGTTATACCAGCAAAACACTTAGCTCCTGCAGAGCATGAGCACTAACACTTACAAAGGTCTGGCCAGAGCTAAGAACCAACTTGTGGCTGAAACATGGGCCAGTGGATTATGAAAGGATCCACATAAAGTCATATACTGATGCCAACATAAACAGGGAAACGAGTATCACCATTTCCATAATGGCCGAATGCCCAGTCATTCACTGGTGCCAAGTGCCAGAAGTTATGGGACCCAATGGGACTGCATGGGAGGAGTCATGGTGTTGCATTGGCCCTCCATTTAAAAGGAGGGTTATTCTTGAACCCTGCTCTGGTCCCATAAAGAGAACAGTAACCCCAGTCAATGCAATCAGCCTGCAAATCTCTTACACGGGGAAACAAACGCGCACTATAACAGTGATGGGGAATACAAGACCCCGGGCCACCCCTCATTCAAACATAATTACTTTGCATATTGTAACAATACTGGCACCACAAGAAACACACAATCCTCAGTGGTGGAATTTGTATGGGATATTGTAGGGAAGAAACCAAACACCAATACCAGATTGTGTGTCAACTATACCAGCACTGTGTTTATAGAAGTAGGACCTACACACTCTCCCTGGAGTATCCCACTTGAGGCCTGAACATTAGTAACTCCAGAGATATGGCAATCATTTGTTAAACAATAGCCCACACTGACATGCCCTCAACTGAAAACCATCAACCAAGTCCTGAAGCATAGGGTAGAACATCCTGATTGTGTATCATGCCCCGAACAAACCCCTGTCCCAGACCTGGGACTAATAATGATAGGACCAGCTCTACTGGTCCTCACCTCAGTGGTATTCCACACCTACAGGATCGAGGTGCTTATTGGCCTGGAGGATATAGGCCAACAATGTGCTAATGTCACCAGACTAACCAACCAAATTGGTGAGCACTTAGCTCGACAGAAACGGGGTCTAGCAGATAACATGTCGGACTGGTTCAGTGCTGGAAACTCTGCCAGCAACAAGTATGTCATAGCATAGCAAGCTAAGAAAAGGGACCATATTGAATCAAGGCTGGCAGATGCAGTAATATCTAATGCCCATGAGAGACTAGACACCAGCCATGGCAACAGGTAGATCCTAAGCAGCCTTAAGGATCTATCAGATTCAGTATCTACCTCACTGGACATCACAAATTACCTAGACCATAGGTTAGTTATACTATTATTAAATGGTACTAAAGAAGAAATATTGGAAAGAAATTGCTGGCAAATAGGACAAACTTTAGCTATTACCGCCCAAGATATCGTCACAGATCTCCTGGATGGACGGGTCCACCCAGCCCTCATGAAGGTGGTAAGCCCCCATCTTCCCAATACCCCACCATGGGAATGGGGCCATAGAGAATCAATGAGAGTTCAATGTCCCATGTGGATGGGACACAGTATAATCTTCAGTCTTCTGGTACCCTTAGGCATTCACCACTCACAACAAGCTAAAATGGTAACCTCCCTGCCTGTAAGGAGGTAGGGTCATATTACTAGAGTAGAAGGCACTGCACTCGACAGTGCTGGAGGCACCTTGTACCCCAGTGAATGCTGCACCTATTCCACTGGGGAGATTTTGTGTACCTGCCCCATATAATGTCTTGACGAATCTGTCTAGGTTTGAAGTGGTTGTCACTGAAATATACAGAGCTTGCCCAAATGTATGGTACCTACTGGTGTTTGCCCAGACAGACCACTCCATCAAACTGAATGCAAAGCCCTGCCCCTCCATACATCCATCTGTGAGCATGACAGTGCCTCACAGGACAACCCTGACCATTGACGGGATGTGGTTCCACCGTACTCTGGCAATGACGGGTAACCAAACATGGGATCCTGAGTGGCACAGTGGAAGTAAATACCTAGAGGAGGGTCTAGTGGCCCTGCAGGTGAAGATCGAGGAGTTGGCAGCCAAAGCCCAAAAGCACATCAGGATCAGCCATCTGAGGTACACACAGATAGAGAAACCATGGACCAGGCCAAAACCAATACTCTGAGGCACAAAACCAGGCAGTAGAGGTCAAGGCAATGATTATGGGCAGCGCCTTCACTGGCAACGAAATCCCATGGGGATGGATTTGGGTGGTGTTATGTGGGAAGTGTTTATCACCATATTCCTAGTAGTACTGGTGCTGTACTGGCACTTCCAGAGCAAATTTAAAACACTAAAATTCTTGTATTTAACCTGGTGGGTTTGTGAACCCTGCGGTTAAGAGGAGGGTCTGTAGAGTGAAAATTCCTCAGGCAGGCCATGGTTCATACTAAAGACCCCCTGTTTGATTCTTAAAGTCTGGAGTAGGCTTATAATACAGAAACCCAGCTAGCATGAGTGGAAAGGTACCTTGCTGGGCCCCTTTCTCCCTTATCTCTCTCTCACAAGACCCAGAGAAGGACTTCCCAGCTCAGGCATGAAGAGCCTTGAACCCTGAAGGGAGGAATAGCTGCCTCAGCAATCACATTCCAAGGAGAGGCCCTGCATGTGGAAACCAGTTGTTAGTATTGTTAATGATTTATGCTTTGAATCTGCTAGATAAACCCCTCTGGATGCACCAGTGTGGAGGCAATGCCACATCCTCTAACCTATCTTGACATGAATCAGTCATTGTGTATCTGCTTTGTTTTAGAGGAAACCACCTGTACTAGGGATAAAATGATCTATAAGCTATGGGTGGAGATACTCTGTAACTTTTTACGTCTTTTTAGATTATTGGCTTATTGTGCTCATTTTGTCTTGCTGCTAGAACCTATCCACACATGGGCGACATCCATGTCGTAGCTTCCCTCTGCCCATTACCATGTCGTAGTTTCTCTCCACCCATAAATAATCTATATAATCAATTGTAATCTATTGTCTGACAGTGCTCCACGGAGTCCTGATGGGCAAAGTGGCACTCCACCAGCGCTGTGTGTAATAAACCCTCCTGCTTGCTTCAAACACAATGTCTAGACTTTGTTCCAACAAGAACTTCACAGAGCCCTTTAGAAATATTAATGACACAAACCTTGCTATTCTGATCTGAGGCTGGGAACAATAATTTTACAGCAGGGTAATCTTAAGTACTGAAGAGTTAAATGGTTTACACGCTGTCACAAATCAAGTCAGTAGCAGAACCAGGAAGACAGCCTGTGTTTTAGTTCCCTGCTTCTATGCTTTATCTAATTAGATCAAGCTTCTTTAATTCAGTGGGTACTGTTTTATGTTTCAGATGAAGCAGGATTCAGAAGCACTCATTGCACAAAAGATTCATGCCAAAGAATTGTTGTCTGAGATGGGATTTGAAAGAAGGCTGGGGTGTCATCTGTCAGATGAAACAGGAGGGAGGAGAGAGAGCAGACCAAGGTAAAAGCCTGATCCTTTTGAAATCAATGGAAATTTTGCTGTTGCCTTCACAGGGCCAAAGATTTCCTTTGTAGTATTCAGTGTCAGCAGAGAAGAAGGCATAAATATTAGAGTGTAGTGGTTAGGAAGGAGGTTTGGACTTGGGACAAGAACAAAGAGAAAGTAGAAAATAACAGGATCTGAGATGTAAGAAGAGTGGACTTGTTTGTGTAGGAGTAGTGAGTGAGAAACAAGACAGAATAACTTCTTGAAGACAAGGTAGTTCTCAACATACTTGTGGCATTCAGCGAGTGTTTCTATATTTCATGG
Source organism: Carettochelys insculpta (assembly GCF_033958435.1). Lineage (NCBI taxonomy): Eukaryota > Metazoa > Chordata > Testudines > Carettochelyidae > Carettochelys > Carettochelys insculpta. The sequence continues at coordinate 114,008,651 of NC_134137.1, read as the reverse complement.
GCCATGTCTACACTGGCCAAAAACTTCGAAATGGCCAGGCAAATGAGCAGATAGGAATGAGGGGACTTCAAAGTAGCCGGGGTCCTTTCGAAAAGGAGTCCCGTCTGGAAAAGCCGAGAGGTCAGAAGTAGAAAACCAACCTTTGCTAAGATTGGCCACAGATGTATCCTCTCATTAAAGAAAATTAGAGTAATTTTCTTTCCGTTATTCTGACTGTACCCTTCATTATTTGGCAGGAAAGCTGATTCACTCTGCCTCCAGCCTATTGTGTGTTTATATTCTCCATTCAGTTTAAGGGCAAAAGGAATCAAGGTAGGCCTCACAAGAGATATAAAGACTGCGTGAAGGCCAACATTGCTCATGCTGGTTTAAAACCAGATCAGCTAGAGCAGCATGCAAAAGACTGAACAGGCTGGTGTGCTCTCATACGACACACATATGACAACTTTGAAGAGCAGCGATGCGTATGACTCATTGATGCTTGTGAGAGGACGAAACAGCAGCAGCCGCCGCCCCAACAGAGCCAAGACATTTCCCTTGCCCCCACTGTGAACGCCCATGCTGTTCAAAGCTTGGACTCCTCAGCCACATACAAGTCCACAGGCAATGAGCCTGTGCAAGCTCAAGACGTCATCGTTGGACACGACAGACTACCTACTAAATCAGTTTATGGGCTATATACAAAGGGTTATTTGCCCACTGTTCCTTCTGTTTATCAGCATGTTCACTCCTTGCTCTGAGATAACATATAGACTAGTACTATGTGGAGTCACTCATTGAAATGCTGATAACATCAACTTCTTATACAGTGACCTGTTTTTTCCTCTCTTCATACATACTACTGATAATGGACCTTTTCCACCCTGACTGAATAGACCTCGTCAGTTCTGGCCCTCCCTTTTACTGGGACCCCACTCTTTAAATACCCCTCTGAAACCACCCCCCATCTCATGCATCTGATGAAGCTGGTCTTTGCCCATGAAAGCTTGTGCTCCAAAATATCAGTTAGTCTATAAGGTGCCACAGGACTTCTTGGTGTTCTCGAAGATACAACTAACATGGCTACCTCTCTGATACTCATATAAGTTAGAGATTCATAAAAGTGATAATTGTTTATGAACACTGGAGAAGTAAATTAGGTCAGATGGAATGCTGAGTCCTGGAACATATGGTCTCAATGTAGCATAGGAAAGTTAAACAAAAATTGGGATTTCTATGTTTTAAATTATTCATATTTGTTAATAATTGTATTTAATGTAATTATCTTCTCTTCTTAGAGCTTTGTTGCCTACTAATTGTAATTACTGACTGCTCCACAGAAGCTAATAGTGGGATGTAGGGTTTCCAAATCTCCAGGATTGCTTTGGAGTCTTCTGGAATTAAAGATTATGTCATGTGATGAAACCCCCAGGAATGTATCCCACCAAAATTGGCAGTTCTGGTGGGATTCCCAGTGGTTGTACTGGGGCTAGGATTGTTTAATGTTTTGAATTTGTTAATGATTTAGACAAGCAGATAGACAGTGAGTTGATAAAATTGGCTAGAGGTCTAAATCAGCAAACATGAAGAACAGTAAGAAATTCTAATAAGATGCACTTATTGAAACTGGGTACTGAACAGCTCAAATACATTTTACTTGGTGCAAAGTAAAGCTCTGGTAAAAGTTTTGTAAATGCATATCGTGAGAGATTAGAATTTAGAGTATTTTGGGAAGAAAATGATTTGGAGTCTTTGTGCATTGCTTAGTAAAAACATCTCTCTTCTACAGCAGTATTTTAAAAATGTGTTAGAAAGCATTAATATACATATGCAATTGAAGCACACTGATCTTGAACGCTGTGTCTCGTTTACACATCTCACATAAAAGAGAGATGAAATTAGAAGGTCCAGAGAAGATGGATAGAAATTTTCCTTTCAAACTCATAAATACACCATGGGTTCATGATTTTAACTAAAAATGCTAATGTGGGCTTTCTTTGGTCTTTTAAAAAACAAGCACCTTTGGTTTAACAGCAACTATGCAATTTGAGGAAGTGAAAGAGAGCGAGAGAAAAAGAGAGAGAGAAAGAGGCAACTATAACAGCCCAAGTCGCAACTATAAATTGGGGTTTTTGGTTTCATGAAATTAGAAATGATTTCTAAAAAATGCTTAAAGAGGCTTTATTAAATAGGACTCATTGAAATATTTCTATCTTGACTCTAACTGAAAATTGGTTTTACTACTAAATGATATTTTTTCAGAAAGTGTTTACTTTCCTCACAATTTTTGTGCTTCTTACTGGAAATATTTTTTGGGATTTTGATTTCTCCGTTAAATTCAGCAAAAAAGAAGAAAAAAGCATGTTTTTGCCAAAATTTCTTGCAGGATCACTTCCCTCCCCTGCCAGCTTCTCTGCCAATTAGGATAGCTTCTGACTTATTTTAAAATATTTGTAGGCCAAAGTGATATTTCTTTTGGGTTTATATATATATATATAAATATATTTAAAATCATATTTAAATATTTATCTAAAACAGCGGATTTGGATCTGTGAATTTTCTAGAAAAAAGTTTGTTTTTATTTTTCTAAGACCTATAAAGCTACATTGTATCATGCTCTTGAAGCCCCTCTGCTGACTCTGCAGTTAGGAAGCAACAAACAAGTCTTTTAGGACACCCAGGCAAAACTTAAAAGAGCCATTTCAATTGCAATAAGCACATACATCTTGGGGGGAAAGCTCAAAACTATAGAGAGACTAATTTTTAAACTATTAGGAAGCTGATATAAAAATAAAAGGGTAAAAATCAACATAAAATCAAGCTGACATCATCCTTTTAGCTAAAGAATAAGGATTTGTATTTGGGGAGCTGCAGGAGCATGATTCAATAGCGACATTATAACAGTCAACGTAAAAAAGACAGCGCCAATAAGTAAAAAATCCTTAGCTGCCTTTTTGTTGATAACTTTTTATTTTGTTGGTCACCCATCATTATGTAGAGTGTGATGCCATGGGGTTTATACAATGATGATACAGTTCCTGTAGTTTCACTTAATGTTAAATATGCAGGGATCACTCAGCAGAAGCTTAGGAAAATATCAAAAGGTCTTTGTTTAATGACAGAGTTAAGTTTCTCCTCTGACAACTTCAAGCAACAGGAATGTACCAATGGAACATTTGCAGTCAAAACATAAAAGGAAAGTTAAGGCATATCCAGGTATGGGCAACATCTGAACTGCAGTTAGTGAGCTAAATGGCAACATTATAGCAATTACACCAGCAACCTCAGTTAATGACTTCTCCGAGGTTAGAAATGTTTTGCTGTCAGTACTATAATTCTTGGCATTTGTTGTTTATCACTGGGAGCAAAAAATTCAGATTCAGTTCCGGCTTCTGTCCCTCACATAAGAAAATAATCCTTGGGGGTTAGCAACTGACTTGTCAATGTGTCTAAGAATTTAGTATATGCTGCAAATCACCTTTTCCTGACTAAAATGCTTACATGGTGCTAATGTTTAATTGTGAGTGAAAAAGCAAACCACAGAAGGAACATCTTTTTTTCAAGAAAATGTCAAAAGCTAATTCATTCCAAGTCCAAATTACGGCAGCCATATTTTTTTAAACAGGGTAGATAAATTACTATAAAGACAAACATTTAAAGATAAACAATAGCTCTTCAAAGCATTTCTGATTAGCATGAATAGAAGCCTCCAGGCAAATGATATTGGTGTCTAAATTATAGTTGCTCAAAATGCCCTTTGTTACTACCACCCTGCTGCATGCACACATGCAGAGATATATTTGTTGTATGTCCTCTGGTGAAGTATTAATGTACAGTGCTGGCCCATGCAATTCTTCAGTACTTAAGCTCTAAATTTTGCAAAAAGGATAAGGATAATTTGATGACAAAATAAGTTTGCAGCTCTGTGCCCACAGAATGTGCTGCTCCCGGAAGAATGATAGGAGTGTCAGTATTTTGCAGTTAAATAGCCAATTTGTCACTCTCCAGAGTATATGTGCACATACCATATGTTCCTGGGAGAGGGGACATATGTATAGAAAGAAGTCAATTCACTGGTTATGTATTAAAAATAAAAATGAAGTATATCTCTGGAACCCACAAGCAGCTGCAGCTGGTGTGTGTTTTGCCTTCCCCACCATTGTTCACCCTTCAGAGTGAAGGGGTACTGCCTTTGCAACAAAGGGGTGTGGTGTTTAAACCAGTGGTGGGGAACACCCAGCCCACTGTTCGGATCTGGACTGTGACTTGCCTGGATCCAGATTCCAAGGCTCAGGGCTCCCCTCACCCCACACAGCATCTGGCCCGCAGTGAGGTTGGAGGTGGGGAGCACTGAGCCTTGCAGGCCGGCTCAGGCCAATCGAGGCTGGATCTGGCCCATGGGTTCTGCTGGGGGAGGGGGAGGGCAGAAAACTGCTCCTGGCTCTGCATGTTGCTCCACCTCCCCTTTCCCTGGTTGGGGGAACAGCAGGTGCTGCCTACAGAGGAGCTTCTCTGCTGCTCTGATTGGCCAGAATTCTGGCTAATCCGAGTATCAGGGGGCCAGTGCTGGCAGCAGCGGGAGGAAAATCTCCCTGGAGAGGCTTTTTCGCCATCACTGCCATTTCCCCAGTTGGGAAGGGGGCAGCAGCAGCACACAGACATAAGCGCCCTCATCCCCCCCACCCCCCCCAGAGTGCTTCCACCACCTCCTCCTGCCCAGACTCTCACTCTGCTCCTGCACCCCGTCCCCCCAGCCCCCTCGTTTCTGCACCCTCCCTCCTGCCCAGACCCCTCACCTCCAGCCTGCTCCTGAACCTTCCACACTGCTGCCTCCAGCCCATTTATGCACCTTACCTCTCACCCAGATTTCCCAACCCCTCCCCATGCATGCACCCTCCCTTCCACCGAGACCCCACACACCCAACCCCTGCCCACTCCTGAACCCTCCCTCCCAGAGCCCACATCTGTTCCCTAGCAGCCCTCTTCTGCACACTGAACCTTGAACCCCCATTTTTGGTTCTACCCTGGGCCCCTAGAAGAGTTCATCTGGCCTGGGGGAAGCCCTAGACCCACTTCTCCACCCTCCTTCCTGTGCTGCTGGAGTGTGAGGGGAGTGAGGTGTCTGTCAGGGAACATACATCAGTGAGGGTTTGTGGATTTTATTTTATTTTATTTTTGCTTCTTACTTTAATGTGGTTTACAACTGATTTTTCTGTGGGTCAGTGGCCCCTGACCCCAACAAAGATACCCCATCCATGTTTTAAACCTTACGGGAGAGCTAAAAAGTGAACAATGTGCTTCTGCTGCCTCACCCAAGGTCGTACCTGTAAGTCTATCTTAATCTCTTGACTAATGAGATATCTATAAATTATAGTGAGCGGTATGGTAGGGGTTAGTCTGAGACTTGCTTAATTCACTAAACTGTGTTTTGTAAGTTTTCCACCACACTTTCTAATTTAGTACCTTGTCTCCATAATACATGTAGTCTAACACATAAATTTGTATGATAATTGAAAATAATCGCTTCTTTCCAGATAAGATGGGGGACTGGGAGACAGGGATTTACTGTCTGACGTGATTCAGAGAGGTTTTGGCTTACAGCTTCTTCTTTCTTACATAGCTAGTCAGCTGAAAAAGTGCAAATCTATTCATCATCTCTTCTGAGCAGCCGCAAGTCACAAATATGCTGACCATATCAGGCATTTTCATTTTCTTGGAATGAGAAATGGCAGTGGGGGTGGTACTCTGGAATGTGGATGGCAGTCAGTCATGTGCCTTCTAATCCTTTCAAAATTAAATAAATCAAATGTTCACAAAACTGTTTAACTGGAGATGTGCTTTAGCATCAGAAAGGTCACTAGGGACTGTCCATAACATGACCGCTCTGGGGGTATTGTCTTTAAGTTTCAGCGAGCTAAAATATTTTGGGTGGGAATTACATAGCATTTTTTTGAAAATGTTCTATTTATGGAAATGTACTTATTTCCATCTATATTTTTTGTAACTCAGCATATACTCATACATTGTACATTAACTGAATTTTGGAAAACTCTTTAAAGTGATTAACAGTTAATAACAAGAAGTCCTGTGGCACCTTATAGACTAACAAATATTTTGGAGCATAAGCTTTCATGGGCAAAGACCAGCTTCATCAGATGCATGAGTCAATGGTAATTTCTCAAGACTATCTTCGTCTTCATGGAATCAAATTATAATCTGGTATAAACTAACAGAGGAGGTCATGTATACTCTGGATTTTATGATCCCATGTGAAATGGATACTCAACTAATTAAAACTTCATTGTGGTGAAAGTCCATTATTAAGTAACTGTTCCCCAATGGCAATTTTATATACCAATTGCAAACATTTAGGTCAGTCTGAGCAGTTTTAGAATAGACAGTTTACAGCTGGTCTCTTCTCTGTTGTGTGACTGCAGTCAAAGGTACTGTGCCTGGTAAAATGTAAACGGGGCAACTGAAAAATTACGTTGGAAAAAATGTGGCATGTGAATGGATAGGCATATAAGTGCATTTGTATGTGTATATGCCTTACTCCTGCACTTACTTAATGTTACTCACTGTAAATAGTTCCACGGATTTAAAGTGAAACATATAACTTTTGGCAAGATCGTGGCCATGTATAATAAGCAGGAATAGTGTCTTTGCTATGTGTGGACAGTCACTGAAATAATTGATATCTCACCCCTAGCTGGGGTCTTGAGGTGGTACTACATTGCACATTTTTCATAATGTTGTATATACTGTAGTATATGTAACCTTTCCTCCCTCCTACTACAACATAGCTGACCTTCAAAGCTGTCAGCAAAAGTCATGTATTAAGTTAAACATGAAAGGGGTGTTCCACTAATGTGATTTATTGGCTAGTAAACTAATATCCTTTTTGATGTTATGCTACTGCTTTATGGGTTAACAGTTTAATTAGTCGTCAAAGTGCCTAGAGCTTGTGCATGGACACCTTTTTGCATATGAAATCTAAATAAACATTGCATACAGTGCACATTTACTGCTGAATAACTTGTTAGAAAGTTTTAAAATGTTTGTTTTTCACCATTACAGAAGAAGAAAGTCTTACCCTTTTGGTATACTATTGAATATTTACATCATATATTAATAGGTAATTATTTAGCAAGAACGAGCTTTATAATGAGAAACATTGTGGTTACTTCAGGGAATTGGAACATTGAACCAAATTATCGCACTCACAGGTCCCCTAATTCCAGCATCCCTGGATTGCTGTTAGTAACCTTCTTAGCTCATTGAGGCCTTCATTTAACTGTTCGTCCCTATTCACAAAGCCATAGACCACATGACTAACATTGCCCTGACATGGGACAATAATGTCTCTGACTGATTCCTATTTCCAGAATGTTCTGTGCTTGCGGCAGAGTCATAGTAATGCTGACTGAAACATCAACTCGTTTTTAGTTGCCAATATTTTGATCATGCTGGAGAAAAGAACATGTTATAGCAGATGAGCACAGCAAATGTGGACTGTATTTACTCACACAATATTAGTCTGTTCTTGAAATCATAATGTGTGATTTTCTGAGGAAGTTCGTGGGCAAGTGGGTGGGATAATTATATCCACCCTCTTTGCGTTCCACCCTGGCTTAGCTCGCATGTTAGTGAAAGCATGTGTTGCAAACTGGTCTGATTGTGAGTAGTAACAGCTGCTACTGTGGTAAACATGAAAATATAGCAGGCCTGATCCTGATTTCTTTCAGACTGACTTTGAACTGGCACAAATTGCAAGGGAGTTATTTTGGTGTAAATGAAAGCACAGCCAAAGCCATTATATTAGTCACAAGTCTGTGCATTTGAAGACCATTCCAGTAAACAGCAGCTGAAACTTCAATGTTGAGTACTAGATTTTCATGAAATTAAAAATTCGTTTCCTAAATAGATTTGAATATAACATAACAGCTGGGATGCAATGTGACTCTATCTGCTCAAATAATATTAATCAAATCATTTATTTGTCAAATTACAGTTTTTTCTGTATGCTCCTTGAATTTTTGTCATTACTTCTTCAATTTATGTATTTATCATGCTAAATATATAAGTACACATTTAGTTAAATCTATATGACACATATTTTGAATTTTTTAAAATTATAACCTAGTTTTTTCTTTCTTTGGCCAAGCTGTAGATCTGGCACATAAGAAGACACTTTAGTTTTAGTGCTCTAGTGTTTACTGACATTTTCAAAAATAGTTGCTTAAATTTAGGCCCCAAAATCCTGATTTAAACCCTTTTATCCCCCATGGACATCAATGAGAATCTCACATGCATAGTGATAAAGACATGCATCTTTAGAAATCAGGACCTTAGTCTTTCAAAAACCAAGCTGATTTTCAAAATTGCTAGCTTAGTTGGGGGCTGGGTTTGCTGAATGATCAGCAGTTTTGGAAATCATCCTTCTTTTCTAAGAGTCTTCACAAGGATATAGAAACCTGTCTTTAAGCTCAGAGGCTGTGGCCACAATACCCCTACCTTTCGGAAAGGGCATGTAAATTACGGCTGTTTGAAAATGCAAATGAGGCACTGCCACGCACATGTAATCTCTTATTAGAATAATGGCAACTGCACGAATTTTGAAACTGCTAACTTCCAAGTGCTGACCAGCAGTCTAGCCGTGGGTGCTTTGAAATGTGCTCCCGACTTCAAAATTCTCTTACTCCCAAAACAAATTGGAAGCACCTCATTTGCATTTTCAAATGGCCATAATTGACTTGCCCTTTTTGAAAGTGAGGGGCAGTGATGTCACAGCCTAATATTTTAAATTGTAGAATTTATCTTTAAGAACACTTCTGATCTGTTAAATTGAAACAAAAAAAGAACATTTATTATAGGCTTTCTGACAATATGAAAGTCACATCTTTATATGATAATACACTCTTTGAAATATATTTGCTACAAATGCTGTTGTAAGACTGGTGAAGTGAGACAAAATTAGAGTAGATTTAATTAAATAACAAAATTTTCTATTACCAGGATTCGAAGCAGGCACATTTGCCTTGTGGCAGACTATAATATACTCTTAGGTATAACAAGATTGTCAGTATGCATGCCAAAATGACACATCCTCTTCCTAGAGTCCTTTAATGAGTAGTCTATAATGTTCCTCTCTAACAAGTTGTTGGTAGTTCTCCTTAATTAATGGCTATTTTAGCTATATCATACCCATGAAAGACTTGATAATTAAAAGAAAAAAACCTTAGGTAAAATTTTATTCTTCTTGTGCAGTGATTCCCATTCTCCATAGCCCTTGTGCAGGTTGGTTTCATGTAGCCCGAGTAGACTCTGACTTTAATACATAAGGCAAAAAGTACAGGTTGGACTGTGCTGCTGTGCATCCTCAGGACCAGAGGGGTCTGGGCCCTTTGCTGCTGGCCTCCTAGCTGGGCTCTTCTGCTGGCTGTAGCCCCTGCTGCAGGCCTGGCCAGTAAGCCCCTCTGCTGGCTCTGGCCAGGGCTTTCTGCTCCCACCTCTGGAGTGGCTCCATGCCTGCCTTCTCTACCCCTTCCTTAACAAGGCTCTGGCTCTGGTACTGTCCCAGGCTGGGCTCCAGCTCTGCTCCTGGCCCCGAGGCCGCTGGACTGGCTGCACTTCTGGGCCCCCAACTAGGCTCCTAGCCTTGAACCCCTCTGTTGGACCACAGATTTGGCTGGACCAGAGAGTCTCAGACAAAGTGATTCAACATGTATTGTCTTTTTAGTTCTTCCTTTTATACTGATTCTGTTCTATTAAAAAGACAGATGCAGGCCATACTTCTTCCATAGTACTTGAAAAAACAAAACAAAACAGGCAAATCCCTATGCACCTCTTTGAAAATGGAGCCCAGGTTGATAAGCTTTCACAGTTTGGTTTTGATGGTGCGTAATTCTTATTCAGGAATCAAAATTGTCCCTTTTCCTTATATAGTGAGCTTGAACCACTCAGAAATAAATTAACTTCCATCCCATCGCTAAATGGTGCCTTTTTGAAGCATGTCCTCCTATGGGTGGCACCTTGCAAAAAACAACTGCAGTATAACTTGGCAATGGGATGCTGTTATGCTGGCCCTGAAATATTTTTGTACCCCTTTAATGTTCTCTAAACTTTCATTTAACTGAAATAAAGTTAGTCCCTGAAAAATAGGACTAATAACAACACTTAAGGCAGCAAATATGAATGATGTGAGGAACTCTCAACTGAGCTTGCTAAGACATCCACAGTAGGACTCCTTCAATAGCTGACCTCTGAGGGAAAATAAATAAGTTGTTCCAACCATCTTTCAAGGAATTTTCAGGCTCTTAGCCATGCTGGTCACATGTCATTTTGTGCTTCTGTTTTTATCCGTTGCCCAAGATGGGTTCAAAGCTAAGTGATCTGTCGTCAGTACTTAAAGACTTCTGTCCCCCAGGTCAAACACACTCACACAGAATGAATGAGTATAAAGTGCTTTCTTACCCTTTACCATCATCAAGAGGCACTGAACAAGCAGATGAATCAGCTGGTGTTGTGCACCTTTTCCTTTAGTACAAGGGGATATGCGTGCTTTCTTCTGCCATCAGATGTCATACCTACCAGAGTGGTTCTATCTTGGAATAGCTGAAATGTCAAATATAATGTGCCATCGTAGGTGTTCTAAAATGTTTCCCTTACCAAATGCCTGAGGTAAAGATTGATTTGTTGAACACTAAAACTAATAATGATTCTTTGACCGTCATCTTCTTCGCTATTTAGAACTTCTAGGAGGTTCCTAACCTCTTTGGCTGTGGCCACACTAACCCTTCGTTTCAAAAGCAATTTTGAAATGAGGGGTGATTTTGAAATGAGCAGGAGAGTGACGACACACAAATCGGTCATTTCGAAAGCAACTTCAAAATTAAAAAGTGTTCTTTTCGAAGTCATTGTTCCACTCCCGTGTTGGGAATAACTCCTCATTTCAATGTTGATTTCGAAATGAAATGTGTGTAGTCACTCCCTGGCTGCTATTTTGAAATGAAAAGTCCTCCACGGAACTGGCCCCTCCCCAGAGCACAGAGACACCCTGGCCAGCAGCCAGAGCTCTATGGCTGTCAGCTACAGGTACCTTAAACCTGCAGGAACACAGAAACCCCATGCAGGAAGCTGAGAGTGTGCTGGTAGCCGCAGGAGCATGAGGTGGCCAGACAAACATTCTGAAGCACCTCCATAAGGCAATAGCCCACCTTGGTCAGACCGATGGCTAGCAGCAAAACCGCCAGCATCCCCATGGAGCCAAGGGTTCTGGGCGGCAGGGCTCCTAGGGCTCTGGGCAGCCCCCAAAGAGGAAGGGTGCACTCTGGCTCTAAGCTGAGGTCCTGGACCGGCTGTCTGTCTGGAGGGACAAGGACAGCCTGCTCAGTACAGATAGGCAGAAGAGAAATGCGGCTGCCTTTACCCGCCACGCTGACAACCTTGCCACAATGGGCCACCCTCTCTGGACCCCTGACCAGGTCTGCTCCAAAGTCAAGGGGCTGCGTCAGGGCTATGCCCAAGCTAGGGACTCAGCCCATCAGTCAGGGGCAGTGCCGGCCACCTGCCCCTATTTCAGGTAGCTCCATCACCTGCTGAGACCCAGGAAAGCTGCCCCGCCCAAGGAGACCCTGGACACGGCAGAGCCAGAGGGGCAGGGCGAGGAGCCCCAGCCAGGACCCTTGACAGCCCCCCTGACCCCAGGCCCTGATGTAGCTGATGGCAATGGGGAAACGGGGACAGTGACAGTGGGAGCAAGGGACCACTCTACATTGAGGAGCCCTCCGAGGGCTCCAGCTGGGCCACCTCCACTCAGACCTCCCCTGAACCTCTCAAGGAACCCTCAGGTAGGACTGAGCATGGGGTACCCTGGCCATGCGGGTGGGGGTGTGGTCCACAACACAGCCGGCTTGGGCACATGACCATGGGTCAGGGACATGGGGATGGCCATCATCGCCATCAGGGAGGGGCCCGCACACGTGGGGGGTCCCTTAATGGGGCCATGGGCTGCCATGAGGGCCATATGCCTGGGAGGGTGGGGAGGGATGAGGCAGCCACTCTAATGACCCCGTGTTGATGGACCCCACAGCAGACAGGCCGCCCCAGGGCCCCATACCACAGGCAGGGAGGGATGACAATGGAGACAAGGCCACTAGCCCACGGCACCCTGTCTCATGACTGACAGGGCTACGCCCTCTTCCCTGATGTCTTCACAGCTTCGACGTCCACAAGCCACCCCAGCCCCTTAGATGTGCCTGGGAGCCTCGCAGCAGCTGAGGAGGGTGAAGGGGCGATGCTGCCCTGAACTGGGCACCATGGAGATCGGAGCCGTTGCTGCAGCCAGGCAGATGATTTGGCAGCAGCCCACACAGCCAAGTGGTGGGAGCAGAACCACTTGCTGAAGGAATGACTCTCCATGGAGCAGGTGGCCTGGGACCGGGTGGCTGGGTATCTTGATACTCTGACCCAGGCCATCGCCAACCGCCTGACCCAGCTGCCCACCACATGGAAAACCTTTCCTGCAGCCCCTGCCTCTCACCCAGCCCCACTTCCCTGGCCCCTCCTCTTCCCTAGACCCCCGGTGCCCCTTCCGCTCCCGCCACCCTTGCAGCTCTGCTCCCAGTCACCATGTCCACGTCCAAGCAGCAGGAGCTGATCCGCTGGCTGTGGCTGGGTGAGCCCAGCCTGCGTGTGGCTCCCCCCCCCAGCATAAGTCTGAGCCCCTAGAAACCCCAGTTCAGCCCTACCTCCATGTTACCTCTGCCCCGTCCCAGCTCCGCCGTGTTTCCCAGACCTGGGGCAGTCACGGATCCAGAGGCCATTGTGGCTCCTGACCAGCCAGCCCCTCAGAAGATTGGGGTCCCCACCTTTCCATGTAAATAATTCACCTCCACCCCCCCATGTACATAGTCATGTATTCTTTTGTTCTTTTTTTTCAAAAAACCAGTTATATTTATTTAACAGTGCTATGTGTCTTGCCTTAGGTGGGGAAGGTGATGGGAGCTCATGCAAGTGGGGATGTTGGCGGAGCAGGGGTGAAGGCAGGGGAGTTGGGGTGGAGAGGTTGTGTGGAGCAGGCCAGGTCCGGGCCATGGGGGCCCCCAGGCAAAGGCCTTTTGGAGGGTCTCCCACTCACACACCCCGCCCTGGTTTCCCTGGCAACATGGGACCACACCTGACTGTTCAAAGTGTGTCCCGGCCTCGGCCACCCAGTGTGCCACAGAGAGCTCCTGCTTGCTTTCCATGAGGTTGTGGAGGGCACAGCAGGCTCCCACAACCATGAGCATGCTGGGCAGGCCTACCTCCAGGCCTGTAAGGAGGCACTTGAAGTGCGCCTTCAGATGGCCAAATGCCCGCTCAATTGTGTTCCTGGCCTGGTTGAAGAGGGCTTTACAGAAGTCCTGGCTCTCATTGGTGTGTCCTGTGGAGGGGCACATTAGCCAGGCCTGGAGAGGGTAGGCTGCATCAGTGATGATGCATGGGGACATGGTCATGTCCCCCACCAACAGCTCTTGTGGGGACATGTAGGTGCCCTCAGCTATCCGCTGGCCAAGTGATGAGTTCAGCAGGATGCGGGCATTATGTGCCCTGCCCAGCCAGCCCACACAAATGTTTGTGAAATGTCCTCGGGCATCCACAAGGGCCTGGAGCATGACAGAGTGGTAGCCCTTTCAGTTAATGTACCATCCACGACTATGTGGTGGGGCCTGGATGGCAAAGTGGGTGCTGTCCAATGCGCCAATGCAGTGGGGAATCCCAGCTGTTGGAAGCCAGCAATGGCAGCATCCATGTCCCCCAGGCAGATCAGGTGCTGCAGGAAGATCCTGTTGATGGTGGCAATGACCTGCAGAGGGTGGAGGGCACAAATGCCCGTAAGTGTGTGGTAGCATATGGGGGTCCTGCTCCTGGGACTCCCATCTCTGGGACCCCACTGTGGGTGCGTGGCCCTGGGTGCCTTACCTCAAGGAGGACAACCCCGATGTTGGCCTTCCTCACCACAAATTGGTGGCTGACCGAACTGTTGTTGTCTGGGGTGGCCAGCTTCCACACAGCGATGGCTACTTGTTTCACTGGGTGGAGTGCAGGTTGCATGAGGGTGTCCTGGTGGTGGAGTGCTGGTGCCAGCCAATAGCACAGCTCCATGAACATGGCACGAGTCATACAGAAGTTGCGGAGCCACTGGTCGTCTTCTCACTCCACGAGGATGATGCTGTTCTACCATTCCTCCTCCCTGTGGAGAAGAGGGTCACAATAGCTGTCTGGAAGCTGGCCGCTCCAGACAGTTACTACTCCATGGGCCACCAATTTGGTGTTGGAAAGGCCACAGTTGGGGCTGTCATGATGGAGGTAAGGGACCCTGGGCCAAACACCCACTGCGGGGGGGGGACCCTGGGTCAGAGTGGGGCTGGGGTGAGGCCAGGGAGAGGCCCAGTGCACCACACACACTCACAAGAGCTCATGCCCCCCACTTCAGGTGGTGTGTGCCCTCAACTCCATGCTACTCCAGAAGGTGGTCTGCACTGGGGATCTGGACATGGCCATTTGTCTACATGCCAAAGTAGCACACATCGAAATAAGGGTGCCAGGCACAGCTGCAGACAGGGTCACAGGGCGGACTCAACAGCAAGCCGCTCCCTTAAAGGGCCCCTCCCAGACACAGTTGCACTAAACAACACAAAATACACAGAGCCGACAGCTGGTTGCAGACCCTGTGCCTGCAGCATGGATCCCCAGCTGCCACAGCAGCAGCCAGAAGCCCTGGGCTAAGGGCTGCTGCCCACGGTGACCATAGAGCCCCGCAGGGGCTGGAGAGAGAGCGTCTCTCAACCCCTCAGCTGATGGTCGCCATGGCGGACCCCGCTATTTCGAAGTTGCGGGACGCGCAACGACTACACGGTCTCTACTTCGACGTTGAATGTCGAAGTAGGGCGCTATTCCTATCCCCTCATGGGGTTAGCGACTTTGACGTCTCGCCGCCTAACGTCAAAGTTAACTTCGAAATAGCGCCCGGCGCGTGTAGCCGTGACGGGCGCTATTTCGAAGTTAGTGCCACTACTTCAAAGTAGCGTGCACGTGTAGACACGGCTCTGATGTGCTCAAAGTTAATGACCCATTGAAACTGATAAGTACTTAGCAGATTTCAGGAACTGCTTGTCCCCCTGAACATTGCCAGTACATTACATAGCAGAAAGGTTAATCAAAACATTTCTGGCTAGCTCTTTACTTTCTGAACTTGGGGTGAGCAGTTGTTGTAAATTTTACTTTTATTTCGGTAGTATTTTTGAATCTATTAAAGTAATCAGGAGCCTAGGATGAATGGCTTTTTCAAAAATGTGTTATCAGTTGAAATAAAGACATTACATAATGCGGATTCACAACTAAGTGATGCTGTTCTTTTCTGAATAGTGTTATTTAGAACTATCAGTTACTCACAATATACCATGTAACTAGTAAAGCATTTTACAACTGATGGCTTTGATTCTAGAGCTGGCTGAAGTTTTCCAAACTCTTACATTTCAACAAAACTTTTCATTAACATTTTTCATTTCAACCCAGGCAATCTATTCAATTTTCAGCCAGCTCTAGAGCTGGCAGACATTTGTCACTATTTAGAATCCCCTCCCTTCTCCCTTTCTAAAAAAACAAAAAAACAAATAAAAAACCCCAGCCCCATATCATTCATGATTTTTACCAGCTCCGTCTATGTCAGTAGAAAGTTTCTGTACTGCCTTGATTGGAAGATCCTGAACAAGCCAGTGCAGCCCCCAATATGTAATTGCTGCTCAATTACTGTAGCCAGTTCTGGTTCCCAAAATTCAAGAAGGATGTCAATTAACTGGAGAGACTTCGGCCCCTCAGAATGATTAAACAATTGGAAACTTGTCTTATCGCAATAGACTCAAAGAGCTCTATCAGTTTAGCCTAACAAGGAGAGGGTTCTGTAGCTGTAAGTAGCTACATGGAGAACAAATGGGCTTTTCAGTCTATCAGAGAAAGGTATAACATGATCCAATATGAGGAAGTTGAAGCTAAATTCAGAGTGGAAGTAAGGTGTACTAAGGTGTATTCTAACTCACAGTTAGAATAATTAACCATTGGAACAACTTACCGAAGACTGTGGAGAATCCACAAGTAATTTTTAATCAAGATTGGGTGTTTGTCTAAGAGAAAAGCTCTAGGACTTATTTTTAGGAATGTTGTATGGTCTGTGCTGTATAGGAGGTTAGATGATCACATTGGTCCCTTCTGGCCTTGTAGTCTATGAATGTTCAAGAGTATGCTTTGGAATGAGCATAGCTGGGGGTGGAGGAATGGGACTGATTCGGAGTGTTCTCTGGAGTTTTGAATACAAGTTACAGATGCTTGCATGGTGGTCCCTGCATATCTCCTTCTCTTTAATTCACCACGTTTGAGAGCCAGAAGATGTGCTCGGTGATTTCTTTCCATCAAGAACATACCAACCAGATGGGACATTGGCAAACAAGGGAAAGGCGTAGGGGGAGAAGAAAGATGGAGGGGAGAGGAAATACGAAAGCAGCAATAATAATATCATCAAGTCACCATACACCTCTCTTTCTATTTATATACCTATTTTTTATGATGATGATTCCTCCATCCGTGCTTCTCTGTGCTTTCATGGAAGAAGTTCTGGAGAACAATTTAAATGGAATGAGAAGCGTCTTGACAACCAGATTTGAAGGGAGAGATCCAGGCTTTGCTGAGAGCATGGTAGAAAACATGGGGTTATTCATGAAGGAAGGAGAGGAGCAGGGCAACAAGACTGAGGAAGCCAGATGACTTGAAATTGACATCAGGTGTGAGACGCAATCAGGACGAATGAATAATGCAAGGTCTAGAAAGAAAGGACAAGAAGTTAAAACATAACATTCAGTCCAAGTTAATCAAGACATTTTCAAACATACACAACTGCTGCAATTGAAATCACTCAGAGTTTGGTCAGGTCTGTATATGGAGTTCAAGATCATTTCTGAAGATGGCTCGTGCAGGGTTTGAGTTTAACGTTCAGTGAGACAATACATAACAGGATAGTATTGTACTTTTAGGAGGGCAAATATCACGGACAGATCTGTAGTCTTTTGAAGCTAATATTTTAGTTACCTAATCTCAGTTTATTGGGGGGAAATGGTAAAAAACTTGAATAAGTTACTGAACCACAGTGAGATCAGCATTTGCTAATATTAACTATCACACATAATCAGCTTCCCTTGCACTTATGAAGAAATTGTAACAGATGCAGGGCAAGGCAACTGCTGACTTTCCAATGGCAACCTCTCCAAACTCAGCTGAAGATTTGGGACAGATAACAGGTTTCAATATGTTCACTTTTTGTTGACATTTATTATTTTCCTGCAGCGGTGACAGCAGAGGCCCAGATTGGTTGTTTGGTGTGTGAGTAAGTGGCTTTCCATCTCTGCTCTAAAACAGCCCGCATCTGTCCATGATCAAAACTTACTGGCTTCCAGCAACTTGTTTCATTTATAAAGTGTACAATCAACTTAATAAATTCCAGGTCAAGCTTTCTCCCTAGCCCTACCTAGCCCTCATGTTCCTCCCTGAGACCTGTTCAGCCAGGCCTTTTCTCCCAAGGAGCTGCTCCTACCTCCCTCTTATCCAGGGTCGAAATAATGAGCCCCATCTGCTTGACTGAGTCATCACTTAGTATCTCCCAGCAGGGTCAACACCTGCTAACAGGGTGGAATCACGGGAGAACACTGGGAGCTTGTTACATGCAATAATAACATTGTGCATTGTATGGCTAGGTCATAAAAATAATATTGCAATAAAATGCAATATCTGCATAAATCTGTCAACTCAAGGATACAGCTGGAAATGTCTGTGCCTCACCCCCTCTGTGCAAAATTACTTACTCTATATTATCGGTGGATTTGGAGCCAACATTTGCAAAACCAACAAGTATCAGATAAGTCAGCTAGTGATATTGTACAAAGGTGGGATTATTTTTAATGGGATTCCTTTTTAGATATCACACCCTCTTTCGCATCAAATGCTGACCACTTCTTGAATTTTCCATTATTCGTTAGACTGCTTGTTTTGTTTGACTTTACTCCTCTTCAAGTTTAATGCATTTGCAGAGAAGTACTGCACTGAGAATTTAATTCAGCCATAATAAATGAGGTGCAGGGTATTTCCTGAAGACCAAATGATTGGCGGGGAGGAGTAGCTCGCTTTTTGTTGCACTCCAGGTGCTAGACTCAGGCTGTGATTAATTCCCAGGAAATGTTTTGTGCTAAAGTTATTATTCTTATAGAATTAGTATATAAAAAACAACGTTAAAGCAGGGCTCTCTTTTCTGGATACAATTTCTGGATTTAGCATGAGGTCATTAGTGGTTTTCTTTTTTTAATTGGGAAATACTGCATGTATGTGGAACCCATAAGCTCTCGCTTTTTTCACCCAACTCCATTTCATGGGAATGGGGTAAGACAGACATCTGACGGAGAAGCAAGGAAAAATGAACAAAAGAACTGGGTGTATGGACCAACGAACACAGCCCGTTGTGCTTCCCCAAGCTGAATGGTTTTCTGGGAAAGTAAAGGACTGAAGTGGAATCAAATGAATAAATTTGCTCTTCTCTTTGATGCTGTAGTTTGCTAATGTAAACAGGGTCTTTTTAGAGAACTGGAGGCCCAGTTAAGCCCCTAAAGTAGCTACAACGTCAAAGAAGTTTGAAGCTCAGCTTGAAATTGAACCATGTAGAACAAAGCGGAATTTGGCCCATAACACCTCATGTATTCGGGAGAAAAGGTGGGTGAGGTAACATCTTTTATTTCACCATCTTATACCCATGGGAGACAAGTGTTTCAGCTACACAATCTCTTCCTCAGATTTGGGAAAGGTACTCAGGAGTGTCACAGCTAAATACAAGATTAAACAGAAGATTAAATAGTCTAGCATAGGTAGATTGCACATATTCTAACTCAGGGATGGGGAACCTATGGCCCCTGGCTTGCCTGGATTTGGCCCCCAAGCCTGAGGGCTCATCAGCAGAGAGTCCGCACTGGCAGTCCAGCCCCATGACCCCATGACCCCTGTGCAGCTGGAGCACGAGCATCAGCTCTCGACTGCGGGGTTAGGGGAACCTCAAGGCTCACAGGCTGGATCTAAGCAAGCTGGGCCTGGATCCAGCCAGCAGGCTGTAACTGACAGGGGGAGGAAGAAACTCTGCATGCTGCCACTCCTCTTCCCCGCCCCCCAGCTTGGGGAACAGCAATGCAGGCAAGTGCTGGCATGGAGGCTTTTCTCCTGCTGCTCCCATTGTCCACGATTCTGGCCAATAGGAATAGGGAGCAGTGTCTGGAAGTGGGGGAGGGGGCACAGAGCCATGTGTGCCCCCAGGGAGTTGCAGCAGGTAAGTGTCCCCCCGACTTGCCCCATGAACCCCCAGCCCAGATCACCTAGCTCTAGCTCACTCTTGCACCCTCCCTCCCTCCCTCCCACCCATGCCCCACACCTCCAGTCCTGTTCTGCACTCTACTTCCTGCCCTCATCCTCCTGCCCAGATCCCATTTCCCTTATCCCCAGCGCACAACTGTACCTAACCTCTCACCCAGACTCTTTACTTTCAGCCCACTCCTGCACCCTCTCTCTCAACCAGACCTCCCACCCTTAGGTCCTTCAGGACCCTCCCTCATTTTTGGCACCACCCCATTACCTAGAGAGGGGCCCCAACAATATCTCCTATAACTGGGCCCCCAGAAGAGTTAATCTGGCCTGGGGGAAGCCCTGAACCTTGGTCTTCCCACACCCCAACCATGGGGATGAGGAGCACAAAGAGAGCGACATCTTAGCCACAGTCTGCATCAATAAGGGTTGGGTGTTTTGTTTGTTTGGTTTTTTCTTCTCATTTTTGTGTGGCCCCAAACTGATGTTTTCTGTGAGTTAGTGTCCTCTGACCCCCAAAAAGGTCCCCCATCCCTGTTCTAAATGGCCATTCAAAGTGAAGTGGCCCATTAACATCACTACAGTAACAGGACAAAAAGCGGGGTTAGTGGGCTACAGATTGTTGTACTAAGTGACAAAACCGGTGTGCCCGTTCAGTAGCTGATTTTAGTGTCTAGCAAAGTTATGAATTTAAGCTCCTATTCTCCTGTTTTGAAAGTGTTGTGTTGATTTTCTTTGAGGATGAGGACTGATAGGTCAGACAGAGAGTGATTGTTTATCAAAAGTGTTCATCCATGGGTGGTAAGATATTTTTGCCTTTTAGGCTATATCTACACTAGCCCAAAACTTTGAAATGGCCATGCAAATGACCCTGGGAATTTCAAAATCCCCTTATTCCTACCTGCTGTTAGGAATAAGGGGATTTTGAAGTTGCCGGGGTCCTTTTGAAAAGGAGCTCCACCTGGACGAGCTGTGTGGCAGCAAGCTGCATCAATTTCAAAGTGCTGCAGCTGCCAGCATTCTAATGAGGCACTGAATATGTATTCCAGCACTTCATTAGTAAACTTCAAAATGGCCATTTGCATGGCCATTTCGAAGTTTTGGGCTAGTGTAGACATGGCCTTAATGTTTTTTTCATGCAAGTTCATTCACAAGCATAGTGCTTCTCTGGTTTCAGCCTCATGCAGTTGTAACTGGGTCATGTAGTGTACTAGCTGATAGACAGCTTCAGTTGGGGTAACAGAGCCAACACAGTGGTTAGAGCATTAGTCCCTTAAACCCAGGGTTTTAAGTTCAATCCTTGGGGGGTGGGTCTGGGGCAAATAGCTCTTTCTTTAAAAAAAATTCAGCCTCAGATGGAAAGAGGTCCTGTTGTGAGGATAGGAGAGTGGACTTGATGATTTCCCAAGGTCCCTTCTAGCTTTATGAGATATGTACCTCCATTTATTCTAACCTACAATGCAACATCCTCTTCTGGCCCTCAAACAATCCCCCCAACCTCTGCAAGCTCTTCATCACCTGAACCAAGTTCCCCACAGACCAGGACACAACAATTAAAAGCAGAACTAAACCCTCTCAAAACCACAACAGGTTTAAAACTTTAAGAATTTCCACTCATTCTCCCACACCCAAGTCATATTTCAAGGTGCATGGGTGGAACACATGCCTATCACAAGGGATTTACCTCACCCAGTGCTCTAAATGTTCCCACTTACAATTATCTAATCCCTCCTTTCAGATTTCCACATGAGGCTACCCCTTCTTAGATACCATCCACTCTCTAGTTGGACCTTAATATTTCTTTTAGTCTCACATTGTTGTAAAAAAAGAGCACGGGGGATGGGGATTTACTGCTGCATATCCTCTGCTTAATTTTTCTTGTGCTGTCATGAAGCCCTAGTCACACTTGGAGTGCAACAGTCTGGCTTTACCTGACGTGCAATGCACAGGGACTTGCATTGCAGGATCCTTTCTGTAATAGCTGCAACCCTCACTTGAACAATCAAAGTAATTCTGAAGCTTAGTCTGGAAAGCTAAATACAGAAATTGAATGGTGTGAACCCTTGAGGGTTTTTGGGACTACTAGCATATTCTGGAGAAAGACCCATGCATGGCCTTAGAGCATGTACTGTTTATCACAATGATCTACTGAATCAAATGGAAATACCTTTACCCAGCAGCTGTCTAGCAGGAATGGAATTTGATGGTTTAAACTTGTCTGAACAAACTTCAGGGCTGTCTGGAGCCTTAAACACCTATCACACTATCAGTTAGATTGGCTTTTTTTCTCTTCTTTCAGTTAACTCCTTTGATACCATTGGCTGTCTTAAAACTTATAGCCTGATTTTATCTCGTTGACAATGCTTTGCTTATTTTCAAACTTCCATAGCTTCTGTCTGACACTTACACACACTTTATAACAATTTATCATTGATAGGCCTGCACTCTAAGGTTTCCTTTAATGATGTAATTCAATTCCAAAGAAGAATCACAAAATCTTGGTTCACAAGCAGGTGCTATGGGTACTGAAACCCTTTTAAAGTGAGTTAAAATTTCGGGCCCTTTTATTCCCTCAGCAACACAAAGTCCCTGAGTTGCATAGGATTATATACCTTAAAGTAATAGATGAATTTGACCTTTGTGGGTTTTATTTTTTTTTAAATTACTTGAAACAAGTTCTACTTGATGTGGGCATCTACATCCCAGAAACCTTTATGGGAGAATAGCACTTCAAACAGCAAACAGATTCCTCCCCGTGCCCCCGCCTCGCCCGATAAAAAGGTTTGGTAGGAAGAGAAAGGGGAATGAAGAAAAGAAAAATTTTATTTCATGGGCAGCATAGTACCAGAAAAACTTCTGAAAGAAAGCGTGTGGAAGGGAAAATGTTTTCCAGTGAAGCTCTGTTGTCTACCATCAGGTCCTGTAAGATCACAGACTGATTTTTAAGTGCATGATCTTCATGTTCTCTTTTCAGAACACAGCCTCTTTTTGCACTTAAAATGTTGTAGACACATTTATTTGCTACCAGCATTCTAGGTATGTAATTTGCAGAACATGGTCAGGTATTTTAGACTTGTTTATAGCAACCTTTCTTCCATGATTGTCAGTGGGAATAGAATTTGAGACCCTTTCACTAAAAGCCCAGGCCTCTATCTCCTTAAAGAAATAAGTAATGCTCGCATGTAGGCCACATCTCCACTACAGCAATCCTTTGAAAGAAGTTCTTCTGGAAGTTCTCTTCAGAAGAAATCTTCTTTCAGACAAGTGTAGCCACACACAAAAAAGTGAATAAAAAAATCGATCCGCTTTTTCAATAAAGAGCATCCACACAGCTCCTGACCTTTCGAACGAATGGGCTGGGGATTGAAAAATCTGGCATTAAGAGGACTGCTGTTTAAAAAAAGGGCCTGCAGAGCATCTACATATGTTTTTTCTGAAAGAATCTTTTGGAAAAATGTGCTCTTTCTCATCTGTGAGAGGAAGAGGGCAGCTGGAAAAAAGTCCTGTGTTCTTTCAATTTCAGATCAAAAGAGCACATTTTCTTTGTAGATGCTCCACAGGTGCTTTCAGAAAAGATCCATTTTTTTTTCAAAAGAACTTGATAGCGTAGATGTATCCCTACTGCTTACATTAGACATTTGGAATGAACTTCTCCTGATTGAGTGTGAATGTGTTGAACATGCTGGTGTAGGAGCGAGATCACACCTTCTTCTGATAAGTGGCCTGCAAAAAGGATAAGCACCTGCTAATAACATAGTTGTCCCTTTCTACTCAAGCAGCTAGTCAAAGTTCAAGCCAGGGTCCTGGGAACGTTCCAGTTGAGAACACAAACTGATGGGATCTGGTATTTTCCTTGATATAATCTTGTTTATTTACAAAGAATGCATCAGGTCTACGAAAGCAGAAGAACCAAGACCAATAAAAGCCCTTTCTTAACTTACAGCCTCAAGCTCTACTAGAAGCAAAGGCCTTATCTCTAGCTTTTTCAGCATCATACTGGGCTCATAGGCTACCAATAAACTTTCTTGCTTTTTTTGTTTTTGTTTATTTCTTTGGCTTCTGGTGCTTTCTCTTCTTGTTTGTCCCAAGTTTCTGTGTGTTCTTTCCTTTCCACCCTCACACACCCAAAGCAGTCTTCAACTTGAAGCTCTTGGACAACTTCTTGTCTTAGATAAGGGGTTAGGCTTACAGTTAAGCTAACTGAAGGGCGAGGCAACATCCATCTATCTCAGTGTGATTTTAATTCAACCAATAACAGATTTTTACCTTGCTCATAATGGTGGCAATTGAGTTGCTCCTTTAGTTAGTAGAAGTCTGTGCATTTGATAAAAACGCCAAGTTCTTTCCCTTCTGGCAAACTGTGGGGTAAATCATTACACATGAACGTGTAGAGACTGACAGCAGCTGACTCTGATGAACCATGTGTGGCTGGCACATCAGAGGCTCCCCATCCCTGGAAAATGGAAAAATAAATATATGACATAAGAAACAAACAAGCTGAAGGATATCCAACTCAGAGAGAAACACTTTAATGAGGATGGAGCTTAAGATATTAATAATTATTTTAAAATGATAGTTTAGACCTTTTAACAAGAGAAACATAGGTAAGAAATTATGCTCTTGAGATTTTTATTTTTTGTTATCTTTGTATATAAGGAATGTTCTTGTACTTTCCATTCATAATTTACTTCATGACTATTTATATACAATACTTGGAGCACTCAGAGCCTATTCATTCTGTATCACTATTTTTATGCAAATGATTACCAAATAATAACTTTTTTCTTAAGAAATAATTTCCATTGTTGCATGATCTTCCATAGAGTAATTGACTATGACTGGAATTGTGCATCCAGCACAGAAAGCACAAATGTATAAGAGGGATGAAAGTCAATTACTGGGCTGGGGTGCCCAGGAACTATTGTTATTAGCATATTTTTTAAAAAATGAAGATAATTTAAAATTAAAACAAGAATAAATTGTACATGGCTTTAATTTTACCAGCTAGCATATAATTAGAGCAAAAGCCAACCAGAGCTACTGTGTTAAATAATCAGCTTGACTCAGTTGCAGCTTCCCTATGTGTCCCTACTTACTTACTTAAATTCCGGAATACAGATGGGGACAATGAAACTGAGGGAAAGGGAATTAGATAAAAATGTTTAGTGCTGTAGTAAATGATGTAAAAGCAATTGGGAATTATGAAAGCAACTCCTTCTGCCTTCTTAGAACACTTTGGCTGCATCTACACTATGAGATAAATCTGAATTTATTTATGTTGATTTTCTAATTCTGGAATTTATAAGTTCGATTTTGACCATCCTCACTTCACACTATGCTCCCCATGAAGTCAGGTCATTGCTGCCACACATACATTGGCTAACATCAACTGTTGCAGCAGTACATTGTGGAAAGCTGGTCTTGATGTCATCTTCCCCCATTGGATTTCATCATTCCCCTCCCAATCCCTGAAGATATGTTGATCCCTGGAAATAATTCAGAAGACACTCAAAATTAGAAGAAAGAATTTGTGGTTTCCCCACACATTATATTGCCAACATGGGTGCAGTGACTATATTCTCAACTAGACATACACTGATGATCGCTTGCATGTGATCTCTGAAAATAATACAGGGGCCTGGAATGCTTTTTAATCTGAGAGGAATGTAGGAAGAAAGAATTTTTGGTTTCCCCTTTGATTATGTTGTGAATGGAAAGGGTATTTGGCTTTCCAGTGCACTATAAGTCTTCTGTGCAATGACTATGTTCTCAATTGGCCATCCACTGAGTATGCCACCTCCCATCATTGCAGAAATGTTATCCCTGAAAATAATGCAGGGGCCCAGAATGTTTCTTACATCAAGAAGAATGCAAGGAGAAAGAAAGAAAGAAAGAAAGAAAGAATTTTTGGTTTCTTCTTACACTATATTGGTGTTGGGGAAAGTCTTAATGTGGGGTCCCGGATTGTGCAGGAAAAAAAGAATTTGTGGTTTTCCCCTGGTGGCAGCAAGCCCAGGTATGGGCCAAGTGGGGCTGGGGGGTTGTCACTGGATGACCACTTGAAGTGGTCCTCCCCCAGCAGCAGCAAGCCCTTTAGCTGCTGAGGGAGACTTTTGCTCAGTGGCAGCAGGCACATTGAAAAATAGCAAGTGTGCAGAAAGAGCTGCAAACTCCCTGCAGGGCTATTTGAATGGATAGATGCACACATACCTCTAACAGCATAGAAAGAAAAAAGCCATTTCTCAGGCTGTCATACTAACAGGAGCCCACAGCTAAAGGCTCGCTGCTCCTGCTTGGAAATTCAGGCTCTTCCTGTTACTGGAGAGCAGCAAGCAGAGTGGAGCACTGAGAGAGGCATTATGAGTTACACACGGGACACCTCTGGAGGCTAATAAATTTGCTTTTAAGATGTGACACTTTCCCACTTGCATTTAATTGAACTTCTGAATTCGAGCTTGACACTATGCCAGTCAGGTAACTGAGATTTTGTAATCTCAAGATTACTGCACCCAAAATCGAGCCAATGATTTTTACAGTGAAGACAGTCACAAAGTAAAATTGAGCTAACTGAATTAGATTTGATTTTATCTCATAGTGTAGACGCAGCCTTTGACTCAAAGAGGTGAATGGCTGCATATGCTCCTTCCATGCTGGAAATTAATTTGTTTGCCTGCTATGATTGTTAGATTATTTATCTCTGTAGTTCTTCTCCTGCACTCTCTGTGCCCTCCTTCACACATGGAGAAATGACTAGAGCCATGCAAGGATATAAAATTTGTACCTGCATCTGTATCCACAAAAATAAGTTGTGGATATGGACATAAAGTGGATATTGTATTTGCATAAAGTGGATATGGGTATAAAGTGGATAGCAGTGGATTTGCCAGGCTCTAGAAATCAGCTCCCAGGTTTAATCCATATTAATCCAACTGACACCTATTTTTTTACTGATTTTCTGGGTGGTAGGTTGGGAGGGGAGAAGTTGGTATCACTTTCTGTTACAAGGGTAACACTGTATAATCAATCAACTTCTCTGTAATTACATTGCAAAGACTATGTAAATACCTAATTATTTTCATGCAGATTACTTGATAATTACACTTTCAGTTACCAAAGTAATTCAAAGAATAATTATCATGTAACTTTACACTTTTTATATTTTAGGGTAAGGCTTTGATTTAAATGATATTCAGAAGCAGATAATTACTTGGGGTTACATCTTACCTACATTGTGAACAGTCATGTATATAGAGCATTATTGCATGGTTATTTGTGTTTGGTAAAGGGCAGGGGTATCATCATTCTCTAAAGTAATTACTCTTTGAAAAAGGCTTTAAATATGATTGAAGTTAACGCTAACATGCACACACACACACACACTTTTAAATTTGGAATTCAAGTTAATCTAGTCTTTTATTAAAAAGTGAGACATAGGTGATAACAAAAGATTCGAAAAGAAGGATGTTGGCATTCAAGAGGAGCTGTTATAAAAAGATTCAGAGACTAGGATGGTCATCAATGAAGAAATTATATAGGAAGATACAGCTGAAAGAGAACCTACTTCAGAAGGTTATACAATGCTAGTTATAGCTATTCAGGTATATCTGCAGAATTAATGATGAATGAAAAATTAAGACCTTGGTATTTGGCATAAGAGATGGTTTGAACAGGAGAGGCAGACTCCACAGGCAATGTGTAGATGATATACGAGATTGGTGAGGAACTATTCTGCAGAAACTAAGCCACTCCAGGGACAGGGAAAGATGGAAGGAAATAGTGAGAGAGGCATCAGACACCAACTGGTGCCGAGCCCATAGTTGTTGTTGTTGATGATGATGATGATGATTCTAAGAGTATGCTCCAAGAGTGAGGAAAACAAATGTTTTCTGGAAAAGTTTAACATTTTGAGATTGTTTATGCCAGTTTTTTGTTGACAATTTGGATTTGGACAAAAGAAATGGGATGACATTTTTGTCAACATTTGCATCCATTTTCTGCCCTGCTCTAATGGTTCCCAAAGAGCCTGAAATATGTGATCCTGATTCTGAAACCAGGTTTGCTAATGCACTATCTTGCTAATGTTGGATCCTTATGGAAGTCACTTGTGACAGTCTCTATGTGGGAATGACAGAAGCAACAAGATAGTTCACAGCAATAAGACCACATAGTTATTTAATAAATGACTAGGAAGATTGTGGTGATTATGATTTTATAATTATTTCTGTGATCATACTGTATACAATTAAGACATATAAATACTTTCAATATTATTAATTAATTTGGCTTGTTCACACTGGAAATGCTACAGTGACATCCTTGTAGAGCTTCAGTGTACACCCATCAATGTAGGTAATCCAGCTTCCCAAGAAAAGAGAATTCTTCCACTGACCTAGTGCTGTCTACTCTTGGGGTTAGGTCTGTTTGAAATGCCACCCTATCAGTTGACCCTATCAGAGCTGGTGCCCTACACAGCCCAACACCAGCACCCCCACTGGGGGGGAAGCAGCCACTTCATGTGGGGGGCAAAAGCTGGGGGGGGGCAGGCAGGAGGCCATCTCTCCTGGACTGCACAGGCCAGGTGCCATTTGCTGCAATGTTATCTGCTCCATCCAATCCAGATTGGCAACCCTGGAGCAGGGCAAGATGGGAGGCTCACCTGCAGCCTCAGGGCAGCAGGCAGGAGGTGTGGTTCATGGAAGGGGTTGGCTGGAGGAGCAGCAGTACTTTGAAAGGGAAACTGCTTCTTCTCTCCAGCTGCTGCTGCTATGCAGATGTGCCATGCTCCTCCCGAACCCTCGGAGAGCTCTCACACCACACTCTGCTTCCGGGTGAGTTAGGGCTGCCTGCAGCTTGCAGTGTTGGGGGTGGGAGGGGGAAGGGGGATGAGAGCTGCCAGAGCCAGCGTGGACCTCATGGGGAGGGATGGGTGTCTGGCTAGGAGATGAGGCTTGGGGGATCTGTATCGTTAGGCATATGAAGCATAGGGCATCACTAAATTTGGGGCATTGCGGTTTTGTGGTGCCCTACATATCTGTGTATATTACATATGCCTAAGGATGGCCCTTTGTGCTACTCAGGGTACATAGATCTTCACACCCCAAGTGACGTAGTTAAGCCAATTTAATTTTTCTAGTGTTGGAGAGACCTCGTTTGGGATTTCAGAAAAAACACAGTGTGGGTCCATTCATTGGAAGAAAGTCAAGGGACCTCTAGAGGTGTAAGTATGCACAATCACCTACCCCACTCCTTCGGAGGATTAGCTGATAGAGAATGATGTGCTAACATGTAGGGTTCCTCTTCTACCCTCCTACTACTAGTCTGCTCCTGTTTTGATAAATTGTGAAATATCAGAAGGCTCCAGAGTTCTAACAGTTATTATCTAAAACAACAACAACCAAAGAGAACAATTTTTGTTGCCTCTGAAGCAGACATAGGCCCTTTACATGTTCAAAAGGGGCCTGTCAACTGTTTTGCATTGTGGCAGAAAAAGCAGAGGGCCATTTTTGCCTCTGTTTTGCTCATGTGAGACCCCAATGATTTCAGTGGCATTGCATTGGTGTCCATAACAGGGACATTTGATACACTTTTTGAGATAATCTTTGCCTTATATCCCATGCAATCACTTTGAATTTCACAGGCTAGAAATCAAGGAAAATGTTGGCACCTGGGTTTGAATTTTGGAACACTAAGGCCTGAGGTATGTACATACTTTTATAGGTATGTACTTGCATAATTGCTACCATTTCATGCACAAACCAGCCCCTGTTGGAGCCAATGGATAAAATAACTCAGAACTGGAAAGCTGCTGCCAAACACCATGGAACTATATATGTCACTCATGGTATTCAAATGTCTATACAACATGGCCTAGAGGCATCTGGATACGTTTCACTGATACATTTCAAATGCGCACTACCTATTGGCACCCTGGAGCGAGAGGTGCTATATTAGCTACAACAGAGGCCAAGACAAACTTGGCTGCCAGGGAGCCTCCTGGCTAGTGTAGGTGAATGGATTGCCAAGTGTTTTATTACATCAAATTGGAGGCATACTCGATCCAAGATGAACTTCTACATATTCTAGATGCTTCACCTCTGCATTCTCTTGCCGCAGAAATTGTCCAGTTCTTCTAAACCTAAATATAAAATATTCGTGTCTGAGACATAGGGGATATTTGTCCATAAATAAATTTGGCTTTTTATATTTGCATTTTCCCAGTAAGAAATTAAATCTTCAAAATTTCTCAAAAACAATGAAAATGTTCAAGCTTGGGCTCAGTTTTTCATCCAAAAAAAAAAAGAAAAAGAATCAAATGAAACACGTGTTTTCTGGGAAGAGAGGAAAGACAGAAATATTTCAATGAAATCGAACTAAAATCTTGGTTCTTCCACCAAAGTACGCAGACATTGTGTTTGACCAGTTTCACAACTAATTTGCATATTTATTTAAAACCAGTCTGCAAAGCTTGGTTTATTGCATTACTTAATAGACATGGGAAAGTGTGCTGCTGGGAAAAAATCAGGTTTAAACCAAGTTCTGGCTAATACAATTTCAAAATAAATGTATGGTAGATCGGGTCATAGTTATATAACCGACATGTTCCAGCAACATTGAATACAATGGATTTTATCAGTTATATGCAGACCCTTGCATTATTTAAACATAGCAGTGAATTTCTTCGCGTGTGCTCATATGTTCTGAAAAGAGAAAAGCTTTTTATCAGCAATATCATATGTTTAAGCAAAGACTAGCTTAATAGGTTTTTCACTTGAATCATTCCAGAATCCTAATCCATTTAAAAAAGGCCATCTACAGCTCTGTTGGATGTGTAAAGCAACACAGCCAAATTCTAACACTACATGAATTTTCATACAATATGTGAAGGTGCAAGTTAGTACAAAAATGTTGTAAATTACTTCTGTGACTCTCACAGTGTAGCTCCTTTGAGCAAATGCTGAGATGAAATAGTTGTTCCTAAGAGGCCTGGGAAAAGTCTAGTAAGTATTCTTTATTTTGGAAAGTCTTACTGATCATGTTGAATCACAGCAGCTGTAGCCAGAGATACCTTTTTCTAGGTAAACATTTGGAAATGTATATAAATTTTAAAATCTCGAATGCACACAGCCACCCATATATTTGGGATTGCAAATAAGAGAAAAATGTGCATGGGCTTTTCTTATGAAGGTGGCAGATCATGACAAAATAGATTGCGTTTTGAGTGTTGGCACAGGGATACGTGCTCAGACCTATTAGCAGAATTATTAGCTAAGGCAGATGCAGGCATTTGCCATGAACCAGAAAGATTAGGAAGGGAAAAAAATCCCAGTTATTTCCAAATGCTGCTGAGGTGTCCACAAAGGTACAAAAAAGGCAGAAGATAAATAGCTCCCCCACACCCCACCCCATCCCTCATGAATAAGTGCTTGTTTATTTACATTACTGGCTGGCTCATCAACACATCAATGGAATTGCAATTTCTTTCAAAAATACTCCCATATTGGCCTGTCAGTTCGACAGCTGAACCAACATTAGATTAATCTGATCTGAGGCTGGAAAGCAATAAAAAAAATCTCTCTTAATTGCATGATTAAAATTCTTCATGATTTATTGCACAATTACTTATGTTCTTAAACAATACTAGAATACCGTTTATATAAATATTTCTGGATATTCTTCTTATGTGCAAATATATTGATTTCAATTACAACACAGACTACAAAGTTGTATGGTGATCTCTTTATTTTTTATTATAAATATTTTCACTCTAAAAATAAAATAAATGCTATTTTTCAGTTCAGTTTTTACAAGTACTGTAGTGCAATCTCTTTGTCGTGGAAGTTAAACTCATGAATTTAGAATTATTTTAAAAAATAACTACATTCATGAACAAAACAATGTAAAACTTTAGAGCCTACAGATCCACTCAGTCCTACTTCTTGTTCAGTCAATCACTTAAACATGTTTCTTTACATTTGCAGAAGATAACACTGCCTGCTTCTGGTTTTCAATATCTCCAGAAAGTGAGAACAGGGATTCACATGGCACTGTTGCAGCTGGCATTGCAAGATATTTCTGTGCCAGACGTGCTAAAGAGTCACGTGTCACTTTGGCTACGTCTACACTAGCACACTGCGTCGAAGTAAGAACATCGAAATAGGCTACTTCGTTGCGTATCATCTACACATCCTCCAGGACTGGTGCCATCAACGTTCAACGTCGAAATAGCAACAGGTAACGTTGAAAGGAGCCGCCCTGGAAGGAAATGTGGAGCGTCCACACACACAAGCACCCTCTTTCGAAATAAGGGGCCACAAAAGCCCGCTGACAGGGTCGCAGAGCAGACTAGCCCTTCCGGGGCAGCTGCAAGCTGCTTCCTTAAAGGGCCCCCTCAGACACACCCAGCCTGCTCTGCACGAGTCCTGCATTGGTGACACAAGACTTGCAGACCTTGAGCCCTCAGACATGGACGTCCAGTAGCAGCTGGAAGCCCTCCAAGCCACCTCCCACGGAGCAGGCACCCTCTTAGACAATGCACGGGCAGCCGCCCAGCAGCTTCTGGAATGGGAGCCCTCCCCAGGGGCACAAGGAGACACCCCGGACCATCGGGCCCTCCTGATCCCCCTCTGCCGGGTGCCCTGCCAACTCTGGAGCTACTTCTTCAGCACTGAGTGGTGGAGCACCTGGTTTTGGAGAATGGAATGATGATCAGTCGCTGCGGAACTTCTGCATGAGCTGGCAGACCTTCATGGAGCTCTGCCAGTGGCTCACCCCCACCTTGAGGCACCAGCACACCCAGATGCCATGCGCCCTCCCCGTTGAGAAGAGATTTGCAATAGCTGTCTGGAAGCTGGCCACTCCAAACAGCTACTGCTCCATGGGCCACCAGTTTGGCGTTGGCAAGGCCACAGTCGGGGCTGTCGTGATGGAGGTAAGGAGGCCAGGGTCTGAACCCACTGGGGAGGGGGGCCTGGGTGAGGGGGGTCCGGGTAAGGGGCCTGGATGAGGGGGGTCCAGATGAGGGGCCTGGGGAGGGGGCCCAGATGGGGGGTCACACTCTGCATACCCTCACAGGCACCCATGTCCCCTCCCCACAGGTGGCGCGTGCACTAAATGCCCTGCTGCTGAAGACGGTCATCCGAGTTGGGGACCTGGACACGGCCGTCATGGGATTCACCGCCATGGGATTCCCCAGCTGCTTTGGAGCCCTCAATGGGACCCACATTCCCATCCGTGCCCCAGACCACAGTGGTGGGCACTATATCAACAGGAAGGGCTATCACTCAGTGGTCCTTCAGGCCATGTTGGACAGCCATGGCCACTTCCAGGATGTATACGTGGGATGGCCTGGCTGTACCCATGACAGTCATGTTTTCTGCAATTCGGGACTATGCCGCCGACTGGAGGCGGGGACCTACATCCCCCAGAGGGAAATCCCTCTGCGGGATACCACCGTACCCTTCTGCGTTGTGGTGGATGCAGCCTACTCCTTCCAGCCCTGGCTTATGCGGCCCTATACAGGTCACCTCAATGCTAGCCAGGAGCGCTACAACGCCTGACTCAACCATGCCTGCTAAGTGGTCGAGCGGGCCTTTGGGCTCCTGAAGGGCTGGTGGCGTTGCCTCCTGGCACGCCTAGACCTGGGCCTCCCAAACATCCCCCAGGTTGTGGGTGCCTGCTGCACGCTCCACAACCTGGTGGAAAGCAAGGGGGAGGCCTTCGTGCAGGGCTGGGCACCGGAGGCTGGAACAGGCTACCCCCCAGCCAGCCACTGCCCCTAGCCACCAGGCCCACCGGGATACGGTCCAGGTCCGGGAGGCCCTGCAGGAGTACTTCGACCAGGGGGGCTAGTGAGCATCCTCCAGGTCATCCCTGCACCCTGCCCCAGCACCCACACCCCACCCTCTCCAAAAGCACATGGGACACGGGTTTTTTGAAAAATAAAACTGTCATTATTTAAATAACCAAAAATTTCGCCTCAGATGTGCATATAAAAGAAATACAAACAGCATAATTAAAAATAACTATATACAGGTGGGGACATCTATAACAAACTATATACAGGGAGTCAACTATAAATAACTATATACAGGACAGGGACAACTACATATATGGGGGAGACTTGGGCAGGCTAGACATCGGCCCATCATTCCTGGGTGGGGGTGAAAGGGTGCAATCCCAGCCATGTTTGGGTGGCTGGTCCCCCCTCAGCCACAGTCCCCACTGAGGCCGGCTGGGGGCTGGGAGGATGGGGAGGTATGGCCGAGGTGGGTCTTTGGCCCAGTCATTGGCCCCAATGGGCTTCTGCCATGTGGAGCTGGTTGGTGGAGTGGCAGGCGGGACATCAGACAGGGCGGCAGGTGGGACATCAGATGTGCCAGCAGGCAGGACAGCAGGCGGGACAGGATGGAGGACAGCGGGGGGTGGGGGGAAGCCGGGCCACCAGCTCCTCAAATGTGGCAGCCACCCAGTTAAAGGTGGCCATAAAATCCCTCCAGGTCTCCTGGCTCCAGGTGGCCTCCCACTCCTCGAATTGGAGTCTCCGCTCCATGATGTCTGCCAAATGCCAGAGGACAGCAGCCACCTCTGGGTCATGCGTGGTGCGCCTCTGGCTCCGGCAGGGGTGGGCCCGTCTTGGTGCAGGCAGTTACCCCAGGTGTTGGTGATCCGGGGGTTTCAAGGGGCTGTTGGGGACCACGGATGGGGAGGCTGCAGAAATAGGGGGAAAGGGGGGACAGAGGCCGTGAGTACCCAGTCCTGACCCGTGGCCCCTCCCATCCTCCCAAGGGCCTCTGGTCCCCACTCCCCATCCCCCATTGGTGCGTGCAGTGATCCTGTGGGTGGCCCCTTCCATTGGTCTGCCCCTCCCACCTCCCACCAGGGGTGGGGCATGGCACTGTCCAGGGGTGGAGGTTCTGATGGGCACTGTTGGCTGTGGCACTGTCCCAGGGCCATGGTCTGCCTGGGCCATGGCAGCCTGGGGTCTTCTGGGGATGTGGGGGGCCCCCAGTCAAGTGGTGCCCCTGCCCCATGCTCTGGGGGTCTGTGCCCTGTGGAGTACGTACCCGACAGTCCACTGCCAGGGTCAGGAGAAGCCCATCTAGCAGATGCCCAGCTGGAACTGCGGGATGGGATGTCCAGCACAAGCTCCCCCTCCTCACTGGACCACTCGGTGGCTGGGGTGGAGGGTCCCGGCTCTAGCCCTGGGGGGGCAGGGCTGGCCTCCGGACCCGACCCTGCCTCCGAGGCCGGCTGGGGCTCATCGGCCATGGCGTCAAGGGTGGCTGCGGGGGAGAAGGTGCCCTGGGGGCCCAGGATAGCCCTGAGCTCATGGTAATAGGGGCAAGTGGCAGGGGCAGCCCGAGACTGGCTGGCTGAGTCCCAGCCCCGGGCGTAACCGTGCTGCAACTTCTTGACCTTACTCCTAGTATGGTCAGGAGTGCAGGCAGGGTGACCCCGGGCAGCCAGGCCCTCAGCCAGCCGGGCGAACACCTCTGTGTTCCACCACCTGCTCCCCATTATGTGCAGTACCTCCTCCTCACCCCAGAGCCCCAGCAGGTCACGGAGCTCAGAGTAGGTCCAGGAGGTGCCCTGCTTCCTACCCCGCTGGCTGGAGGCCTGGGAGCCCTGGGATGGCCCGGGGGGGAGCTTGGGGGGCTGGCTGCCTGCCATGGTGTCCCTCTGGGCTGTGCAGGGGTACCTCGTGGTACGGCTGCTGCCTGCATGGTGTCAGCTTCCTGCTACAGGGTTTCTGGGTCCATGCAGCTTTAAGAACCGCTGGGCACAGAGATCATAGAGCCCTGCAGGGGCTGGATGGCATGTCTCCGCCTAACAGCTGATTGCTAACATGACGGACCCCGCTATTTCGAAGTAGCAGGACGTGGATCGCTACACACACCCTGTTTCGATGTTCAACGTCGAAGTAGGGCGCTATTCCCATCTTCAGATAGGAATAGCTATTTCGACCTCTCACCGCCTAACGTCTATTTTGACGTTGTGCCGGCTACTTCGAAGTAGCCTGCTAGTGTAGACTCACCCTTTATGTTTTAATCACTATTGCAGAGGACGTGTGCATGTTGATGGTGGGTTCTGCTCGATAACAATCTAATAGTGTACAGACCAACAAATGTTCATTTTCATCATCTGAGTCAGATTACACAAGGAAAATGTAGATTTTCCTTTCTGGTGGCTCTGGGTCTGTAGTTTCTTCACTGGATTATCACACTCTTAAATTTTGGGTCAAGTATTGTAGTTACCTTTTGAAATCTCACAAACCTTTTTTTTTTAATTTTGTCAAGTTTTCAGTCAAAGTGTTCTTGAAACAAATATGCTATACTGAGTCATCATCCAAGACAGCTATAACATGAACTATATGGCAGAATGCAGGTAAAACAAAGCCAGAGAAATACAATTCTCCTCTAAGGAGTTCAGTCACAAATTTAGTTAATGCATTATTTTTTAACAAGCATCATCAACATTGAAATATGTCCTCTGGAATGGTTGTCAAAGCAAGAAGGGGCATGTGAATGTTTGGCGTATCTGGCACATAAATATGTTGCAATCTGGTTGCAAAAGTGTCATGCGAACAGTTGTGCTCACTTTCAGGTGACCTTGTAAATAAGAAGTGGCAGCATTATCTTCCATAAACATAAAATACTTGTTTCTCTAAGCCAGGGATCAGCAATTTTTGATGTGTGGCCCATCAGGGTCCACTTGTGGGCCACGAGACGTTTTGTTTTCATTGATTGTCTGCAGGCACGGA
This sequence comes from Carettochelys insculpta, assembly GCF_033958435.1. Lineage (NCBI taxonomy): Eukaryota > Metazoa > Chordata > Testudines > Carettochelyidae > Carettochelys > Carettochelys insculpta. The sequence goes on along the minus strand of NC_134137.1, from coordinate 113,972,488 downwards.
CCCCCTCAGCTCCCTGTGGCTGTGGCTCTCCATTCCTATCCAACGGGAGCTGTAGGAAGTGGCATGGACTGCTGAACTGCCCCAGGCAGCTCCCTGAATCAAGGGAGGGCCTCGGACAGGTGCAGGGGTTGCCCCTTCACCCCCTCCCCACTCTTAGCAGAAGCAGCAGGAAGTGGAGTGACCCTGGCCACTCTGCTGCCCCCAGCTGCTCTTCCCCCAACCCACTTTACTCCCCCCATTCCTAGCTGTGTTGCTTAGGGGAGGGAGGTGGGGAGAAGAAGTGGAACCCCACTCCCTTGCATTCAGCTATGTCAGAAAGTGAGGCAAAACAGCTGGAACAGGGCTGGGGCAATCCCTGATGCCCGGGCCAGACTGCCCCCCACCATTAGTCTCCCAGGCTATTTTGTTTGCAGGTGGCAAGTTGGTGTGACATGGGGGCTGGATCAGGGGCAGGAAAAGGGAGGGCAAGGTGGGATTTGGAGCAAGGGTGGAACGGGGATGGGTGAGGATGGGAAGAGTTAGGGCCTAGGGTGGAATGGTGGCAGGGTGAGGGTGTGAAGAGATTGGGACCCCTTGTGTCCCTCCCCAGTGGTCACCTACTACTACTACTACTACTACTACTACTACTACTACTTAACCTTTGTACTGCACGTGGAGCATAGGTCATCTACAAGTCTCCACTTCACTCTATCTTGGGACAAAACTTCTAGCTGGCTCCAGGAGTACCCCAGTTGTCGTCCTTCGCTCTCAGTAGACATTCTCCACATTGTCTAAGGTCTTCCTCTTTTGCGTTTTCCTTGCGAGTTCCATGGGAAAGCTTGATGGACTATGCTGGATGATGGTTTTGTGAGTTTGTCCTGACCTTCCCCACTTTTTTCTCTTGATTTCAATGTCACTTGGTTCTTGTCCTGCTCTGTTCCAAAGCTCCTCATTTGTAATAAAATCTTGCCATTTGATGTGAAGGATGTACCTCAGGCATCTGTTTATTAATGTCTGTAGCTTGTGATTGAAGACTTTTTAGTATACTTGGTCTCGCATCCATACAGGAGCACACTCTTCACTTTTGTGTTGAAGATCTGCAGTTTCGTCTTCTTAGATATTTGTGAACTCCATATGGGACAGAGTCTTGAATGCACTTGTTGCTTTTCTTATTCTGGCGTTGATATACTTGTCTGTTTCTCCATCTATGCCCATAATACTCCCCAAGTAGGTGAACTGATCCACATCTTCCATCATCCCCTCCCAGTGTGATGGTGGTGGTGTTGTACTGGTTGATCCTCATTGTCTAATAAGTTGGTGACCTTGTGAATGTATACTGCAGTAGAACCATGACATTATGAACACCAGAGTTATGAATGACGCATGTCATTTGGAGCTCAGAGAATGCAATCAGGCAGCAGCAGATACACATGCACACAGAATCAAACACACAAAGCATATACAGTACAGTTCTGTGTTAAACTGAAACTTCTTAAAAAAAGGGGGGAAGGCTTTTCAAAAAGCTGACCAGGTAACGAAGCCACTTCTGTGCTTTTTTCATTTAAATTAAGTTGTTTAAAATATTTTTCTTTTTCATAGCAAGTTTTCAAATCTTCATTAACTCAGTGTTTTTCAAAAGCTTACAAATGAAAAACTATCATCTTTTGTTCAGAGTTATGAACAACTTCCATCCTAGAGTAGCCGGCTGGCATAACACAGGTGGTGGCATAGGTTACTCACTGGAGAACTTGCCAACCTGGACCCTCTGGCAAGGTACTTCAGTCGCTAACCTGACCTGCTACCCATACTACTGTAGTTTTTGTGTGCTTTAGCACTAGCAGAACTAGCATGGGAACATCTGTGCGAGCTAGGAATTGTGCTTCCCAGCTCAAATATAGTCTAGTGTTGTCTTAAAAATAGATTTTTCAGTAATTTTCTAGTAAATTTCTCCTGAACTTCTGGGAAATTTTGCCATTGGCTAGAGTGGAAGCATGATTTGGCTTCACAATTGTTCCTGTACCATGGGCGCCATATATTGAGTGAAATTGTTCCCAACAGAAAGTAGCTTTATTAGGAGGTAATGCAGAGCTGAGAAAGCCTGGGGGACATCAGTTCCTCAAAGATTTCATGTGCTCCTGGATTACGTGCTATTGCAGCTTCACAATCCTCTGGTGTGCCCGACGTACTGCAGGCCATTTCTGAGGGAAATTGAGATTACTTTGTCCATCTCTCATTGCAGCCATTTTACCCCAGGGACCATGTGGAGGGAGTTGCAGTGAAACTCAGGGCCAAAGGCTGCGATTGGCACATACAGAGATATTACCAGAGGGCTGTCTGGAATTTGCCAGGAGCAGACTCCATGAATGATTCTATGCGCCTGAGTCAGAGCCAGTGACAACGTGACAGTAACCTGTGAAGTTAACTGTCATTCTGGTGGTTGCTTAGCCTACCATGGTTCTTTTCTGAGATGTTTGCTGAAGTTAAGAGACTAAAAATATATAGAGCTACAGTGCCATCACTTTTACATTCTTATTACCTGCTCCACTGACCTATCCAAAGGAACTAAACAGCATTGCAAAGAGTCTAGTAGAGCACAAAATTTCACTTGGAAAAATAAAGTAATTGTAAATATATTTGGAACATGAAATCATACAAAACTATAGCATGTAGTTTTTATTGTGGGAACATAACTTGAAAACAAAGTTGTTTTGGAGGGTACATTTTTAAATTTGTTTCATGGGTGTGCTCATCCTAATATGAATCATAAATATAAAGTTTTGGCCCAGAATGCATTGTTATGATGGATTTTCCCCTCTAATCCAACATTGCTAGAGGCAGCTATGATTTGGCTGAAGAAGCTGGGGAGAACAAGAGATGAATGCACTAGCTGTGATCTGGGGAGACATTACCCTGCTCTCTGCACACCATTTTCTATTGAAAAGAGTCTGGTGAATGGGTAGCGTTTTCTACAAATAAAAATCAAATTTATTTGAAACCATCTAACTGTGACAAAAAGAGTCTACATAACTATGTGGTTCCCATCGCACCTTCACCCACCCCCTCCCCTTTCTTTCCCATTATTTGTTATACCTCTTGCAATATTGGTCTTTAATTACATTAACTTTTCAGAGACAGAATCACTTGGCACAATAGGACCCTGATTCTGATTAGAGTGCTAATGCTGTATAAATAAAAGTACACCATCATAGGAGAGAAACACAATAAACATGCCAATGGCAGTTAATGGCTTTTGACTTGTATTGTGATTTGCAACAGAGATCTTGCATGTACTGACATTTCCAGTGCATCACAGTTTCTCTGGAAAATCCTGATACGCAACACTTCTCGCTTTGCAGAGGGTCATGTGATTGGGAACCTTATATTACCCTGCCAGATAGATCCCGATGCCTCACTGATGCGTTTTACATTGTAACAGATAGCTTGCATCAAAAATGATATACAATGGGCAGCATTTCTCATTCAGGATAACTGTGTGTGCCTCTTCAAAATACTGTACCAAATGTTTGGTTAATATACATACACATAGGCTAGTGCTACACTCACTGTTGGCGCTGGCAGCTTGATGCAAAAGAGCAGGCTTGAAAATGCAAAATGTCTGCTCATTTGCATGTCTGAGTGGTCCATTTGCATATTCATAGCAGAAAACAAGAAGTGAAGACATGGTTCTGCTGGCAAAAACCCTGTCCCCAGCCCCTTATCCCTGGAAAAAGTGTGTGTAGCACTTTCATATAATAATATACACCTTAATATAGAAGTATTGAAAAATAATTTCTGTATGCCTATGTGACAGTCTAACCTATTTTATAGCCTTTCATGTAGCAATATATTAATATAAATTAATATTCCATAAATGCTTCTAAGACAGCTGGATAGTATACTTAGGTTATGGCTACACTGGAGAGTTTTGCCAACAAAACCCCGATTTGCTTGACAGAACTGATGGAACGTCCACACAAAAAATCAGCAGTTCCAGTGACAACCTTCTGCCTCTCCCAGATGAGGGAGAGTGCCTTTTGTCAACAGGTTCTGTGGATAAAAAGTTGGTGCAGACACTCTGGAGGGTAGGGGGGTAGTTGGGGGTTCTCTGGACAGACAGGGTATCCATCACAATGGGCAGCCCTGTCTGCTGTGCTTCCGGCTGCCTGTTTTGTTGAGAGAGCAGCCAGGCAGTCTAGCCACTCTGTGGGCAGAGCTGAGTGCTCTTCCAATTAGCTTTTGTGTGTGGCCACACTCTGTCGACAGAAGTTTTGTTGGGAAATCTCTTCTGACAGTGACTTCTGTTGACAGATCACTGTAGCATTACTTTAGCCTGGGGATTGTTTCAGTTTGCTTACAAGGGCATTGGTGATTAGAAATAATTACTTCATAAGGATTGCAAAAAGATGACTTCAGCAGAATACTGAGAGATAAAGCAAAGAACAGACTTTTATCCAAGACACTTTCGATTAAGCAGTGTTGGAAAATTTGCAAAATTCCTTGTAGATGGAAAAAAAAAAGAGTTGTAGAGTTTATCCTTCTAGCGTCTGAACCAAAGGTATTGAATTCAATGTGGGAAGTCATTACTTTCAGTGTTTTTTAGATCAGGTGATTATTCAATATAGACACGGTTGTTATGGACTGGATTAAGCTTTGTTCTTAGGGGTCAGATGCAAAAAGCGGATGCAATGAATGCAAAAAACTGACTTAAAAATAGCATCCTCCAAACCCAGAATTCAGGCACATTTCTCCAGCCTAAACAAAAGTCAAATATCAGGATGCCCAGCTGTCTGAATGACCTGGACATTTGGGCTATGTCTAGTCTAGCCAAAAAATTTGAAATGGCCATGCAAATGGCCATTTCAAAGTTTACTAATGAAGCGCTGAAATACATATTCAGCGCCTCATTAGCATGTGGGTGGCCGCGGCACTTCGAAATTGATGCGGCTTGCCGCCGCGCGGCTTGTCCAGACGGGGCTCCTTTTCGAAAGGACCCCACCTACTTCAAAGTACCCTTATTCCTATGAGCATATGGCAATAAGGGGACTTTGAAGTAGGTGGGGTCCTTTCAAAAAGGACCCCCGTCTGGACGAGCCGTGTGGTAGCAAGCTGCATCAATTTTGAAATGCCATGGCCACCTGCGTGCTAATGAGGTGCTGAACATGTATTTCAGCGCTTCATTAGTAAACTTTGAAATGGCCATTTGCATGGCCATTTCGAAGTTTGGGGCTAGTGTAGACACGGCTTTGCTGTGTGTGGTCTGACCAGAGCGTGTATATATGTATGTATATATAACAGAAGCAGGAGATGACTCAGAAAGAGTACCCAGCCTGGATAAGGAGAGTATGTGACTTTGAGAATAGGCCAAAGATTAGACTTATGAATCTGGTGCTGAATAAAGAAGCTTTGAGACTAGGACCAAAGAAAATATCTGCTACTGTTTGGTTCCTCCTGTTTTAAAATAAACAGGAATTTTTTAGACAGTATGTTAGCAAGATTGCATAAATGAGGATATCTATCTTTGTCCCCAGTTTCTCTTCCCAACTGGAATTACATGTAACCTGAATTTCTGACTAGCCACATGGGTGAAAAGGGACAGCTCAGTGCATTTCCGTGGCTGTGGCCAAAACTAACTAACTAACTCGGCCAAAACTTCGAAATGGCCATGCTAAAGGCCAAATCGGAGAATACTTATGAGGTACTGAAATGAATATTCAGTGCCTCATTAGCATGCTGCCCACCGCAGCACTTTGAAAGTTCTGTGTTTCACTCGTGTGCAGCTCATTTACACAGGGGTCCTTTTCGAAAGGACCCCGCAAAAGTCAAAATCCCCTTTTTCCTTATTCATTTCACCGCCTCCTTAATATTCTCTGATTTGGCCATTAGCATGGCCATTTCGAAGTTTTGGCCAAGTGTGGCCGCAGCCTGTGTAAATGGGAACGTACTGAAAGGAAGTCTGAACTGAACACAGAGGAAGTTAAGTTTATCAGATAATTCAAATAGGAAATTAATTTGAAGAACAAACCCTCAGAACAAACCCTAAATAAAACTAATGTTCATCCAGGTGAAAGTTAAACAATCAACTAATGAATAAAAAATAAAGTAAAGTTAGTAACTAGTGGAGTGAATCTGGCTGCCCCCTCTCCTTCTTTTGAAGGCTCAAGTTGACCAGATGTGAGCAGTTCAGGAGGCACAGCCCCTGAGGATAGGCCTACACAGCATCATAAACCAAGATCAGTGGAACCAGGGTTTGTGGACTTCATGTTCACTAACGTGGGAATGAGTGTCTACATTGTATTGTAAACCCGGGTTTACAATTGATGGCCGTCAGTCTCACAGCCATGCTAACATACCCAGAATGCAGTGAGCAGACCTCCTGACTCAGGTCTGTGGCTCAAGCTGCAATCACCCTACAAAATGACAGAGTTTGGACTCACATCACCGTGGGGTTCTTGTGTGCATTTGGTGCAAGCAATTCCTGCCTCTCTGATACTGTCTATGGGATCTTGATACTAGAGTGACTGAACTGGAGGAGCTAAGAGAGGCAGAGAAGTACATGGACTAGACTTTCCAGGCCACACATAGTCTGACAGCCTCTATGATTCTGAAGAGGATGAAAGTCTCAGGGAAGGAGAACATCAAGCTGGAGAGAGATGCTCGTCACCCTACCTAAATCCCGGAACCCAGATCCTGAGTCCTGGCAGTATGACTTGGGTTAGCTTTGTGTGTGGATGGATGCAGGGACCTGGGGAATGGTGTTGTACTATAATATTTTTCTTTTTCCTACTGGTGGTATTAACAGGTATGCCCCCACTGCCTTATTATCCCCTAAAATTCACTAATGCCCTTTAAGGACTGAGAAAGTGCTAAAGGGGCCCTGGATCTGATCTGAGGCCTACTTTCTTATTTAAGAGCTGAAAACTTTGCTACTCACAATCCTGCTTAACTGGGGTACAATCAAACTTGCACTCCACAGTCTTTGTGTGTGTGTGTTTGGGGTGGGGGGCAGCTATATTTGATTTGTGAGTGGATTGATTTTTAAAGACTATGTCTACACTAGCGAGTTTCTTTTTTTTTCAAAAAAGCTGGAGCTCTTTCGAAAAATCCTGTGGAGCATCTGCACACAAAATGCGCTCTTTCACTACTAAATTGGAAGACTGCAGCGCTTTTTGCAGTGGCCCTTTTCCTCTCCCAGAGGAGGAAAATTATCTTTTTTCTAAAAGATTCTCTTGGAAAAGAAACATGTGAAGAACCCCATGGGCCCTTTTTTTCAAAAGAGCAGTCCTCATGGAGCTGGATTTTTCGATTCCTGGCCTGTTCTTTTGGTGGATGCTCTCCATTAAAAGAATGGATAGATTTTTTATAACATATATATATATATATATATTTTTGTCTGTGTGGACGCACTCTTTTGAAAGAAGGTTTTTTGGAAGAGATCTTCCAGAAGAACTCTCAAAGGATCACTGTAGTGTAGACGTAGCCCATGAATGTTATTTGGATTACTATAAAAATGCCCCAACTTCACCCCTTTTCAGAGGATATTTGTCTTCAAACTCTTGTAGGCAGGTGGAGGTTAAGTGTTCTAGGCTTGCTAATAAAGCAAAGGAGGGACAGTATAAGGTGAGGAGCAAGAGAGCTCATGAGCCAGGAAGTGGGGTGAGACAAGGAATACCAATTCTTCAGGGATGCTAAATGATAGCCCCTGTTTAAGGGAAGAGCGATACAGCAAGAGAGATCTAATTGGCTTTGACAATGCTTGTCATTTAAACCCAGTGCCTTCTCCAAAATGGCCTTATTATCTGACCAGCTGGTCAGGGCCAATAGCTATACAAGCCCACAGCCAAATGAATGGGGCTGACTATAGGGATTACGAAAAGTTTAAAAAGTTCTTCCTCCCTACACTTCAATCATCACAAGAAAATATGTTGGTGAGAATGAAAGTATAAGAGCTGACTTGAATTGCGTATAGGGGGAAGGAGGGGTGGGTGAGGGGGGGAATCTCAACTTTACTATTTTATAATGTTAAACATTAAAGTACTATTCTCAAAATATTGGAAAGGCTAGTCATCTGAAGCAGAAGTCAAAGCTGCCTGCTATTATTTGTCTGAGATTTTAAAATACAATAGACAGCACAAAATTGCAGTATGGCGAATAATCCAATTATAACTTCACCAACAATTTTATAGAATACTGTAGCATAGTCTTCTGTGCTTTATCATTCATGCAAAGACATCCTGCTGCAGCACACACATTTGTGCCTTAGACAGCGTAATGGGTATATGCATTAGATAGTGTATTGCTCTTCCATTGCCCTACAAATAAGAAACAGAAAGCTGTTTTATTTCTCCCTCTGAAGAAATTTTCTTCCTGTCTATATTAATTGAATTTTCAGATCTTGCTCTGTCAATGTTTTTATTTTGCTTAAGAAAAAGAAAGGAAAAAGATGTATTACCTCTATTATTATTAATATGAAGTCTAAATTTGCTTACAGAGATTAATTTGAAATGACACTGTGGAGCTTGACAATTCTTACTGGTTATTTTCATTTGCTTGACAATTTTGCATGCTATTTGCATGAAGAGATGGTCTTAGCAATAGCTTTGTTCCATTGATTGTTTTTCTAAATGAAATATATATTGAAGTAAATGGACAGTGGATGCTAACTAAAGAGTAAATTACTATGCTAGATAAGTCTCAGTAAACAATTACTGAAGAGAAATCAAGCAATGCACAAAAATAAATTATTCAGTGTTCAACTAATAAAATACTTTTCCTTTCCTGATGAGGACCTGACATTTAAGCATTTAATCAGTGGGAAATTTGGGGTGCTCAAATAATTCAAGGACCAGGTTTTAATGATTTCTTATCATTTAAATATTACCTCAAGGAGGAAAGATATGAAGGACTGGCATTGGAGGCTGTTTGTCTTCAGATAGCTTTTCTACCTCTGAAGGAATTAGCATTATATGTGTTACTATGTTTTATGAAATCTTATATGTGATTCCTGGGTCTTCTGGAAGTGGGCCTTTATATAACCGAATAACAAAACATTCACTATTTTGTTTGACTTGTATTCTAAACCAACTGCTGCCCATCAAGTAGGACTCAGAGAGCATTACTAAAAAGCTGTCAACTCAGCCATATTTAGCAGGCTACGGTTGGTTGAAACAAACCTGAATGCTCAGTTTGCTATCCAAGTTCAGACACCCAGAAACTGGTGCAGTATGGTAGCAGCTGCTATGTCTTGTTTTTGGTAGCTAAATGTTTCAACTGTAGGGTGGTATTTAAAATGACTGCTCTTTCGTCAGAATAAATGTTGAAGTGCAAATGCAGCTTCCTAACCAATCTCTGCGAATGATTATACCATTATTGAGAGCGTGGTGCTTGTGACAAAGCTGCATGTACGTACAGGGAAATTTCTATCGACAAACAAAATGTGCAAGGTTTTCTGCACTGGGTCTGACTTGTCTCCCTTCTAAAAGGGGGTGAAAGTAACTTAAAATTTCTTACAGGTACTGTTCTATTGCAATCCAGGTTCCTACCAATTATTTAAAGCTTCCCTGCTGGCTTTTGCCACAGCTTAGCCAGTTCTTGCTGGAGCTGCACACAAGGGTGCACCCACTTACTTTCACCTCTGCTTTTAAATCTCATAATGGCAAGTTTTATTGGCTGGCTCGTAGTGGAAATCATACTTGCCTCATGCTCAGATCCTTTATCGCAGGAGGTGGTCTCTGAAAGGTGCATGAAAAGGAAGGACTTCAGTGCATGATGTGCCCCTTTCCCTTTCAAATGTACCTTCATTTATAATTCCACATTTCATTTTTTTATAAAGCAATACCTGGGGTTTCCTTTAAAACCATATGCAGTCAACTCTCCCTACATTTATGTGCAAAAGTCTTCTTCTGTGCATAGTAATCGCCCAGTTCCTGTCACTCACCACTGACCCTCATGTAATCCCACCGCATGAAATCGCATATCTTTCACGTTTGCGATTTGAGTAAGCCTGGATTTAATAGTGGCCCACAGTAAATGTACACACAAGTTGGAGCATGTGAGTGGAATGTTGAGTGGCGTGGCCATATGAAAAATGTCAGATATGAGTTGTAAAACAGGCTAGTGGAGAGAACTGAATTATTAATGAAAATTGACAACAATGAAACTGGCTTGGAACTTGCTGGGGCTAATGGTTTTATTTAAATTAGTATTTACTCCTCTTAAAAGTACACTATGAAGAAAGTTCAGGGCTTTGGGGATAAGCAGAGTGAACAGTGGGTGGAATTTCATTCTGATTTCGAGCTGTAGAGGTTGAAATTTATCCTTGTGTGGTGCTCTAGCATGGTGTGTAAATAGGACTTCACTGGCCCATAGCCATTGTGCTGGTCCTCCACATGTAGATGAATATCTCTTTGTAATGTGGAATCAGACTTTAACAATCTAGAATTAAGCTCTTCTACTTGATTCGATCCTTCTTATTCACATCTCTCCCACAAGCCTCTTTGCATCTGTAGTTCAGTACCAGAAGCATATTCCTTTTTATTTTTTAAAAGGAAATTCTTTCTCTATTATATAAAATGAAAACAAACTTTTTAACAAGAAATCCATCACAGTGTGATGGCAATAGGTAAACATGCTACCCAAGAGTAAATTTTATTTCATTCCATAAAGTGATAGTCCCAAGGGTCATAAATATTTTATTGCAGTACTATGAAATGCCATTCTCCTCATTTTATTTGCTTTTCTGTAAATTCTTAATTGCTCTACTAACAAACATTGTTGTGAGTATTATATGAAGCCTCTTTCTTGAGGCTCATTTGAACAATTCATTGAATATTAATTATATTAGATAGTTCAGTGGATTGGCATTTATTTTATTTTACAGTTGGCTGAGACCCAAACAGCACGGAGACCCACCGTGCAGGTCTCTGTTTATAACTAATTGTTCTTAATGAAAGCTACCAAGCACCTGGTTTGTGCTTCATATGAAATGGCTTTTCTCTGGGGTACAATTACAATAAGCCTTGTTTTCATCTAATAAGAATAAAGGATACAGGCAAAATTCAAATTACACCAAATATTTGGGCTAGAGTTTTGAGATCTACTGGATAGTAGGCATAAGAATTTGAAATCCCTTGAGGACAATAGATTTTTGGTTATTTTAAAAGGATGTAATTCAGACTAAATTTTCCTTAATTTTTCAGTTCCTAACCCCATCTTAAGAAAGAAAAGCTAACTGTATTCTGAGAAAATTTTGCCCTCCCCAACAAAAACACAAAAAGACCTATTATTTTCCTTAGAAAAGCTTAATAACCCTAATGGCTCTTATTCTATAGGAGCGATTTAAAAGGTAATATGGATTTACTGGAGAGTGCTATTATCCTTTCAATTTGATTAAAAACTTCTCTTCTTCACAACCTATACAGTGGCTCCAGTTGATGAAGTATAAGTGAAAGTAAAGTCCAGCACAAAGTGTTGTTGCAGAAAAGAACAAGATCAAAAAGTTAATTGCCGGTTATCTTGCACCATTTTAATGTATTATATTAAATGTAATTTAATGTACTCCTAGTGAAGGGGAGAAAAAAAAAAGCGAAGTACCTCCACCATCACCACCAAAGGAACAAAAATCAGTAAACCTGCTATTAGGGGTAAGGAGTCTCTTATACCAGTACCAAACCATTTCTAGAACTTCCTCCAAAAACTCCAGCTGCCTAAGTTTGGGAATTGCGGGAAATGGCATTTGGTCTTGAAAACCACACCTTGCAGGCACACTCCTGTTGAATACATTTAGAGGTGCACTGAAGTTTTGCTGTGCAAAAAATTCCCTAAACATTTAAGATTTCTAAGATCCAGTAAATGATGTGTCTCTGAAATCATCTTGACTCTGCCGCATAGCTACAAAACAGTTTGAAACTCTGACACAACCTTCAGGATTTTAAAATACTCACAGTTTTTATCACATGTAGATGTTTTTTCATTTTCATGAAAACAGCATTGAGCAGCCTCAAAATTTCTAATGGTTAAAATGGTTTTAAATTGTCAAACATTGTGTCTAGTTGAGGTTTTGGATGTTCTAGTGTTTGACTCGCTGTTGTTTGTATTTGAATACTGGAAATGAGTTGGAAAGTTGATTGCAGAGTTCATTGGAGTCTCAGAATAACATAAGATATTTTTGTCCAGAGATTTTCCTCTGAAGGACAGGAGTTGGTTTAATAAACTAATCTTTGAGTAATGAAAGCCTTAGTCTCCCACACCTTCTTCAAATACATGAAATAAATTATTGCTCATTAGAGGCTCTTGGAGAAGGGATGTTTGATGTTTCTGCTTATATCACTTCTGGAGCTCTGACTAACATAAGTGCAGCAGGAAATTTTTTGAAATGTGAATGAGAGGACATTTGGAAAAGCCTACACTTCTTAAGTCCCTTTTGCAATTTCCCTGGAGCTGTGTACAAAATGCTTTGCACAGTTCCTATCACTATTTCCCTATAATGAGCTTTGTTATGAGAGATTTTACTTGGATTGGTTAGAAGCAAGTTTGGGGCAGTGGGAAAGTTGGAAAGGTTTCTGGTTGTAGAATAGCTTAATTTTTAATTACCCTAGTGCCATTCAAGTAATATGAAATACTAAAGATGGATGATTCTTGGACTTTTCAAACAGGAAATTCAACTATAAAAAAACCTCTGCTCACATAACATTAGTGTCATAAATCCATAAAACAGCAGTAATAATGGGCCAAATCCTGAAGTCTTCATTCAGATTATCCTGACTTTTACACCGCCTTTGCTCATACAGCCAACTACGGGCTTAAAATCCAATTCAGCCTTTCATTCCTCTTTGGAAGATTACCCACATGGTGTGTGGGAGGGGGAAGGAAATACCACAAGGGGAATCCTGTCCTATGTCCTCATTTATTTTTTTAGGTAGTCTGCAGGACGTGGAGAAGGCAATGCGTGTTCCCTTCTCCTCCCCGTGTCATTGTCCTGTGCACTGTTCCCCAACATCTTGCCCTTCCCTCGTCCTTTTTGCATGTCGTACCTCAGACACATGGTAAGCCCCAGGCAGGTTCAGGGAGAAGGGCTGGGCTGGAGGACATTGTCTCAGAGGCTCATTATACTCTGCATGCATGTCTGTTTGACCTGAGTAATCACCTCAGGATTTGACCCACCATAATTCACACTTATTCATTTACATCTGCAGTTCTTGAAGCAAAGCTTAATTAAGCCTTGCAACCCTTCTGCGTTTCGGTGAATTTATCATTACCCCATTCGATAGCTGGAAAATTTGATCTACAGTGATGTTGAGAGGTTTGCCCATTGTCATACACAAGGCTGAATGGATACCAGGGAATAGAACCCAGGTGTGCTCTTTCCCACTCCTGTACTTTAGCTGCAGGAACTTACGAGGTGGCTTTGTGTTTATAGATCAAGAGCACAATATGTCTCATAAGATATGTAATTGCACATACTGATCTCATTTCCTGGCAGCAGCTGTGTGCAACAATGTGAGTTATGATGTGAGTGTTTTAATCTGTTTTTCTTTAATTTACTTTATCTTCATAGAATAGAAACATGGGAAAGTGAAAACAAGAGTTTGTGTTAACTCTGAATTTCCTTGCTCTTGTGTGTTAGATCATTGACAGTAGTAAACTATATCTTTCTTTGTGGTGATAGAATTCTTAAAGTCTAGGAGTCTGATTGAAGTTTTTAAAATATAGTTCCCAATAGATGAGTAGTCATCTAGCTCCCATTCAGTAACAGTACTGGGACAATACAAAATTCAGGTTGAAAAGTGAGGTTATATTGCTATATTTGAGAATTTGTCAAATGAAAAGCCGTAAGGGATTTGTAGAAGATGAAAAGACTAGACTGTGATGTGACCTGATGCAGCTGAGTAACTCCCAAAGTCACAAGTCAGTTTCTGACTATAAAAGAGACATCTGATCAGATTGTCATGCTTTATGTTTAATGGAGTGTTACAAGGACTTTGACACAAACCATTACCCACTGTTTACTTATTCAAGGCAGAAACCTACTGGAAAATTGAGTGAAATTATCCATACTTTAACAGCTTTGAGCAGATTGCAGGATGATCAAAATTTCTAAAACATGTCCTTTCGAGTTCACTGTTATTAAAAGCTGCTGAATTCTGGTAGTGTTCTTTAATCATTATGTTTTACTAGATCATATTTAACTTCAAGATGCTAAATGGAAATTTTGCCAATGCTGCATTTTACGGTTATTGTTATATGAGCATGTTAGAAGAAGAACCAGTTCTACTTTTTGTCAGGAGCTGGATGGATTCAGGGAATAATCCGCGGTGGCTCCAAAGCAAAATGGGTTAGTTTTCAAATATTGTTCTTTGTAGAATACCAAATTAGTCCCAATTCTTAGTGTTTAGGGTTAATATGGGAATCAAAGTCTCTCTTGATCCTTGCTAGAAACTGCTAACTTTGGAGGCAAGGAAAACACTTAGGGGAGTCTTGGTCACATAAAACTGTATGGACTAACCATGCTATTGGAGCTTAGTTGAGAACATGCTCTAGCTGTGCTGCCTATCAGTAACAGAAGCTGACCACCTTAGAGCTGTGCTAGTACCAAGTGAGACCACTGTGGTGACGAATGTGGTTCACTTAATCAAGACAATCAATTAAGATAAATAGTACACAAGAAAATAAGAACAGCCATATTGGATCAGACCAAAGATCCATTTAGCCCAGAATCCTATCTTCTGACAGAGATCTATGCCAGATGCCCCAGAGGGAGTGAAGAGAACAGGTAATCCTCAAAGTGACAAATCCTCTCCTGACATCCATTTCCAGCCTCTGACAAACAGAGGCTAGTGACATCATGCCTATCCATCCTGGCAAATTGCCACTGATGGACCTAACCTCCATGAATTTATCTAGTTCTTTTTTGAATCCTGTAAAAGCCCTGGTCTTCACAACATCTCCTGGCCTGGCGTTCCACAGGCCTACTGTAGTGCGTGAAAAAAAATCTGCTACCCATTAACTTCATTTGGTGCCCCCTAGTTCTTACAAGAACAAATAAATAACTTCCTTATTCACTTTTTCCACACCAGTCATGATTTTATAGACCTTATCATATCTTCTGTTAATCTCTTTTTTTCTAAGATGAAAAGTCCCAGTCTTTTTAATCCTTCTTCATAAGGCATCCATTCCAAAACTCTAATAATTTTTGTTGTCCTTTTCTGAACTTTATTCAATGCCAATATATCTTTTTTTAGAGGAGGTAACCACATCTGTACTCAGTGTTCAAGACGCGGGCATACCATGGATTATATAGAGGCAGTAAAATATTCTCTGTTTTATTCTCTATCCCTTTTTAATGTTTCCTAGCATTCTGATTGTTGTTTTTGACTGCTGCTGCACACTGAGTGGCTGTTTTCAGAGAACTATCAATATTGACTCCAAGATCTCTCTTTTGAGTGGTTATAGCTAAATTAGTTCCCATCATTTCGAACGTGTAGCTGGGATTATAGTATCTGTAGGATCCTTCCTTCCTTAAGTGCCATGCCAACTGGTGTAGGTGATCATGGACCTCCACCCCTGTCTATTCTGAGTGCTTTCTTGCATTTTTACATTGCTTTTGCACTGTAACCAGGAAATAATACTATCCCATAATTTATCTCGCTGCCTACCCCATTTACCATCTAATTTCCCCATCGTTACTAGGTGTTAAAGTCCTAATTTCTTCCTTACATGTCCTATACATTTTGCTTGTCTTGTCCTTGTTCTCACTAGCAACGATCTCCTACACTATGCTTCAATCAAAACAGACTCATTCGTCCTCTTAGCTGTCCATGGAATATGCAACATCCTCCTTAAAAACCACATTTCTGTGGCTTCAATGGACTTCTCAACTTGCTTGATGATTGTCCACGCTTCAGACCCATATAATAATATTGGCTCAATATAACATAGCAAAATTCTTTTCCTAACTTCTAACGATAACGACTTGTTAGTGAGGAGACTCCTCGTTCTCTGGAAAGCAAGCGTCGCTTGTGCAATTCTGCATTTAACTTTCATTGTACACCTACCATCTGATGTGATATAACATCCCAAGTATTTAAATTTAGTCACCTGACATATAACTATCCCATTTGCACTTATGTCACACCTTGGCATAACTTTGCTTTTAGTTATTACCATTGATTCTGTTTTTGCAAGGTTTAACTTAAGTCCCTTCAGCTCACTTTCCCTATTAACTATGTTGACTAATTCTTGAAGATCCCTTTCATTTCTGCAATTAAAACTGTTTCATCAGCATATTGAAGATTATTTAAGTTGTATCCACCAATATTTAACCCAGGAAGATCCTCTATTTTTCACATAATCCTTTCACTAGACAAATTAAAGAGATCTAGTGAAAAAAACACAACCCTGTCTAACCCCCCTTTTTATTTTCCTATAGTTACTTAGTTTGCCACACATTCTTACAGCTGTTGTTTGATCCCAGTATATATTCCCAATTATTCTTAAATCCCTTCCATCTATGTCCCATTCCTCTAAGTTTTTTATCACTTCATTGTGCTTTACCCTATCGAATGCTTTCTCAAAGTCTATAAAGCATAAATATATGTCCTTTTGTACTTCCAATGCTCTTTCTAGTGATGACCGTAAGACATAAATAGCATTGGTAGTGCCTTTATCTTTATCTAGAAGATCTGTAGGATGAATGAATCAAATTCTTTTTCCAATTGAACTTCCATTCAAACAGCTTCCAATGGAGATTTTAGAAATGTCGAGAACTTTCCAAAGCCCCGAATCACCTCTGAAATTCTGTAGGACTTGTAAAGAATGCAGTTGCCCTGTATCCACTCAGTGTTACCCAGTATTATAATTCCATTGATTGTCACCAAGTTACTCATTTGTACCAGTGTAAAAGGGAATGAAATTGAGACTAATAACTGCAGAACAAAAGTCTAAGTGCTTCACAATGTTCTTGAAAGACACTGACAGTAAAGTTTTAAATATTGTCTATCTTTGGAATAAAGTTTTTTTGAACAAAGAGGTTTGCAAAATGACTAATGTAGAGCTGCAGAAAGTATAAAATTAAATTCTCATTCCTGAAATATTGTCTGGGCTTTATTCATGACTAGGTCTGTAATTGTAGAATTCCTTTTCAGATTAAACTTCAGCACAAAGTCAGAGATCAAACTTATTTTTCATTGTACAATCTAGTTGCATCAAGACAAGACCTTGAGGTTAATCATATCAGCAAGATATCCAATCACAGAAGGAAAAAAAGTCAACCGGAAAGCTCTTCAAACATCTGCAGTGACATTTGAAGTAATTGTCAAGCTCAAATACCAATTTTAAGTGGAAAGATACACTTATCTCTCTCTCTATAGAAATGCAGATCTGGTCCTCATCGCTCCAAAATCCAAGTGACTTGCAAAGCACTAATAAATTAGCCCTGTGACATCATCTGAGGTAGGGTAGCATCATGATTGTTATCCCCATTTTACAGTTGAGGATCCAAGTTTCTGAGAGACAGAGAGACAGATTTTTCAAGAAAGCTCAGTGCCAACAATTGGGAACACATTTTAAAAGAGCTCAGCTGCCATTTAGGCAGATTTATTGCTGAGGGGATTTGAAAAATAAGCCACTTGCTCTGGTGCACAGGAGAGAACCAGCATGCTGGTCCAACAATGCAGGAATTCTATGGTAGAGCTGGGCCCAGGTCTCCTAACTCCTAGACCAATATATTGAGTGTTTTCAAAACATCACGGTACTGTTCAGATTGCAATGTGCTGGTATAATGTTTGACCAAGTGATTTGCATAATACTACTCCATTTTACTACCTGTGTAAGATTATAGATGCCATACTCAATTTTACACGATTATAAGTCCTGAAGATCCATTAGCACAGGCTACAGCAATATATCTCAGTCTGAAAATTATGGGCATAGCATAGTTCTTTGTAAGGACTCTCCCCCTTGAATAGTTCTGTAATCCAAGGTATTAAATTCCCTTTATAAATTATGTATTTTTTAAATCTTACTTTCTTCTTGTATAATCCCCTCAGAATGAACTTGAAATAATAATAAGCAGGAACCAAATGTACTGTGAGCCAGGGCAGCAACAGGACTAAGTGACTCTGACCTGACCAGAGACGTGGCTACAGGGTCCTTGAAGCTAGGAAGATGTAGGTTCAGTATACAGGACAAAAACAACTTTTCAAAGTGAAGTTACTTGGCTTGCAAAGCAAGAAAGAGCATGAAATTACTATCTTTATGCAGTTCAAGAGTTTGTACAGTCAAAGGTTTAATAAAAATCATGATGCATGCTCATAGGAAATTTCCTCAGTGTTTCTGCATCAAGTTTTAAATTGCTTTTCTCAAGATATTTTGCTGACAATAGCAAGAAAATGTTTCATAAGGAGACTAAAATGTGAATAATTCTAGACTGGATAAGATTAAACAGACATAAAAAAGTAGCCTAAAATGGCAGTAATACTTGTATTAATAAGTGCATAATTTATGGTTTCAGCAAATGTTCTAGCTGATTAGAGCACACTACTGTTTGTTGAATATATAGAATTAATGGATTCCAAGCTCAGAAAGGACTACTGTGATCATCTAATCTGACCTGGGCTACGTCTACATCAGAGGCTTTTCTCAGCAAAACTGGGCTTTTGTCAGGAAAAACCATGGAGCGGCTGCACACGAAATGTCCTTTGTCTACAGTTTGTTGACAGAACTTGGCACATTCATCAGCAGGGTTATACCTCTCCCCGTTCTGGTATAAAGCTTCCCTTGTCAATGTTCTGTTGACAAAACAGCCATGTAGATACTCAGGGCCCTCTTGTTGACAGACAGGGCTCCTGGTTCACCGGGCAGCCCTATTTGCAGAGCTTCTGGTCAGCCATTCTGTCGCGACAGGGCTGGGCAGTCTGGTTGCTCTATGTCAACAGAGTGGATTGCTCTTTTGATCTGCTTTTGTGTGTAGACACAATCAGTCAACAGAAGTTTTGCTGGGAAATCCCTTCTGAAGGTGACTTTTGTTGGCAGAGGCTTCTTGTGTAGACATAGGCCTCCTGTATAGCAAGGGCCACAAAACACCCCCAAAATAATTCCTAGAACAGATATCTTAGAAAAAAATATCCACTTCTGATTTAAAGGTGGTCAAGGACAGGGAACCTACTCTGACCCTGGTTAAATTTTTCCACTGGTTATATATTCTCATTGTTAAAAATGTATGCTGATTTCCAGTTTGAATTTGTCCTGCTTCAATTTCCAGCTATTGGATCATGTAGTACCTTTCTTTCTTTTTTTTCAAACTAAACTGAAGACAACATTACACAATAGTGGTTCCTTATATAGGCACTCATAGATGGCAATCAAGTCACTCCTTAATCTTCTTTGTATTAAGCCAAATAGACTAAACTTCTTAAGGCACATTTTCTAATTCTTTAATTGTTCTTGTAGCTCCTCTCTGAAACTTTTCCAATTTTCAACAACCTTCTTGAATTGTGGGCAACTGAAATGGTCACAGTATGCCAGTACTGGTCACACTGAATATAGAGAGAAAATAATTACTTCTCTACTATTTGAGATCTGCTCTTTATGCATCTAAGGGCCACATTAGCATTTTTGGCCACAATTGGACTTGAAGATCATGTTCAGCTGTTTATCCACCCTCACTCCAAGTCTTCTTCAGAGTCACTGCTTCTCAGGACAGAGTCTCTCACCCTATAAGTATGGCCCACAGTCTTTGTTCCCAGATTCATGCCATTTACACCTAGCCATAAGCAAGCGTATATTGTTTGCCTGTGCCCAGCTCACCAATCAATCCAGATATCTGATCTTCTTCATTATTCCCTCCCTCTGCAATTTTGGTGCCACCTGCCAACTTTTTCAACAATGGTTTCATGTTTTCTTCCAGGTCATTAATAAAAATGTTAAATGTCACAGAGCTGAGAGCCAACCTCTTTGGGAGCCTAATAGAAACAGACCTATTTATGATAACTCCCTATTAACAATTACGCTTTGAGATGTATCAGTTATCAGTGCATGTGCACCATGTTAATTTCATATCTTTTTTGTTTTTAATGAAATCTAATCAGAAATTAAATTCAGAAACCAGAAAGCTGAGAAAACATAGACAAGAACTGGCTGCATTGCTCACAGCAAATGGTTTGAAACATGTTAAGTAAATGTATAGCTGTCACCAGGAATATATCTTGCATTCCTATCACAACCTAAGGCAGGGAAAACTCCCTCTCAAATTAAGGTTTTTTGGTATAGCCCATCCTTTTCAGTGCTTAGCGTTGAAATTACTGTCCTAAGAGAAAGCACTGAAAAGATAATTGTTCACTAAGCCAGTCAACCTGCAATATGTGAGGAATGTACTTTTAAAATTAATTTTTCCTTTCCTTATTAAGTAGTTATCCTTTTCATGACAGAGTGTTTGAATCTCATTTGATTTACTCCTCACTTAAGGTGATAAAAATTGGAGCACACTGGAATTTGTAAATCTGTTGAAGGAACAACTTCCAGCGAATAGATTCTGTAACTGCAGTAACAATAAACTTGCTCGAAAAATAGAGTAATACACTCTATGCCACCATTCTTCATACACAATCTTCAGGGCAGAGTTGCTCAAAAATGGAAAATTTATAGGAACTCCATACATAGCAGTGGTGAGACTGATAATAGAATACTGCATCTTGTTCTAGTGTCCATATTTAAAAAAAAAATGTTGAAAAATTGACTTGGGCACACAGATGAGCCACTAAAAAGATTTGAGGGATGGGAAAAGTGGCTCACAATAAGACAGAAAGGCTGTGTCTACACGGGAGCCCACCATCGAAAGAGCAAAATCGAAATTCAGAAATTGATATACTGTCTTTCGAAAGAACACAACCACATGGCAAAGGCAGATCGCAGTTCTGACCCACTCTTTTGAATATCCCGTCCCATTATTTTGAAAGAGAGCATCCACACTTGTATGAGCGCTCTTTCAAAAGAAGGGAGGTGGAGATGCCACAGATGGGGTCGCATGGCCGTCAAGCCCTTCTGGGGCCCGCAGCCAGCCATCCCCCTTCACCTCCCTAGCTCTGCACTAGCTGAGGCCTGCCGAGCTGCCAGGAGCAATGGAGGCCCCTGGAGCAGCAGCACCATGGCTGATGACACCCTACTGCTCGCACTGGATGCAGACATGCAGCCCCCCTGAGGACATGGAGCATGCCCAGCCTGCACCCCACCCTCCTGCACCCTGGCGCCTGTGAAGCCATCCCAGCAGCACAGACTGGTGGTAGCGACTGGTTCTGGGGCAATAGGATGATGTCACCTGGCTCCGGAACTTTCGCATGAGCCGGGACACCTTCCAGGAGCTGCGTCACTGGCTGGCACCTTCATTGAGGCATCAGGATACCACCATGTGGCCTGCGCTCCCCGTCGAGAAGTGAGTTGCCATTGCGGTGTGGAAACTGGCCACCCTGGACTCCTACTGCTCAGTGGGTCACCAGTTTGGGGTGGGCAAGGCCGCTGTTAGAGCAGTGCTCATGGAGGTAAGTTGGGCCCGAGGCACACTCCCACCACGGGAAGGGGGAAGGGGGCCCATGGACACAGGGACCCCTCGGGGGTCGCTGGCCGGTGGGGGGTGGGAGGGGGATCGCTGGCTGGGGGGGCAGGAGAGGGTCACCAGCTGGGAACACCCTGCCACACCCTCACGAGAGTGCATGGCCTCACTCCCTGCAAGTTGTCGGTGCCCTGAACGTCATGCTTCTGCACTGGGTCATCTGCGTTGGGGATCTGGACTCCATCGTCAAGGGTTTCTCTTTGCTCGGGTTCCTGAACTGCTTTGGTGCCCTGGATGGGATGCACATTCCCATCCGTGCCCCACCACACACCGCCGGCCACTATATCAACCGGAAGGGCTACCACTCAGTGGTCCTCCAGGCCCTGGTGGACCACAAATGCCAGTTCATGGACATCTACGTGGGCTGGTTGGGGCAAATCCACGACGCCAGGGTCTTCCGTGATTCTGGCCTGTGCTGGCGTATGGAGACCAGCACCTTCATTACACAGCGGGAAATGCCAGTTGGGGACACCACCATGCCGCTATGCATAGTTGCAGATGTGGCATACCCCGTACTGCCGTAGCTGATGCAGCCCTATACTGGCCACCTCAACCCCAGCAGGGAGGCCTTCAATGCCCACCGCAACCAGGCCCGGCATATGGTCGAGTGGGCCTTTG
This sequence comes from Carettochelys insculpta, assembly GCF_033958435.1. Classification (NCBI taxonomy): domain Eukaryota; kingdom Metazoa; phylum Chordata; order Testudines; family Carettochelyidae; genus Carettochelys; species Carettochelys insculpta. Next base: position 113,950,293 of record NC_134137.1, on the reverse strand, counting down.
GGCACCTCAAGGGATGGTGGCAGTGCCTTCTTGCCCACCTTAGCTGTGTCTACACGTGCACGCTACTTCGAAGTAACGGCACTAACTTCGAAATAGTGCCTGTCACGGCTACACGTGCCGGGCGCTATTTCGAAGTTAACTTCGACGTTAGGCGGCGAGACGTCGAAGTCGCTAACCCCATGAGGGGATAGGAATAGCGCCCTACTTCGACGTTCAACGTCGAAGTAGGGACCGTGTAGTCGTTGCGCGTCCCGCAACTTCGAAATAGTGGGGTCCGCCATGGTGGCCATCAGCTGAGGGGTTGAGAGATGCTCTCTCTCCAGCCCCTGCGGGGCTCTATGGTCACCGTGGGCAGCAGCCCTTAGCCCAGGGCTTTTGGCTGCTGCTGCGGCAGCTGGGGATCCATGCTGCATGCACAGGGTCTGCAACCAGTTGTAGGCTCTGTGTATCTTGTGTTGTTTAGTGCAAGTGTGTCTGGGAGGGGCCCTTTAAGGGAGCGGCTTGCTGTTGAGTCCGCCCTGTGACCCTGTCTGCAGCTGTGCCTGGCACCCTTATTTCGATGTGTGCTACTTTGGCGTGTAGACGTTCCCTCGCAGCGCCTATTTCGATGTGGTGCTGCGCAACGTCGAAGTTGAACATCGACGTTGCCAGCCCTGGAGGACGTGTAGACGTTACTCTTGCTACATCGAAATAAGCTATTTCGATGTTGGCTTCACGTGTAGACGTAGCCCTTGAGGTGGGGATGCACAATGTCCCACAAGTGGTGGGCGCCTGCTGCGTCCTCCACAACATTGTGGAGGCCAAGGGGGATGCCTACATCCAGGGGTGGGCAGCTGAGGCCTCCATGGGGTTTGAGCAGCCGGCTGCCGTCACCAGCCACCAGGAGAACGGCGACGGTGTCCAGATCCGGAAGGCCCTTCGTGCAACTCTTGCCGTGGGGCCGCACTGAGCACATCGATGCCCACACTCCCCCCTCCCCCCATACATCCACCCCCCACCACATGCACTGCCACCACCACCGTGCCGTGCGTCCCCCCCATGGGACCACAGGATATGGATAGTGGTGCACAGTATAAACCTGTATCAATTATAAACTGTAAATAACTGGTGTACAAGTTCAACTATGTACAATGTGTGTGTGGGGGTATGGGGCAGGGGCTAGAACTGGGAGAGGGGGCCTGAACTCAGAGGGGGGTGGTGAGGGGGCTAGAACTGGGAGGGGGGGCCTGAACTCGGAGGTGGGTGGGGAGGAGCTAGCAACTGGGAAGGTCACTCGGGCAAGGGGGTTATGGGATGAGAGCCATGCTGGCCCCGAGATCCCCTCCACATCCCCCAGGAGCAGGTGCCACGGCGGGGCCGGGATGGGGCATGGAGCACCGGAAGGTACAGGCGTGGTGGGATGGCAGGGGGGCATTCTGTGTGAGGTGGGGTGGAGGACTCTGTGGAGGGTGTGGGGTGGGCAGGGGACCCTGGGTGGGACCTTCCTGGGGGGTCCTGGTGGGGACTCAGGGGCTTGGGCAGCTGGGGGGGGGCGTGCAGAGGGCCAGGAACCAGGCCGCATTGCCCAAGTGCTCCTGCAAAGTCTCATGGGTGGTGTCCAAGTGGGACATGAGCCTGTCCCAGGCCTCCCTCCGCCATGCCAGGTCGGACTCCTCCAGCTGGAGCTGGTGCTTCATAAGCTCCGCCTGGCGGAGGTTGGCGGGGTCATCCACCAGGTTCCACTGTGACCTCTGGCTGCGAACCTGGCATAACGCGGCTCCTGAGGGTGCCCAGGCCCTGTCCGATGCCTCCGGGGGCTCTCGGGGACCACCAACATCTATGGACTGCGTGGGCCCTTACTTGCTGCACCTGCAAGGGGTGATGGATAACATGTCAGTCTCCAAGCAGGACGTCATCCCCATTCCCCCCAGGACCCTGTCCCCGTGGGGCCCCACCTCTTCCGACCCTCCCAGGGCCTGGCCATGATGGACATGGCACCCCTGTGGCGCCAAGTGCACACAGGCTTCTCCCCTGGCCCGCGGGCATCCCACTGGGCAACTGGGTGCCTGGAACTGTCCACGGGTCCGGGTGCTGGGTGATGCTGGCAGATGCAGAGGGCATGTTCCGGGCTGTGGCTGGCTGGGGTGTGTGGCCCTGGGCCTCCGTGTCAGGGGTGCCACGCCTGCTCTGCCCGCAGGGGTGCTGGCCCCACTGTGCACTTACTGGGGGGGACCTCAAGGGTCTCCAGGGATGCCCAGCTCCCTGTGGCCCGGCTGGACAACTGCGGGGGACGTCGATGACGAGGTCGCCCTCCTCGCTGGACCAGTCTCTGGTGGTGTCTGCCCCCTGGCTCAGGCTGGATGCTCTTGGATCCTGCAGCTCCTCTGGCTCGGGCTGGTCTGCTGAGCTGTCCAGGACCGCTTTTGGTGGGGAGCTGTCCTGGGGCCCCAGGATGCTATGGAGCTCCCTATAGTAGAAGCAGGTGGAGGGGCCGGCCCCTCCGCGCCCGACCTCATCCCGGACCTGAGCATAGCCCTGCCAGAGCTCTTTAACTTTGCTCCGGACTTGCTCTGGGGTCCACTCCAGGTGGCCTTGGCTGGTCAGTCCCCAGGCAAGATGGACAAAGGCAGCGGCGTTCCTCCACTTTACCCCCATCTCCTGAAGGACCTCCTCTTCCTTCCGGAGGCCCAGGAGGTCTCTCAGTTCACTGTCCATCCAGGAGGGGACCCTTTTCTTTTTTTTGGGGACAGACCCCTGGGAGCCCTGTGGGGGCTGTGAGAGGGGACCCTGGGGGCTCGGGGGACTGTCAGGCTCTGGCCATGTGCCTGTCAGGGTTGTCGGGTGCGGCTGAGAGAGTGTGCTCCCTGGAGCTCGTGGTTTCGCAGCTTGCCCGCTCTCAGCTTCCTGCCATGGGGTTTCTGGGTCCGTGCGGCTTTAAGAATGGCCGGACACGTGGGTCATAGGGTGCCGCTTGGTGGGGCAGGGCATCTCTGCGCTTGGACCAGGAGCCATCGTGGAGGACTCCTCTTTTGAAAGAGCAGGCTGTGGCGCGTCTACACGTACCTTCTTTTGATGCTGTTTTTCGATGGATGGCGCTTTTCCCATGTGGGACTGGGGTCCAGCTTTCAATGTCTGGGCTGCATTCCTTTGATTTCACATTGAAAGAGTGCATGGTACGTGTAGACGCTCCCTTCACTCTTTCAAAAGAGGGCCGGTCTTTTCGAAATACTGTGCACGTGTAGACACACCCAAGGAGAGCAATCTGTTTAGCTTATCAAAAAGATGATCAAGATGTGACTTGATTACATGTATAAGTGTATTCATGGAGAGCAACTAATGGCTACTAAGGGCTCATCAAGGCAGCAAAGAAAGAAAGAACAGGAATCAAAGCCTGAATGTTGAAGCCAAATAAACCAAATTAGAAATAAAGCATTTTTAAACTATGGGGACATTAGCCATTGGACCAGGATGCAACGGGAAAAAAGGGATAATCCATTTTTAAAAAAAAATTAAATCAGTTGTGGATTCCTTTCTGGGAGGCATAGGGTAGTTATTAGTGTAGTTATTGGGTTCAGTATAGGGGAAAATGGGTGAAATTTAAGTATCTTTAGCTATATAGAAGGTCTGACTGGACAATAACATGAATAATACAAATGACAAAAGTGACCTCTGAGTATCAAGTTTCAAAATGTTTTTTTAAAACAAATAGGACATACTCCTTTATTAATTAACCATCAAATAATATTCTAATTAAAATAAATATGTGATACAAAGAGATATTGTTATATGGATTAAAAACTGCTTAAAAATCCCAGTTAATCGCTGCTCCATATCTGAAAGTCATCGTACTCCAATACATTGAAGTTGCTTTTTGCTATTCTGGGGATGCACAGAAGCCACAAAATCAGATTAACTGCCCAATGTAGGATTTCCTCTAGCTGCTCGTGTCATTTCTTTCCAGTACCCATCATGGGTAACATGTTAGGAGAAAAGAGTTTGGGAAGTCTCCATTATCCAGCAAGTTTTTTCTAGTCAAAATAGCATTTTTATACAAGAAACAGCAGAACACATAAAGTACACTAGCTTCCAAGGCTGCTCTACTTCATTCTTAGGACTGGCCTAACAGCTAAATGGCCCTTGGATAAGGAGGACAAAAACATTGATTCAAAAGCACTTTTCCACAGGTAACATCCTCTAATTCTTCGTTGACCACATCTTAGGCAGATCAAAGAATCTGGCCTAACTACTTCAGTACTCTGCTTTAACATTGGCACTTTTACTACTGAAAAGAGAGGGAGGGAAAAGCAAAAAGAAATACTAACCCCTCCCCAAAGCCCAACCTCTAAACTGCTATGATTTTCTAGTAAAACAGTGAACTTGCTAAATGGGAACACAAATTCACTACCACATAATACAATGAAGTGAAAACCAGATATCTTATCCATTGTATGACATTTTCAGCGTACTATAGATAGTGTGAAACCTCATGTAGGAATGTCTGGTAAAGGAATAAACCTAGAACAAGAAAGATTTATCACCCTACCAGGTAATAAAATAATGGGTCACCACCTAATTAAATTACCTCTCTTGTTTGGGTGTGGAAATACATAGAATGGTGAAACATATGTCTATTATCAGTTTGAAAGCTACTCTGAGAAATAAACTATTTGCTAAAGACATATCCTTTTGAAGGAGTTTCAAGTCAAATCTTTGAACAAAATTGGCAAACTTTCCTGTAGAGCTGGCCGGAAATTTTTTGATGGAACATTTTTCATTTCAAAAGGCTAGCTCACGGAAATCTAGTTGTCACATTACACTCTATATTTTTTTAAAAATATATTTATGATATGGATATGACATAACTGAAATATACTGTATGCATGATGCCTCATGTAAGATATCATTGGAAAGGTTATGATACTGAATGCGATTTCCTGTATTATTGCTGTTGATTCGCATTAATAATAGACAGGAAAGTGAAATTACGGTTGAAAGAAAAGCAGTGCAAGATTTTGAACAGCTTGTATGCTAGGGGAGTGTTATCAGCAATACTGGGGAAAATGAAGAGGGCATCAGTGCAAGAATATGAAAGGTGCAACAACCCTTTACCATACTTCGACCACTCTGGTGTACAAGAGCCATTGCAGCAAGAATCAATCTACGTATCTTCACTTCCAATGTGAAATCAGTGCTGCTGCATGGCTCAGAGACATGGCATGTCGTCCAGAGCGACACTAAAAAAATGCAGACGTTTGTCGATAAATGCCTTAGATGCGTTCCCCAGTATAAAGTGGTATGATAGAATGCCAAATGAAACCTTGTGGACCAAAACAAACCAGGTCCAGGTCAAGAAGAGAAAATGGCAACAGGCAGGATGTATCCTGCTTAAGGACTGCAAAGAATGTATTACAAGACAAGAGTTAGAATGAAATCCAAAGGGGAAAAGGAAAAGGGTATATCCCAAATAAACATGGTGATGAAGTTTCCTGGACAAAGCAGAAGCAGCTGGCTTAAAGTGGGATCAAATCAAGACTATAGCCAAGGGTTGCAAGAGATGGAGAATGACTGTAGAGGCCCTATGCTCCACTAGGGCTACGTCTACACGTGCAGCCAACATCGAAATAGCTTATTTCGATGTTGCGACATCGAAATAGTCTATTTCGATGAATAACGTCTACACGTCCTCCAGGGCCAGCAACGTTGATGTTCAACTTCGACGTTGCTCAGCCCAACATCGAAATAGGCGCAGCGAGGGAACGTCTACACGTCAAAGTAGCACACATCGAAATAGGGATGCCAGGCACAGCTGCAGACAGGGTCACAGGGCGGACTCAACAGCAAGCCGCTCCCTTAAAGGGCCCCTCCCAGACACAGTTGCACTAAACAACACAAGATCCACAGAGCTGACAACTGGTTGCAGACCCTGTGCCTGCAGCATAGATCCCCAGCTGCCGCAGAAGCAGCCAGAAGCCCTGGGCTAAGGGCTGCTGCCCACGGTGACAATAGAGCCCCGCAGGGGCTGGAGAGAGAGCATCTCTCAACCCCCCAGCTGATGGCCGCCATGGAGGACCCAGCAATTTCGACGTTGCGGGACGCGGATCGTCTACACGGTCCCTACTTCGACGTTGAATGTCAAAGTAGGGCGCTATTCCTATCTCCTCATGAGGTTAGCGACTTCGACGTCTCGCCGCCTAACGTCGAAGTTGGTGCTGCTACTTCGAAGTAGCGTGCACGTGTAGACGCAGCTTAGGAGCCCAAAGGATTACTTATCATCATCATCGTCATTATTGCTGTATGTGCAGTTAGGAATATTGACCATGTATCTGGTATTTCAAATGCGTGACTTTGCGTGTTACCTATAAAAAGCCTTTCAGGTACAATAATGAAAAAGGCAGACAGGACTGATGGCCCATTAACACCAGACAATGGTTTGTGAAGGTGGGACACAGCTCTGTATGGTTCACTGTCCCACATAGTGGCAGTTAGACCACTTCATAGAAAAACAGTGTCCTCTGCACACTAAGCTGAAAAGGAATGGGCTTTTAGCTCAAACTGTAGAGGTTCCTGCATTTAGCTCCAGACACCCCAGGTTCTAGTCTGCTTGAGGGCAGTTATGAAAAAGCCTACTTTTCCTGTGGATGCTCCAGTCAGCCTATGAGTAATGGGTGCTGCAGCCCTGCAGAGACAGGCTCTGAGTCACCTGATACTGGAGATCCCTCTGCCCCTTTTTGAATGTCAGAGCTTTTTCTTCTGGAGGTTAAAGGTCCCCACCTTACACAAGAGTTACATGAAGCAGAGCTAGGGAGTGACATCAACATGGTTCTCGTTGGCCTTCCCACCAAAGGAGACCCTGAAAAACACCCTGAAGCAAGAACTGAACTGGAGAAGAGCTGGACTGAAGCTGGAATGGCATCCAGCTCTGTGAGTAATAATCTCTGAAGTTTCAAACTGCTGGCCAGCACAACTGCCTTTTAAGAGCTTCTGCAATCCACCTGTAAAAATATCTGGGATGAGGCCTATTTGTAACCAATGTCTTTAGTGAATCAAGCTTAGCTTGCATGCTTTGTTTTATTTGTTTAGTAATCTACTTTGCGCTGTTTGCTACTTCTTTCACCAAAAAGTCATGTTTTACCGTTAATAATCTTATTTCTTGTTTACACTGTAACCCCTTTTATACAATTCATAAGGGGTGGTGAGCATGGTTCCTTGTGTACTGTATGCTTCTGTGGCAGCTCAGGAGATTCAAATGTTGCCCAGCTGATTAGCAGAGGTAGTTTTTTTGTTTCTACTTTGGTGCACATTGGCCTATGCCTTGGTGCACATCAAGAATTTACTCTGCACATGGATGGAAAAAAATCTGTACACAGATGGAAAAGAGTGAAGGGAACAATAGTGAGGGTAAGAGGCTGTGCATACCTTCCTCCACCTTGAGGGAGAAGGAGAATTTCATATAACGTTGGGTCTGCATTGTAAGAGAGGTGAGCACCAGAGTGCTGGGGCAAGTCCCATAAGCTGAGTCTTCCCAGAGTTGATGTCAGTGTCTGTATTGTTCTGTGGTTGGGTGCGGCGTCAGCTGTGTGTGTGCATGCTGGATGAGACATAAGAGCCTGGCTCAGCAAGACAGAGTTATAGGGGAGCCCAGGCTTCTAGAACAGGTGGGCTCAGTGGTATCTCAGCACATCAGATGGCATCCCAAGAGAGGCAACCTGTCACACTCATCATGGTATGGCAATGTGTCATTTTCAACAAAAGTTTAGAGAACACCAGCCTAATTCCCATCAGAAACCTGCCTGGCTTTCTCCCATCTTGCCCAAACACCTGCCTTGCTGTCTCTTTAGCAAGCCTTCTGGCAAGCTGCTAGGGACCCAATGTGGCAAACAGGATGTGGGCAGCTATGCCCAGGTTTGGAGCAGAAGTTGGTATCCAGGAGTCAGAGCCAGTGTCAGAAGCCAGGTACCAGAGCTGAGGTTCAGCACCAAAGTCAAAAGTCAGTAATATGAGACAACACAGAAGTAAGAGCTATTACTAGTGTGGATGAATTCATTTAGCAGCTCCATTGAGATCTGAACTGATGCTGGATCTTTTTAATACAATTTTTTTATAATATTGTCCATATAACTATTATTCATTCAATTCCTTATGCACTTTATCATCATCTTTGTTTTTTTGACTAAAACTGCACATGAAGCCGAGGGTGCATTGCCCAAAGTGATAGAAATATTTTTTGAGCTGATCCAATTAATATAGAGCCCTATTAGGTTTATGAACAATTCATTTTTTTTCTCCTGTAGTGGCCATTACTTTGCATTACTGTAATTAATATTGGCTTTCATCTGCCATTGTTTCATGCATTCACCTCACTTGGTTAGGTCTTTCAGAAGTTTCTCTATCATCTCTGGGTTTGATTATCCTTAAATGACTTTGAGCCATCTGCAAATTTTGCTACATCACTGTTCCTTATCCTCCTTCTAGCTCGTGAACTAATATATGACCACCAGACTTAATATAACACCTTCAGGCACCCTGCTGTCAACCTTTTGATCTGGTGAAATTTGGCCATTTATATCCATTTGTTGTGCCTATTTTCAGCCAGTTTTTATCCATGACATCACTTTGTCTTTCACACCAGGACTTCTTACTTTCTTTAGTAGTTTTTTATGACAGATCCTGTCAATGATCTTTTGAAAGTTTAAGTAAAGTCAGGTCTGAGAAATGAAGAAAATCTCAGTTTAAGCTTGAAATCTTGTCTCTTTGACAAGCAGAAGTTGGTCCAATATTATCTTATACCTTTTGTCTTTCTAATAGCTTGCAACCAACACAGCTACAGCGACACTGCATACATAAGTAAATTACGTCAACCAGTTATATCAGCTAATATGTGTTATAACAGTTTGCTTTTCTTCTCTTGAAAGTTTAACTGTTGCTGGTTAGAACACATTAGCTAACACATCTTTTTAAAAATTTTTTTTTCAGGCTGCTTTGAACCATCCTAAGGGGCCTTGGATACAGATTCAAGGGTTCAAAGCTGGTAGACTGCATTACAAAATCAAGTAATGTGGAGTTACCGATAAGAAAAGATTTTAATTCCTAATGTCTTCAAAAATTATTGTAAAGCATGTAGGTATGAATTGTGTGCTAGAATGCATTTTCCTGGTGTCATGAATTTTTTTCTCATCATGTATAATATGTTATTTCTTCAGTGTTAGCATTTACTTCCGAAGTAGAGATTTTGCTTGCAAACATACAAATAACAAAAACCCAGCCCAGAAACAAAAAGCCCCTGATCATGTTAAATATGAAAGATTAATCTGAACTTGTTTATGATCAAAATAGACATAGCTCCTCTATCACTCCATGGCTTTTCCCTGTGCTCAAAATAGCATGGCTATTCCAAACACAGTATTCCAGCTCTGCTAATGCTTACCGTTAGAGGAGTAACTGAATCTTCAAAATACACCCTTATGTCAAGCTTCAATGCCATTTGGATGGCACCAAATTCAAAATAAGGTATCTCAAAATAATTTATGCAATTGCGTTGTGCAAATTGTATAAATTATTTCAAGATAGAAATGCAGTCTAGAGGTAGCCTCTGTGACGACAGACTGTGCAATAACTAAAAACCTGTGCAGTTAGTAATAAAATTAAATTAGGAAAAACAAGAAAGTATTTAAATCTGCCAAGTCTCTGTTATCTGGACTTTTTTACTAGGTGTCTTTTTTTCTTAATACAAATCTCTTTTGTGATATGCAAGTGGGTACAAGGACAGTGCATGATTTGTTCTGCTGAACATGAACAGATTTGGCACCTTTGAGTTCTCAGTATGGCTCCAAGCAATAAGCCGTAGATTCAAGCCTCACAAGAAGATATGGGCTTGTAGCCACTCCTGACATCATTATATAGCAGGAGATAGCAGATTTACAACCTTATCCCTGAAATATTAAACTGAGATGCCTGGAGGTTGCTCAATGGAAGTTAAAAATTCTACGTCACTCAGGGACACATTTTCAAGAGCTCAGCACTCAATAACCCCACTTTAACACTTTATGGCCAGCTTTTCAGAAAACCTCAACATCCAGGTTGCTGAAAACCTGATCTTTTATGAATAAGGTAGAGAATAGCCCTAGACTTCTGGAAAACAGTCAATCGATCTTTCTTTGTCTCAATCCTACGTCTACACGTGCCCCAAACTTCGAAATGGCCATGCAAATGGCCATTTCGAAGTTTACTAATGAAGCGCTGAAATGCATATTCAGCGCGTCATTAGCATGCGGGCGACAGCAGCGCTTCGAAATTGATGCGCCTTGCCGCCACGCGGCGCGTCCAGACGGGGCTCCTTTTCGAAAGGAAGCCACCTACTTCGAAGTCCCCTTATTCCCATGAGCTCATGGGAATAAGGGGACTTCGAAATAGGTGGGGCCCTTTCGAAAAGGAGCCCCGTCTGGACGCGCCGCGCGGCGGCAAGGCGAGTCAATTTTGAAGCGCTGCTGTCGCCCGCATGCTAATGACGCGCTGAATATGCATTTCAGTGCTCATTAGTAAACTTCGAAATGGCCATTTGCATGGCCATTTCGAAGTTTGGGGCACGTGTAGACACGGCCAGTAAGTTCTGCAAGGAAACATGCCGTCCTTTTTAAAATCTATGGCAGAAAGCCAGTCCAGAGGAATTTGGGTAAGAGTTCCAAAAGTGCTCAAGTGATTTAGGAGCCTAGGTCTCATTGCAAATCCCATTTTGAAAGCCAATGAAATTTAGGCTCATGTAGAATTTTTTAAAAATTTTATTCTTTATGCAGAAGGTCCACATAGAAGCCGACAGAGCTTTGTGAATAGTATTCCTCCTTTATGTCAGTGAATTTCCTGGTGCAGTCCTTGAAGAACTGTAAGACTGGAAGGGACTTCGTGAATCCTGCACTTAAGGCAACACTGAATATTATCCACCTCACTAAAGACACTTTTTACGCTTCTTAACTAGTGTCACAGGGTTGTTGTATTGTTCACAGCCGTGAGACAGCAATGCATTTCACAGCACATTTGCTATCTGACGATAATATAATATAATATAATATAATATAATATAATATAATATAATAATGGGTAAGGCCAGGATCTGATGAAGTGGGTCTGTCCCATGAAAGCTCATTACCAAATAAATCATTTTGTTAGTCTTTAATGTGCTACATTTCTGCTGCTTTGGTTTGACCAGAATATAGTACATGGTCTTGGTAAGTGTGCTTTGTGATTCTTTGAGCTTGAAAAACATTATAGATTGTATTCAACTCTTTGCTCTTCTCTGTAGACTCCACATTGATAATCCAAAGTGTACAGAACTAAGCAACAGCAAGGGTTCTCTAATTTAATTTTAGCTTTGATATTTCATCACAGAGACCAACGAAGCTGTAGATATAACAGTAATCTAGGGATGGTGGGGAGACTGAGTGATTGACCTTGCTCAGTGATTTTCTTTGACTTAAGAGGTGAATTCTCCACTGAAAATTTAGCCTTTAGGATTAATGAGTTTAGGATTCTGTTCCCAAAAGTAGTTCTTCATAGCTGTTTATATAGCCTCTCGTTATTTTACACCAAACAGAACATGGGTGCACATTTGGTAACAACTTATTACAAACAAAAGTTTCTCCCTGAAATGTCATTCAGTTAAAAAATCTCACTTTCAGAATTTTTTCCTGGCCTGACACATTCTGAGGTTTCTCTTATATAAAAGAAGGAATGTGAATTATGTAACAAATTCATGCTCTTTAGTCATCTCATTAACCAATCTAAGGTTCAAGCTGATGCTGGAAGTGAACTGTAGTTTGTGCCCAACAAATTGTGTCTTTATTTCCAGCAGTTGGCTTCCTGTATCTTCCAAACGAGGCTGTTCAGTTTCTATATCTACCATCCCTTTGCTACCTTTTCAGTTAAAAAAACCTTAGGTACTTCAGTGCAAGGAGTTATTTGTGAAAACCAAGCTCCCCTGCTTCCCTCCATTATGTAATAAAACACTATGCTATGGGTAATGCCTATCCTGAAGAAATCACGCTTGTGATGGTAAGAGTTGCTATTTTCTTTACTGTTCAATATATCAGTGTAACAGGCTACTCAACAAACTGTAACAGAAAATGAAAGAATTAGGATGTGTCTAAGTGTGTGATTTAACATGAAAACTATTAGATAGGCTCCTCTGGAAAATGCCTAGACGTCATGTATTTTACTTGAGCAGCAGAATGCATTCCTTAATCAGAATAGATAGTGATCAAAAACTGTAACTTTAAGATTTATGCAGGAAATACTTATGTACCAATTAGTATTCTATTGCATAGATGTTTGTATAGAGATTTAACGAAACGTTTTTGTAGCCATATCATCTGGGGTTCTGATCTCATGATCAGGTATGTAGGATTGGGCTTGTTCATGGTTTATATGAGAAATATTAGAGGAAAGCTGGAATTGGGACTTTAGCAGGTCGCACTCTTTCACTTAATATTGTTTCCAGTGCCTCAGCATTGTACAGGCTGAACCTCTGTAGTGTGGCACTCTCTCATCCAGCAACATACTTATAATAGGTGTGGCCAAGTTTCCCATGGTACCATAAAGTTTTTTACAGCCACCAGTCCTGGCTCTCAGTGTTCTGTGCTGTTATTTAGTTGTTGTTATTATTTAGTGTGTTATTTAGTAAATTTAGTTTTAATTTACCCCTAAATGTTTTCTAAGAGCTCAGTATGCTGTGGAAGTGCTGGGAATGCTGCCAGACAATACTGACCTTCTGTGGTCCAGCAAATTCTCTTGCTCAGCATCAGCCAAGTCCCAAGGGTATCAGACTAGAGAGGTTCAACTCATATTAGGAGTCAGGATTAAAACTCGTATATTCATAGTTCCTAGCTCCATACCTGACTCCTGTAATATATGTTGCCTGTCGAAAGCTGTATTTTTTAAAAGCCACATGTACTCTAGTCATGTTGGACTGGCAACTTGACTAGCCCAGCTGAGGACACTATCAAGTCCAATCTGCCCTCCTATGTCATTTAAATCAGTCCTAGTTATGTCTTGGCTTTGAAGCAATAACGTGTTTCCTGATTAGTAACAGGACAGCTAGTTCAAGTAGAATAAGAACTAGTGGTGTAATAAATTTACTGTTTTGAGCAATGAAATTGCACAGTAGTTTATTCATTCTCAAATTCAAGGCTAATTTACTGCTTAGAATCTTTTGCTTCTCATAAAATTCCTGAAAAACGGATGGTGTGCATCAAAGCATGGGGACATTGTGGTACAAAAGTGGATCTTTACATGAAATTTTGAAATTAGATTTTGTGTAAAAGGCCATGTTCTCACTCATTTATAGGTTCTATTATTAAACAATGATCTCACAGTTTTGTGCCCCCTACAAGTCAAGTCATTTCTGTATTTACACGAAAGAACAATAGAGAATTCTCCCTGTACAGAGAATTCTCTGCTGGTGTGAACCCAAGTTAGGTGGCTTTTGCATGAACTGCTTCCCATTCAACTGGCATTTGGGGTATGGTGGAGGAGGAGGGAGAAGATATGGTAGGAGTCTTGCAAATTTCTTACTCAATCTGGCCCAGTGGGGTGGTGTGCCGACAGTGCTATCTGGCTGGTGGCTGGTAGATGATTAAATCAAATGGTGCAAAGGTTCCTGAAGGAGTGGGGTCCAGGGCCTTGCTCGCCTTTCCCTAAAGCTGTGCCTGCCTCTACTGGAGTAAGTAAAGCAGCACTTAGGCTGGTGTAGTTGACATCAGGGTCATATAGCCCCAGGGAGCTACAAGTGGCTCTCAGATGCTCCTCACATCTCCACGCTGAACAGAGGTTGGATGCATTACAGAACTGAGTCTGAAATATGAAAACATCTTTAAAATATTTAAAATA